>NC_133536.1:198936990-199249324 GCF_048544455.1 Silene latifolia | reverse complement strand
ATAAAATGGTCGGAATTCATCACACTTGATGTCGTATATACCCATATCATGTCCTCCAAACTCCGTCACCAGTGTCCAATCCTCATTTTGATCATCTGTGAAATATATACAATTACGTTCCAACGATTTGGGTCCGACAGTAACACACATAGAATAGTTTCCACCTACGAACAATGCCAAATCACCCAAATCATCAATTATTTCACAACTTGTGTCTTTGGGATTAATCTTGTACACCTCAAAACCAAGTGTTTCGTAATAAAGGTCGTAGTCGACATCTTTTTTATCCGAATTCATGGCTTGATCCGTGTATCGCACCACTAAGAGGAGATTCTTGCCAGATTGTACTAAATATGCTTTCGTCCACCCTTCTTCGTAATACTCTAATGTATTGAACCAGCTCGGAGAATGATCCATGGGTTGTACAATTCCCTCAAGAATGCCGAATGATTTGTTTACATCCCAATACTGAATTGCTCCATCGTTGTATAAAGCAAACACATAATCATTCATGCCCATCACATCAACTACCCCAACCCTTGGTTTCTTAGGAACTACTGACATCCACAATTGATCTCGAGATGTCCACGATTGATCTCCCGGCCTAGCCCAAGCGACATGGCCATGCTTAGTGTTGGGGATAAAAATATCACTTTTTATCCTTGATGGAGTGTCACCATTTCATTGGAGGAAAGGAAAGAAAAGGATTGGTGAGTTGGAAAAGGTGGGGACCATTGGATTAGTCAAAGTAAACAAACACATATAAGATATTTGTTAAACAAAGCCCACGTAAGAAGGAGTCAACCAACCACCTCCTATTATCAAGCAACTACCCCCTACTTTACAGGAGCAGAGGCAGGAAAACAATGTGGACTCAACCCTAGCAAGACAACAACTATATAAAGAGAAGCAAGTCACAATTAGAGATCATCTCATTCCACACACGAACACTCTCATACTCGACATCCCGTCTTTATTTAGCAATATCCCGCTAACAAATTAATCCTTGTATTTCCTTACTTACATAATACCGTCTCGATTATAGTGCCAAATTGGTGGGATTCCGACTCCCCCCGCGGTTGTTCCCATATCGGGTTTTCCGCGTCACCAAAATTCCTCGTGTCACTCTCTTATTTTGTTGCATTTTCGCTCATCTTTATCGTCGTGTTTTATTTCGTTCATAAGCCATAGATCGATCGCTTTAACCCACAAATTAAATCAATAACTCGGTAATTTTTTACCAAAACAATTTGGCGCCCACCGTGGGGCATAGTGATCATTTTCTATAGCCAAATTTCGCAAAACTGAACCAGCCGTCACAATGTCTGAAACCAGCCAAAGTCCTTCCAGCAGCCAGAGCATGTCATCCCTGTCTTCTGGAGCAAGACCTATTCCTGCATCTGCAGGACCAGTCAGTGCATCTCCAGCGTCCAGTCAGATGACCCCCGTCAGCATGTCGCCCAGAACCATTCCTCTGCCTCTGCCTCTGAAGCCACAACAGATACCCAAAGCAGCAGGCGCACCCAGCCAGTCCAGATCCAGCAGGGAAAGCAGACCCAGCAGAGGTGAAGCTACATCTAAAGCCTCGACCCAGGAGGGATCAGGTGCAGAAGTTCTCAGAAGCAGAGGATCCCCAGTACTTGACCCGATGCAGGTGATGATCCAGGGGATGGATGTTCTGCGTCAGGCCGTTAAAGATCTGAGGAAGGACAACCAGAACCTGATTGCACAGATCGTGACCGCGGTTCAAACCAAGCCAACATCAGCACCAGAGGCTCCTACCAGAACCAGCGGTGGAGGGTCGAGTCGATCAATTTCGTCAGAACTAGTCATCAGACTGGACCTTGCGGGAGTAGCACCCAGCGAACCAATCGAGCCCAGAGGATTGGGATGTCTATCATTTGATAACCCATCCAGCCTGCAGCAGACATCAGGTAATGCTTTGTTTAGCACCCCGTCAGGATCTGACCTTCCACCCTTTTCAGTACCCCGCACACCGACGACGTCGGGATGGCAACTGGACTGTCACCAATGCAGTTAGATTCCATCCGCAACGGGATTCGCCATGATGGAGCTCGGATCGGAGGACTACAACAGACACCAGGGTGGCAGCCTGGATCCATAATCAGTGCAACACCAGTAACCAGTCATCCAGCACCAGGCCAATTTTCTGGAGTGCCCTGGCTAGGAGGTACACCTGCTGGTTCCTTCCCGCCTGTTTCTAACCCTCTTGCAGGAGCAGGTAACTCGCTGGAGCAGCAGTAACAGGAGCTGAGGGAGCTGATGTACAGTATACCAGGCGTAGCCCGTCCGTTGGAGAAAGCAGCCCGAGACAGCTACGAAGACTCACCTTTCGTGGACGACATAGCCCTAATCGGTGTTCCTAAGGGATGTGTGCCGCCAGCCATGACGCTCTACGACGGAACCACGGACCCACTCGATTATATCAACCACTACAAGCAGAAAATGATGGTGATAACCGCAACTGGATCCTTAAACGAAGCTTGTATGTGTAAAGGATTCGGGTCAACCTTATCTGGAGCAGCTCTGCAGTGGTTCGTCGGCCTGCCCAACAAGAGCATATCCAACTTCGCCGACCTAGTCAATGCCTTCAACCAGTAGTTTGCCAGCAGCAGAAAGCCGGAGAAGCAGACCAGCGACCTTTACCGGATAGTACAAGGGTTCGAGGAGTCCACCCGTGATTACTTGAACAGTTTCAACAAAGAGAAGGTGGCTATCCCGAGATGTGATATAGCAACCGCTATACAAGCCTTCCGCCGAGGACTGCACCAGGATTCAGATCTTTACAAGGACCTGACGAAACACCCTTGCACCACCTTTGAGAAAGTACAGCCGAAAGCAATTGCTGTCATAAGGATGGAGGAAGACTATGCGCCCATCAGAGGCATTTATGATTCGGATCCAGTATCCAGAAAAGCTCCAGTGGAGAAGAGGAGCGAAAGACCAGGACCCTACAGCAGAAGCGAGAATAAGGTGTCTGGAAGCACAGAAGGGAAGGACGACGCAGACCTACCTCAAAAGGAAGACTCAAAGAATTGAGTGGATAGAGGAGCAGGAGTAGGATTTGTCCTCAAATCACCCAGGGAGATCTCATAGTCCAGGCTGTACGATGTGAATTCAAGGCCACAAAAAACGAAGCAGAATATGAGACCTTGATCCTGGGTCTGAAGCTAGCTCTGGATCTGAAAATCAGACACCTCCAGGTTTGCAGTGATTTTCAACTCATAGTTAACCATGTAAATGGTTGTTATGAAGCCAGGGACTCCAGGATGATGGCATACCTGGATATAGCAAAGGAGTTGACCCTTAGATTTGCCACGTTCAACATCAAACAAATCCCTAGAGACCAGAACGCAGAAGCAGATGTGCTAGCCACCTTGGGGCCAACCTTCAAAGCAGGAGCCATCTCCACAATACCAATTGTCCACGTGCTGGAGCCAGCGATACTAAAACCTAAGCAGGAAGCAGGAGTGTTGTGCAGCACCAGAAGTGAAGAAGATACTCCAGACTGGAGGAAACCGTACCTGGACTGGCTGCAGAATGACACCCTGCCAACAGATAAAAAGGAGGAAATCCCTCGCTGGACCCTACCTCAGATGCCTGGATCGGGAAGAATCTCAGGCTGTTTTGCATGCTCTCCACAGTGGAGAATGTGAAAACCATGCAGGGGGCAGTAGCCTGTCCAATAAATTACTGAGGCAGAGATACTTTTAGCCCATAATGCGCAAAGATGCTGTAGAATTTGCAAAAAGGTGCGACGCCTGTCAGAGGCACGCACATGTCAGCCACCAGTATGGTCAGCAATTAGGTACTCTGTCTACCAGATACAGCTCAGTCAGGTTCTAGATTTTGCTTTGAACATTCTCTGGTTCTGAATATTTTTCTGGTTCTGAATATTTTCTGCATATATTCTGATTTCAACATTTTCTGGTTCTGAAAATTTTCTGCATATATTTTAAGTTCAACATTTTCTGGTTCTGAAAATTTCCTGCACGTATTTCAATCTAAACATTTTTTGGTTCTGAAAAAAACCATACATATATTCTGACCCTAATATTTCCTGATTCTGAAAGTTTTTCAAGTTACTAAATCACTTTAATATTTTAACTGAAGAAGTTCCTTTTTATAAATATCTTTCAAATAAATGACCAAGTGAATAAAAATGCAAACTAATATGAAAGGGTCTGTATTCACTACAGAAGGCGTGTGTCTGTGGCTAAGCACATACAACCGAGACAATCAGTCTCCCGCGATGCATTAGCACCCACGCAAGCCTGACTCCTCTGGACGAGTGGGCATACTAGACCCCTTAGCCAGCAATCAAACAGTGATGGCCAAACATACAGCGTAAAACGTGCATGCACAAATTAAAAGTACGCCAGAAACGGCAAGATACAAAGCAAATGATAGAACACCTGCGACACTCGCAACACACGCTCAAACATGATCATTCTCACGACACATTGATAAACATTGCATTCCCGACATATAAGTTCATAACGTGTCTATATTGATTAGATCGCTAGATCATGCATTAGAAGGTCATCGCATACACCTAGGTTGCATTACTAACATTTCTCAGGTACCAGCCGCATATAAACTGTGAAGGCAAGTTTTGACAGAGGTTCTCAACACCAGAAGCACCTATGCCGACCAGACGCAGAACAGTAGAGTAAGGAGGAGGCTGGACCTAGCATCCATAAGGTGGATCCATCATTCACCAGCAGCGTGGGATCCAGATGCAGAGTTAGACCCAGAAATAGGAACAAACTCAGAGGCAGTAGTTCGAATACCAGGAGCAGCAGAAGTCACTTCTTCCTCAGCATCTGGCGCGTCAATAGGAGCACCTTCCCCCTCCAGACCAGATAACTCGTCCAGGTTCAGACCCATAGGAAATTCTGCAGCCAGCTTTCTCTCTCCTGCTTCCAAATTCCAGCACCTGCACCTTGAAGGCTAGAGAAGCTTCAGTATCCAGAGCCTGTGAGAGGTGAATCTCAGCATCAAAAGTGCGACCCTCAACATCATAGAAACTTAAATCTCTCGAGAATCTGAACTTGCCAAAAGCTCCAGGGAAACTCAGCAGCAGGAGAACAAGATGCCAGAGTATATCCAGAAACAGAAGCATTTCCAGAAGCAGAAACACACCCAAATGGTGGAGCAGGCCCACAGATTGGGGGCATGGTTGCAAGTGAAGTAATCTCAATAGAAGTAGACTCTGGCAGAAGCAGTAGCAACCCTCTTTCTGGCGCTAGATCCAGATGAAGAACCAGAATATGCCTTCCTTTTCTCTACAGGCTTAGGAGCAGCCCAGAGGCCCTTTTCCTCCTCTGAGTCAAAATCATTTCCAAAGTAGCCTTGGGCTTAGCAGATCCTGGAAGAGGGTGAGACGTCAAGTAGCAGCAACAACAGTACGACAAGTCAAGCAGCAGCAGCAGTACTGCAAATAAAGCAGAAGCATGTGACGCAGAGACAGAAGACTCAGGGCTTGTTTGGTTGCCCATTAAAATCATGGGATTTTAAACTTCCTAGGAAGTGTAAAACCATGATGTTGTTTGGTTGCCAAAATCATGGGAAGTAGAAGTTCCCACATGAATTTACTTCCTCCATTATGTGGGAAGTCACTCACCAAGCCCCCCATTGGTCATTGGAACTTCCCACATGAATTAACTTCCCACATGCAAACCAAACACTTTTTGGGAATTCACATGAATTGGAAATTCATGTGAACTTGAAGTTTCCGGGAACTTTAGTTCCCTTATGTCAACCAAACAAGTCCTCAGAAGCAGGGTCGATTCAGAAGCAGGGGATGCGTAGAAGCAGAGGTAAAGCTACGAGGTGGAACATATCCAGGAATAAAAGGCTTCGTAGCAAGAGGAGTGACCTCAATGGGAACTTGCTCCTTGGTTGAACCAGAGGCAGATCTCCTTTTTGTACGGGCACCAGAAGCAAAGGCAGGGTCATTTTTTCTCTTCTCGGCTGGCTTGGAGGCATCTTCAGCACGTTTCTTCTCCCTCAGAGTCAGAACCGCAGCAAGTGCAGCCGTGGGTTTGCCAGAACCTGGGGGCAAAAGCTTGGTCAGAGGCAGAAAGTCCCAACGGCAATTATGCGGAGTTAGGAACATAAAGTGACGGTAAGAGAAGATTAATTGAGGGGAAGTTCGAAGTCGGCAGCATTGTCAAATCCCGTCAGTTTTTAACGCCTCGAAGAAGAAATTCCCGCTTAAAATATATTGAGACGGAAATTTGGGGGCAATTGTTGGGGATAAAAATATCACTTTTTATCCTTGATGGGGTGTCACCATTTCATTGGAGGAAAGGAAAGAAAAGGATTGGTGAGTTGGAAAAGGTGGGGACCATTGGATTAGTCAAAGTAAATAAACACATATAAGATATTTGTTAAACAAAGCCCACGTAAGAAGGAGTCAACCAACCACCTCCTATTATCAAGCAACTACCCCCTACTTTACAGGAGCAGACGCAGGAATCCAGGAGCAGAGGCAGGAAAACAATGTGGACTCAACCCTAGCAAGACAACAACTATATAAAGAGAAACAAGTCACAATTAGAGATCATCTCATTCCACACACGAACACTCTCATACTCGACATCCCGTCTTTATTTAGCAATATCCCGCTAACAAATTAATCCTTGTATTTCCTTACTTACATAATACCGTCTCGATTATAGTGCAAAATTGGTGGGATTCTGACTCCCCCCGCGGTTGTTCCCACATCGGGTTTTCCGCGTCACCAAAATTCCTCGTGTCACTCTCTTATTTTGTTGCATTTTCGCTCATCTTTATCATCGTGTTTTATTTCGTTCATAGGCCATAGATCGATCGCTTTAACCCACAAATTAAATCAATAACTCGGTAATTTTTTACCAAAACACTTAGCATGTGGCTCATAAAGTAACATAATAAGAGCATCTCCAATGGATGGCTACAATACATTGTAGCCTGATTTGCCAAGTCGGTTTTTTAAGCTGTTTTCTTTTCAGCTACACACCGCTCCAATGGGAAGCTACAACATTTTGTAGCTTATATGGGTCTCACCTTATTAATTTCATCCAATAAAAAAATTTACCTTTTCTTTTTTTTCATGTCAAGCATGTAGCTTGACAAAGCTACAATGCTTTCAAGCTACATTTGTTCACTCCCTCTCCAATGATAAGCTATTTGCTTGAAATTTTACAAAAATTGCAAGCAAGTGCCTAAAAGCAACCATTGGAGTTGCTCTAACAAACTCGTGATTGCCACTTTTAGACACTTTGAGCACAATAAGCTTCGTCAGAAAGATCTGTATACACCAACGAAAATAATCTTTTTTATCCTCACGCCAGTTCTCGTCGTTTTCAGGTAGGTGAGGGAGATTACTCAATCTTGGGAAACTAATACCCGCCTTGGTGATAGGATTGAACAGTTGAACATTAAAGTCATGGCCAACCATTGCGATCCAGCCATAAGGCGAACCCCAACATCTTGCTTCGAATGTTTCAGGGAGATTCAAATTGTAACACTTGTTATTATTAAGATTAAAGATCTTACAAACGCAATCCGGATTATCTTTATTGTTTTCAGCAAGTAATAGCCATGGTACAACTGACGTAGCCCTCCACTGGTGCTTTATTGTAGACGAAGCATGGTTCCAGGACCGACAAACTGCAGAAAAACAAATAAAATCTTCGAAAAATTCCAACTTGAATGCAACAGTAGTAAGAAGATCCATAGGCAATGCAGACCAATCGTATATAGCCATAGGGTATATACTAAGGGGGCTTTTGGTTAGGGGGAATAAGGAAAGGGAAAGAGAATAAAAATGGTTGATTCCTTTTATTGTTGTTTGTTTGACACAAAGAAAGGGTAACCCATACCCCCCCTTACCCCCAAAATCATTCTCATCCTTACCCCTCCCCCCCTTGGGTAAGCCCATAACCCCATAATCCCTTCTTCCTCCTACTCCCTATTTCCACCACTCCCACCAACACCCACCACACCCTCTCACACCGTCAACCACTGCCACCTACACCCTACACCCAAGTAGTGGGGGAGGGGTTTTCGAAGGGTTGTGGTGGATTTTTAAGTGGTGGGGGAGGGGTTTTCGAAGGGTTGTGGTGGATTTTTTTACAATGAATAAGGTGTTTGGAGTCGGGATTTTGGTGTTTGTTGAGGGCGTGAGGCGCGGTGATTAGGTTCGCTGTGGGGTACCGTGAGGAAGATCGTCGGCGCCGCTACTTGTTGTGGTGTCGGTGTAGATAATGGTGGTAGGTGGTAGGTAATGGTGGTGGAGGTGGTGGATGTTGGCTTTTAATTCCCTTTTCCTCTAATTGTCAACCAAACACCCAAGTATAATATGGGTGATCCCATTCATTTCCCTCTCTTACCCTTTCTTGATTTCATTCTCTTACCTTTTCCCGTACCAAACGCCCCCTAATTAAATCGCTATTCCGTAAGATTTAATCTCGTTTTTTTTTCATCAACTAGGATTTTATATACTCCGTATAAAGTTATGGACTATGGTAACTTCAGTTTGGAATACTTCTATCATCGAATCATATTTGGAAATAAAAAAAATAATCTTGGAATGGGATACCTTAGGTGTCGTGTGATTACCTAATATGCAACGACCGGAAATTAATCCGAAATAAACCGTTTTTTTCAACGGAATTATTTTTTTGCATACGGATTTTAGTCTTTCACATACATTTTTTTTCATTAACTTTTCATATCATACCTTTTTCCCTAAGCATAAACGAATTAACTCTATGTACTTTTTTTCCGTTAAAATCGAATCTAGTTGCTCTAAAAACTTAAAACAACGGATTATAATTTTTCAATTAGTGAAATAATTTAGTTATTTATCAATTATTAATATGTTTTGTTGAAATTATTAGAGTTTGTCCATTAATTAAATTAATATTCTGTATGTTTAGTTATTTATCAATTAGGGTTTATAATTAGTGAAAGACACGGTGGTTATAGGGTGGTCAGGTGTGTCAGAGACAATTGCAGGATCAAGTAGTACCAAATTGTCGATTCCAATAAGAAATCATTAGTATCAAACGCACCTGACGGCAATGTAATCTTGATTCTTGAGTATTAGATATTAAATTAATTTCCAAACATCAAATCACTACCATTTACAGCAAATTGGTGTCTTCCTCGTTGTGAGTTGTTCTCCCGTATAGACTTGCAGTATACTCACGACCGCTACAAATGCTCACGACCGCTACAAATGCTCCAAGTGTACGACACTATGAATCCAGCCGCTAAAATTGATGCCGGAGCACCGATTGATCGGGGTAAGGTCGGACGGAGTGGGCCTCCGAAGGGAGGTGAACAGAAGGGAGGTGAAAGTAAGGGAGATTGGAGAAAAAAATCAATTGAGAGTGACTGGGAAAAAAATAATAAGGGTAAAATGGTAAAAAATGTATGTGAAAAAGTAAAATGCGTATGTGAAAAAGCACATCCCTTTGAGCAACGAGTTGATCACTTATTCCGCTTTTGTGTCTCATCTTCCATTGCTTTTACTATCTTGCAACACATCATCATTCACATAATTAAATTAATAGCAATTTCTCTTAAGTTAATAACGTGTCACAAGAAGACAACCTGAAAATGACCTGTCAAAGAGTGGGTCGAAACCCAACATGTAGCGGGTTAACACGTTGGATAAGACAACCAATATTATTGCTACAAACAGTGGCGGAGCCAGGATTTGAACTTAGGGGGGTAAAAAAATTTAGGGGGGGGGGGGGGGTGAACGACTAATTTCATAACACACCCTCGAAAAAATTTCGAAAAATTTAACTAAAACTTTCGAAAATTTCATCCGCCAGGAAGAGACGACCGCCTCTGCTAGCCCCCCAGCTCCACCACTGGCTACAAAGGATTCTACAACATGTAGCGGGTTAACACGTATATGACTAATAATATGATTTATTTCCATTCCTTATTACAATCAATCAATAACTTTAAAGTGGAAGATAAGCCATAAACCATGTCAGTGGGTAATCTAAAGAGCCTGTATCGAGGCCTTCATAAAATCTTCGAACTTGATTACATTTGATGTCGTATACACTCATATCATGTCCTTCAGACTTAGTAATCACTAATCAGTGTCCGTTCCCGATTTTGATCCTCCGTGAAATATATACACTTACGTTCCAAGGGAGTTTCCTTAATTTACCAAATTAAATTAAATAACCAATCTCCCTTTTTTATTCTCTTTTCCTAAATTGTTTCAAAGACTCTTAAGTCCAAATTGCGTCCTCACTTAGAAAATTAGATGAAATATTATTTTCTAGTTTCTATAATACTCAAAAATAATATTCGTAATTTTTTCATACAACAATATTATATACTTCTATAATCGGGGAAGTGGTGCCCCATAACTTTGTGTAATTATGAAATTAACCACCATAACTTTTAATTGGTGTGAATAGGCCCCATAACTTACATAATAATTGAAATTAAACCCCTTTTATCAAAATTTCACGAGAAATTCAATTTATTATATCACAAAAGTAGAAATGGTTATGCTCTTATGAAAAATATGAAATAAAAGTTTAAAAAAGTTAATAAAAAAAATTAGCGTAAATTAAATATAAATAAATTAAAAATTATTTTACGAAAATCAAACCCAAATTATTATTTTTATATAAAGTACAGATTTTACAAATTTTTGTTATACAAAGTACAGATTTTTCAAAAAATTTTAAAAAAAATTCAATTGCAAAATATTTTATTAGGTAGCTGTGTTAAAATTAGAAGTTGGAATAAAAGAGAGTAGGCCAAGAAGGATTAGGGGAGGTGCAATTTTCATGAATCCAAGGTTGGAGGTCGAGAGAGAAGAAGGACGCATCAACTTTGAAATGCTTCCAAACACAAGTGGCATGGCTATAGTCACGAAGAAGGTGGATGGTGGATTCTGTAGAAACTGTATAAAGATGAACTTGATTTACATTGAATGATAGAGACCGTATATATACAATGCTAGACTAGAGCACAAGTTAGCTATAAAACCCTAAGATACAAGAATCACAAGATAATATACAATCTTGGATAATAAGAAACAAATAACTAAATACAATATATTATGCTAAAAGAAATCGTAACTAAAGATTACGTATTATCTTCAATACGCTCCCGCAAGATGGACGTGCCAGAGGAAAGACCAATCTTGAGCAGAATAGGATACAAAGCGGGGCGTCCAAGAGGCTTAGTTAACGCATCAGCTAGTTGATCATTTGCCGAAATGTGTTGCTCCCGTAAAAGCCCTTTGTTAACTTGTTCAAGAACAAAATGAAACGCAAGGGCGACATGCTTCATCCGCGAGTGAAACACGGGATTAACCGAGTAAGAAGTGGCACCCAAATTGTCACAATACAGAACTGGGGGTGCTGTAACACGAAAGTTCAACTCGGATAGTAAGGAACGAAGCCGAATTACCTCAGCGGTGGCTGCGGCTACGGCACGAAACTCGGCCTCAGTTGAGGAAAGAGCAAGAGCTCGTTGCTTCTTAGAAGACCAGGAGATCGGGTTGCGGCCGAGGTACACAATAATATAGCCAGTGGTGGAGACAAAATCGTCTTTGTCACCGGCCCAGTCAGCATCACAAAAGGCGTGTAGAGACAATGGAGTGTCACGATGAAGATTAATGCCAACAGTGAGCGGGCCCTTGAGATAACAAAGAAGACGTTTTAAGGCTAGCCATTGGGACTCTTGAGGATCCTGCAAAAATTGAGCTAGTTTGTTTACAGCAAAGGCAATGTCGGGCCGGGTAAGTGAGAGATATTGAAGGCTGCCAACAGCTGCACGGTAGTCAGATGGGTTGGGAATTGAGTGACCTGTCGTGAGCGTAAGGGGAGGTTAGGGACTCAAGGGTGTAGTGGTGGGTTTGGCATCAAGCATATTTGTGCGAGTAAGGATATCATGGATGTATTTGGTTTGGGTGAGACGGAGGCCAGAGGGTGTAGGTGCAACTTCAATACCAAGAAAGTATGACGGAAATCCCAAATCTTTAAGAGAAAAGCGAGTAGCAAAGGATGAGAAGAAGTGAGAAAGGGACGAGGAAGGGGGACCAGTGACGATGATATCGCCAACATAGACTAGAAGATAAATAATAACAGAATTTTTGTGGTAGAGAAAAAGAGACGGGTCAGAGAGAGATTGCTTGAAACCGTACAAGAGTAGATAATTTTTCAATTCATTATACCAAGCTCGAGGAGCTTGTTTAAGACCGTATATTGCTTTAGAATGTTTGCAGACATAATTTGGAAAAGAAGGATTAACAAAGCCAGAAGGCAGAGACATGAAGACAGTTTCAGATAACGTACCTTGAAGAAAAGCATTGTTAATATCGAGTTGCTTGAGGGACCAACCACGGGCGAGTGCAAGCGAGAGAATAAGGCGCACAGTGACGGGTTTAACTACGGGACTGAAGGTCTCAGAATAATCAACACCCGGCCTTTGATGAAAACCCTTAGAAACAAGACGAGCCTTGTACTTGTGAATGGTATTGTCCGGGTTATATTTGACCCGAAAAACCCATTTGCAGTCGACAACATTGTAAGAGGTGTCGGGAGGGACAAGAGACCACGTCTTATTTGCTAGGAGAGCCGAGTATTCATCAGACATGGCAGCTTGCCATTTGAGATCAGACAAAGCGGATTTGAGTGTGACGGGAGGGAGAGTGGCAGTAGAGAGGTGAGCTAACTTGGCATATTTGGGATTGGGGCAGCGAATATTATTCATGAGCCGTGTAGTGGCTCGTGAGGCAGGGACAACACCATGATCAGGTGGCGGGGCAGAAGGAGAAGAAGAAGGCTCTTGCTCCTCGGTAGAAGGAGAAGGACCAGAGGGAGTGCGGGGAGATGTTACAGGGGAGGTGTGAGGAGAAGTATCAGGGGGAGGAGTGGATGACGTGTCGGGTTCCGTGGCAGAGGGAGGGTTTGGAGTAGGTGTAGGAAAGAGGATGGGAATTGACAGTGAACACCATTGAGTAGGTGAGCATGTCAAGGAAGGAGTGACATTGGGACACAAGGTAGGATAGGGAAAATTCGATTCGACAAACTTAACATGTCGGGATGTGTACAGCTTATTAGTGGTGGGATTGAGACAGTAAAAGGCACTTTGTGTCGAGGAGTATCCAACAAATATGCAGGGGACAGATTTCGGGTCAAGCTTGTGCTTCGTGGAGGGGCGAAGCCATGGGTAACATAGGCACCTGAAGCCTCTCAATTTGCGATAATTAGGAGAGACACCAAACAGTTTTAAAAAAGGGGGAAGAATTTTTAAGAAGGGGTGTGGGCATGCGATTAATAAGGTAGACAGCTGTGACGAATGCATAGGACCGGTAGGTAGTCGGAACAGAGGCGTGTGTGAGAAGGGAGAGTCCCGTTTCGACAATATGACGATGTCGTCTCTCAGCAATGCCATTGTGTTCCGGGGTATGGGGGGAGAAGTTGTTGGAATTTGTGTCCTCCGACAATAATGCGATCACGACTGTTGATCATGATGATCACATGTTTAAGTCTCGTTTTAAAGAATACAATTGGGAAGTATTTTTTTTTTGTCAACTGGTCAACATATATCGGTAATGATTGGCTGAATAGAGTTTGACATTACTGTCGTGCGACGGTGGTGATCAGTTGATCCCCTTGGTCATACCTATAGGGCAACACTCTTAATTGATTATTTAATTAATCGTATAATGTTACGAGTTAATTAAATTTCTTGAAAATTGACGGACGATTTTTGAAAGTAAAATTTACGTATCACATTGTAATGTGATTAAATGAGATACTGATGCGAGTGATTGAATCGTATCATTACTCGGATGAAATAATTGTTTAAAGTAACAATTGAATTGAATGAATTATTATAAATACAATCAGTTGTGATTTATAAATGGTAAAATATTTTGGTACAAGTAATTATGAAATTACTAAGTCAATTTTTGTATGTGACGTATTTTTAATAATACGTTGATTTTTAATATGTTAAAAAAACACAACAAATTTATGCTACATATGACATGTGACATTTTGACAATTGACAAAAATAATATGGATTCCATATTATCCATTTGGACCGAAAATAAGAGGAGGTTTAAGCTAATTGTGTTTGCTTAAATTAGTGGTAAACATAATGATTGTTTGCTATAGTAGCCATGCAACCCTATTGTGCATTGTGAAGACAAATGAGTGCATGCATTGGCTCCCCTCCCACTCCCCTTGTCCGGTTTTTAGAGAAGGAAAAACCACTTGGTTTTTCCTCTCCTTTTACCATATACTTAAGATTATTATTGATAATTCATTCATACTTTTCACTCATCCAAAATTAGAATTCTAGAGAGATAAAAAGCTCTCTTCTTCTTCTCTCCCAAAACCGAAATATTTAAGTGTTACATAATATTTTGGGTCAATTTTCTATAAGATTAATATTGTACTAGTTCTTATAATATTAATTTTTATTAAGAGTAAGCCTTGGGTATAAAGCTTAAGGAGAGATCCTACACTTGGATCTTAGTTCTTCCATTAAAGGAAAGCACAAGAACAAGAGAGAAAGGTGATCTCTCTTGTGCCCTTAAAACCAAAATCACAATGTAAGAACATGATTTCTTCTCTACTTTGCTCATTTGTTTGCATGCATAAAATCCATCTTTAATTTTATGACAAATTAAATTAACATATATATGAATATGTAAGTATATAGATCTACTTTTCCTTCAATTGGTATTAGAGCCATGGTTGTTTGCATGCAAATCGGTTAAAAGTTTTTCCGAGTTATAAGAATAACATATAAAACTTGTAAAATTTGTGTTATTATGATATATCACGAAATTAATTCATGCATGTTAATATTTCTGGTCCTAAAATGTTTTAGGATATTTTGGTGATATTTACGGATTTTTATTGTTCATATTATACAATAATGGCATTTAAATATGATTTTATGAGTAAAAATGTCATTTTCGGTCTAAAATTAGCTATACTTCGAATTTTCCAGTGATTTTTGGATATGTTGTCACATATATTATTTTGAGATAACCTGTAAATTTTCATAATTTTTGGACTTGTTATGCTCGAAAAATGGATTTTTCATTATTAAATTCGGATTTAGGTGAAAAATAGGTTAATATGAGTTAAATTTCGAATCTGGTCATAGAAATTTAATATGTTGTCACATGATATTTTACAAGATGTGTGTAAAATAATGGGCTATATTAAAGTCTTTTGCATGATTTATGGATTTTTGAAGAAAAATTGCATGAATAGTGACTTTATTAGTGAAATATTGATAAAAACATACTCTATGACTTAGGAAAAACATCAAATGTTGCATTTTATTATCTTTTTCAGATCTAAAATTGAAAAGTTGATGAGAATATTTTTTCACATGTTTTTATGATTATTTTGTTAAAAACCGATAAACCGCAACATTGTTTTTCCGGAAAATTTCGAAATTTTTAACCTAAGTTTTTGAATATTATGAGTGTCATGGTATTTTTCCAGAATGTTCATGAGTTTAAATTTTGAATTTTGAATTTATTTGAAATTTTGTGATTTATTTGAAGTTTATAGCTTATTTTTGTAATTTTTAGTCCATTAATGAACAATTTTATAAATATGAGTTAATTATGGTCAAATTATTAGTGAAGACTAAATTTTGAGTCCTAAGAGGTTAGGGTAATTAACTTATGCATAAATATGAATTTATGTATTTTTTGTGATTGTAAAATGTTGAAATCACGCAAATCCGTAAAAACCGAGTAATATATGATATTGGCTAATTAAAGGCGATTTAGCATAAAATTGAGCATGTTCTTACATATTATAATGCTTCATTTTCTTTATGATTGTCATAATTTTAATTTATGTAATTTTTGAATTATGTAATTTTGCTTAGTATGGCCTTAGATTTTAATTGGTATTTCCCGAAATGTATGGGAATATCGATTCGGTTGTAATTTTATTGTGATCTCGTATCACCGTTTTGTAATTTAATAGATTTATTTTATTTTAGTTACAAATGTATAATAGGAAATTATGTAATTTATTATGTAATTTTATTCATTCCGGAGTTCCCAAAGACGGATTTCTTCAAGAATGGCGATACATAAAGACGGTGTTACCTCGAGATGCGTGTCACAACCGAAGTTCAAGGGACCAATGGAGTTGGTTTCCGAA
The DNA here is from genome assembly GCF_048544455.1 of Silene latifolia. Lineage (NCBI taxonomy): Eukaryota > Viridiplantae > Streptophyta > Magnoliopsida > Caryophyllales > Caryophyllaceae > Silene > Silene latifolia. The sequence continues at coordinate 199,233,113 of NC_133536.1, read as the reverse complement.
TATGTAATAATTAAATAGTTTTTCTATTTTAGGAAAGGCCATACTAGAATTTATTTATTTATTTTTATGCTTGCATTTTATTTTATGTCGCATGCATCGCTAAATCGCCATAACTAAAACATGCATCTTCTTTTATAGAGGTTTTTCGACAGTGTCAATTAGAATTATAGTAGTTCACCGCTTTAGTTCACTTAAAACGTGATAGATAATAAATTGACATGACCTCTCGCTAAAACAATCAATTGAGACATAGCCTTACCAAATAGTAGAAACCATGAAAACCTATTTCGCGAGGGAGTGCACTCGGCCCTACCGGGGTACAAACCTTGTTACGTAGGGGAAGTGGGTGATGAATGTTAATCCACCGAATTCATGTTGATAAGGGATGAATCGGCCCTACCGTGCCCAAGTTGATATGGATTTGGATCATGGACACATTTATTCGAAATTTGGATTGAACTCAACAAAAGTTTTTGATAAGGGATGTATCGGCCCTACCGTGCCCTTGTCGAATGTGTTTTGGGCTAAAGATAATTGTTAATGTAATATTATCGACCAAGAGTTCTAAAAGTAGAATCGATTAAACGTTAATCCACCGAGTTATAGTGATAAAGGATGAATCGGCCCTATCGTGCCTAAGTCGATATGAATTTGGGTCTTGGAATCATTTATCTAGTTGGGTAGAGGTCACTAGAAAAATGCATAAAACTTGTTTAAATCATACATTTTTACGAGTATTATTGTTAAAACGACATTTGTTTTACTCCTTATATTTTGTTTTGTAGACCACTTCTTTTTCTCATAACAAATGGCAACACCAACTCCAAACGCCACACCTCTCGCTAGTTCATCATGGCTCCAATCCTTTATGGATCGATGTAAACTTGAAAAGAATGGGTCAAATTTCTCCGATTGGGATGCCCAACTCAAATTGGCCGCCCAAGGTGACGACAAGCTTCGTTACCTTACCGAGGCCTCTCCACCCGAACCTACTACTAGGTCGACCGCCGCCACTAGGGAAGCATATGAGGCTTACCAAAAGGAGTCCGCCGCAATGAAAAATGTCTTGATATTTGCGATGGAGGCAGACCTCCAAAGGAGAGCCTTTAAAATGGGCAATGCTAATGAGATTTACTCCAAGCTTGTGACAATGTTTTCACAAACTCCGCGGATCGTCCAATATGAGGCGGCCGCGGCATTCTTTGATCTCGACTTCAAAGAGGGCCAAAAGGTTAGCCCTCATGTGCTCAAACTTATGGAGCTTGTCGAGACCTTGAAAATTCAAAAAGTTGAAATCCCCAAAGAACTCATTGTAGATAGGATTCTACACTCCTTGTCTAAAGTGAAAGCGTATGTTCAATTCCGGGTGAATTTTAACATGCAAGACAAGGATGTGTCTCTTGAGGAGTTGCACAAGTTACTTGTGCAAGCCGAAAGGGACATGGGGTTAAATGTGAACCCGCCCAAGGATGTGCTTAACATAAGCACTAAGAGTAAGGGGAAGTTCAAGAAGAATGGGAGAAAGGGCAAGAAGCAAGCTCCCACATTCACCAAAGCTAAGACTTGTGAAGCTAGCACTTCAAAAATCAAGAAGGGTCCTCTTGATAAATGCCATTATTGTAATGGTATGGGACATTGGAAAAGAAATTGTTCCAAATACCTTGGTGATATTAATTTGGAAAGATTACTCCAGTAGGTAAATGACTATCCTTCTTTTATGTTTCTAATTCAACTATGGTATTATGATGCAAAGTTGTGATAATGTATCTCCCTTTTTATTGTAAATAGGGCCTCCACCAAGCAAAGACAAGGGAAAGGAAAAGCAAGCATGAGAAACCATTGAGAAGCTAGGGATAGCTTTTATGGAGCTTTGCTTTTCATTGTCTTATTTTAAATTATGTTTTGGATTTTAGAACCTTAAGTTTCCGTGTTCGACATGGAAAGGTATTTTGGATAATGGGTTGTATTTTGGATAATGGTGACTTGGTTTGCAACCCAAGTCACCCGTTTTATCATTTATCCTTTTATGTTCTAAAATTCATCTTTAAATGCTTGTTCTTAGAAACATAAGATTATTCACTTAAAGTGATCTAATAGACAAATATAATGACGGGTTTCATTATATGTCCACATGCTTAAGGCTTGTGTATGATCATTTATAAAGCGATTTTGAGTCTATGAACTCTCTTAAAGGTATGTCAATCACCAAGTACACATATGAAATATAAAACTATTAGTCAATCTATGAGATAGTTCTCCTTATACTTCAACATCATTATTTGTGTCTCATATGCTATCTTTGAATCTATAGTGTATTTATTCTAAAGATAGAGTGGGAGAAAAATGAGGACACAACACACAAGGCAAGATAAAAATTGTGTACTTGTGTAAATAAAGATCTACGCAAGAGAGAATGATTTGAATGAAGGTATATCTATTTACATAGTATACCGAATAGATGAGATCTATGGTCTCAAGTAAGTTCTATATGACAAAAGAGACCAAGTGAAGTAATCGAAAGAACATATTCTTATGATAACTACACGAGGAGACCAAAAGAAAGTTTTGGAAGAAAAATGACTGATGTAAAGTCTTAACAAAGTTTTTGACTAAGTTCTATATGATAAATTTTGACCAATAGTTTCAACCTTGAGATTTACTTAAGAGCCTTAATGAATCATAGTAACATACTAGTTATGATCGAGTTGCAAAGATTGATATACCGATATCTTCAATGACCAAGTTTTAACCACGCAAATGTCATTGCTTAACCTCTTTATGAAATGGTTAAACCTCCTTCCGAAAGGGTATTTTCGAAGGATGTGTTCTAGATATTATTTATATTTGAATAATGACATTGCTACACATCATTATGACATGAGTGTGTTAGAGATTTAAAATCTCTTTCCGTAAGGTTAAGATGAGACCTCTTCGAAATAGGTATTTTGAAAGGATATGATGGGAACATATATGGTTTTATCTTAATAACTTGGCAATGCAATTTATGTTTCAATTCTTGAAAAGTTTCAATTGAGAAGTCAATTTCGAAATATGTAGAATTGAGTGGGAGTTAGGAAATTCTCATGTGAAGACATGGAATTTAGTGGGAGCTATCATCCTTTGAATGTTTACAACTCACCACTCATTAAAGAATGACGAGCTAATACCTTCTTTCATAAAGAAGCATTTGAGCTTTCAATTCTGGATGATAATGGACTATGATGAATCCAATTACATCAAGGGATGTTGGATTAGTATTAAGAGATACACATCGTACCAACATTCACATAGGTTATTCATGAAGATGAAAATGGAATTGCCATTAGCAGTCATGGTCGTTCATTGAACCTATGAACGGTTGATCTCATGATTATTAGTAACTAATGTTTCCGCCATTAGAATAATCATGCACATGTCCAAATAATGAATCATATGCATAAGAGCATGATGATTCATTGGTAAGCCACAATAGAAACGTCATGAATTCCCAAGTAGAATCCGATGAGCGATTTCGGTGTTTGTCAGAATGCTCTTATATGTGTCAAGAGGTTGCGCATATTAATGAAAATAGGAGCACATGTAAGGATTTATGAGAATCCTAAATCTTTCAAGCCTAAGAAAGAGAAATAAGAAGTTTTGGAAAGATACTTAATTGAATAAGAAGTTACTCAAAACTAATCTTTCCTAACTATGCTAGGACTTGTGAGAAGTGCTAGGCCAATCGTCTTGACAAATTGTTGTAAGACTCTGCAAGACATATACCTAGTGCATTGTGTGTGAATGGAGTACTTGATCAGTACAAGTTATATCATTCACCACAAATTCGTTCGTTATGTGATAATCGATAAGAAAGTTCTTTCAAGATAAAGAACCAAAACCGAGGTCGGGAACCTTGATGTGTAGTTGGTAATGTTCATGCTATGAGAGAGAACATGAATGTAAAGGAAAATGCAAGTGTAAGAAGTTTGAACACATGGACACATGGCATGTTAAACTTCTATTGCAATCAATAAGTGTTTACACTTATGATATACATCACAAGGTTGTAATATGATATTGACTACCCGAGTGTGATGTCGATATTTGTCGTTTGAGTTATTATTAACTCACCTTGTACATTGTTATATCCAAACGGGTTGTGGAGACAATTGAACCCCGTTAAAGTGAACACGGATTAACATTGTATTTGCCCATAGTTACTTATATGAGGTGACGTCTCGAAGTGACTAGAGTGTGATGCGATTGATGGCAAGTTCAAGTGCCATAGAGTCATGTGAGATGACTAGTCGATCACATAGGCAGACTGTTAGGAACTTTTTGTCGGGCCTAATGACCGCTTATAGAGTTCTGGCAAATTTATATAGCCTGGTCGTGGCGAGAGCTACTATAGTATTCGAATGAGTCGATTCTTTTGACTAAAGACTGTTCACCTAAGATGGCACGTTTTTGATTAACTTTGATTTGTGTTACTACGACCTTCGTAAATGGGGTCAAATGGGCATATTTTGGGTTATGATGGCTGTGGCTAGTCGAAGGGAATGAGTGCGATAGGAATTGTCCACCCCTAGTAAAGGTTATAACAATATCTCAGGGCCACTCGAGGAGTAATGAACTGGAAATGCGTGGCCACGCTCGGAAGGTATCTATGATAGATAAGTCCGGTCAATCAGTTATTCTACAGATCGAGGAAACCACTCTCGATATGATCACTTGCAAGTACGGCCTGAAAGACACCTTGCATTGAGTGGGAGATAGTAATAGGACAAGAGAATTGGGGACGCACACTTGTCGAGGACAAGTGGGAGATTGTTGGAATTTGTGTCCTCCGACAATAATGCGATCACGACTGTTGATCATGATGATCACATGTTTAAGTCTCGTTTTAAAGAATACAATTGGGAAGTATTTTTTTTTTTACTGTCAACTGGTCAACATATATCGGTAATGATTGGCTGACTAGAGTTTGACATTACTGTCGTGCGACGGTGGTGATCAGTTGATCCCCTTGGTCATACCTATAGGGCAACACTCTTAATTGATTATTTAATTAATCGTATAATGTTACGAGTTAATTAAATTTCTTGAAAATTGACGGACGATTTTTGAAAGTAAAATTTACGTATCACATTGTAATGTGATTAAATGAGATATGGTCTGAGTGATTGAATCGTATCATTACTCGGATGAAATAATTGTTTAAAGTAACAATTGAATTGAATGAATTATTTTAAATACAATCAGTTGTGATTTATAAATGGTAAAATATTTTGGTACAAGTAATTATGAAATTACTAAGTCAATTTTTGTATGTGACGTATTTTTAATAATACGTTGATTTTTAATATGTTAAAAATACACAACAAATTTATGCTACATATGACATGTGACATTTTGACAATTGACAAAAATAATATGGATTCCATATTATCCATTTGGACCGAAAATAAGAGGAGGTTTAAGCTAATTGTGTTTGCTTAAATTAGTGGTAAACATAATGATTGTTTGCTTTAGTAGCCATGCAACCCTATTGTGCATTGTGAAGACAAATGAGTGCATGCATTGGCTCCCCTCCCACTCCCTTTGTCCGGTTTTTAGAGAAGGAAAAACCACTTGGTTTTTCCTCTCCTTTTACCATATACTTAAGATTATTATTGATAATTCATTCATACTTTTCACTCATCCAAAATTAGAATTCTAGAGAGATAAAAAGCTCTCTTCTTCTTCTCTCCCAAAACCGAAATATTTAAGTGTTACATAATATTTTGGGTCAATTTTCTATAAGATTAATATTGTACTAGTTCTTATAATATTAATTTTTATTAAGAGTAAGCCTTGGGTATAAAGCTTAGGGAGAGATCCTACACTTGGATCTTAGTTCTTCCATTAAAGGAAAGCACAAGAACAAGAGAGAAAGGTGATCTCTCTTGTGCCCTTAAAACCGAAATCACAATGTAAGAACATGATTTCTTCTCTACTTTGCTCATTTGTTTGCATGCATAAAATCCATCTTTAATTTTATGACAAATTAAATTAACATATATATGAATATGTAAGTATATAGATCTACTTTTCCTTCAGAAGTGAGATGTGTGATACCATCATTAGTGATGGTTGGTGTGAGTTTTAAGTACTCTCCTCCGTTGTCAGAGAAAATTTGTAGAATTGGGCGATTAAAAAATTTCTCAACAAGAGCACGGAATCGAGCAAAGACGTGAAATGTATCCGACTTCTTTTTGAGCGGATAGAGCCAGGTATATCGTGTAAAATGATCGACAAAAACTACATAGTATTTGTAGCTGTCAATCGAATAGAGAGGGGAGGTCCATACATCAGAAAACACGAGTTCAAGAGGGTTATGCGAGTACAAAGTAGTTTGAGAAAATGGAAGTTTGTGACTTTTATTAATGGAGCATGCATTACAATTAGAAATAGAAGTGTGCGAAAAAATTAAATTTGCGGAATTATTGATAGATCCTAGGATGGTGGCAGCCGGATGTCCGAGCCTGTGGTGCCAAAGGGAAGCAGCAGAGGTGTGGGTAAGATAAGCAGAAGGAGAGGACGGAGCACGCCATTCATAAAGACCATTCCTAAGTTGGCCTTTGAGTGCTCCGAACCGTCGTTTGGTCCTGCAAAACACACGATTGAGAGGTAAAGTGAGCAGTAGCATTATTATCAACACAGAATTGTGAGACAGATAAGATGTTTTTCAAAATAGAAGGAGCATGTAAAACTTTTGTAAATTGAATAGGAGAAGGCAAAGAAGAGATAGTAAAGGAACCAATATTTGCGATGTGAAGTGGAGAGTCATCGCCAATCAAAAGATCGTCATTTCCGTCATAAGGGGCATGATGTGCAAGATTATTAAGGTCATAGGTAATATGGTGAGTGGCACCACTGTCAATGATCCAGTCAGAGGGAGGGGTGGGGTTCACGGCAGCAGTATTAGCACGGGGGGGGGGGGGGGTAGCGATGAGGTTGGGCAGAGGAGGAGCGTGAAGGGACAGTAATGGTCGGGTACAGGGATTTGAAAACAGGGCAGTGTTCAAGATAATGAGCCGACACATGACACCATTGACATTTCCCTTTAAAGGGAGCAGCAGAGGTGTCAGTGGAGGCAGGGGCAGCGGAAGGAGGGGTGGGTAGGAGGCCAGAGGCAGTGGATGAGGAGGGACGGTTGGAATGGTAGCGATTTTTGTTGTTGTGGTAGGCAACATGAGCAGAGGCAGGGGAATTGGTGGAGGGTTGGAAATTGTTGTGTTTGAGAGACAAATCAAATTGCAGGAGCTTCTCATGGAGAGCATTGAACGAAATCGGAGTATCACGATTCCGGACAGCCTCAATGAGAGAGTGGTAGGTCGCATAATCAAGCCCATTGAGCACCTTAAAGATGACATCTTCATTATCCATGGTCTTGCCTAAGCCGACAAGTTAATCAACGTAGGAACGAATGGCCTGCATATACTCGGTGGCTGATAAATAAGCCTTGGAGATCGAGTCGAGGCAATCCTTAATCTGAAGGATATGACCCCGAGATGGATTGGCATAGGTGGACTTAAGGAGAGCCCAGATCTCGGCAGAGGTGGTAGCACCGAGAAGCAAGTTGGTGATGCTTGAGGAGATGGTTCCTCGAAGAGCACCACTCAAAAGTTTGTCTTGACGGAGCCAGGTATTGTGAGCCGGATTGGAAACACTGCCGGTCTTGTCATCAATAGTTTTGGGTGGACAAGGATGAGTTCCATCCAAAAATTTCATGAGGTCATAGCCAATGAGCAAGTCCTCGATTTGACGAGACCAGGCACGATACATTGAGGGTGAAAGCTCGACAACATTAGCAAAGTTGACGGCAAAGATGGGATTTTTAGGGTCACCAGGATTGGGCAGAACTTGAGCTTGTCCGGCCATGGTGATGGAGGTCGAGATAAGAAGGAAGAGAGAAATATGGATGGATCGTTTTAAGCTCTTTATACCATGTAGAAACTGTATAAAGATGAACTTGATTTACATTGAATGATAGAGACCGTATATATACAATGCTAGACTAGAGCACAAGTTAGCTATAAACCCTAAGATACAAGAATCACAAGATAATATACAATCTTGGATAATAAGAAACAAATAACTAAATACAATATATTATGTTAAAAGAAATCGTAACTAAAGATTACGTATTATCTTCAATAGATTCTTCGAGTGAGGGGCTAAGGCACATGAGGCAAGAAGGGGAGGGGAGAATTGTTCTCTTGAATAAGGTAAGGTTGTGGGGTAATTTGTCCCACCAGGCAAGCCAGAGGAATACTTTAATTTTTGGGAGAGTAGAAAGGTTCCAAACCCATTCCAAATTAGGAGTGAAGGAGGGAAGTCGGATCGCCAGATCAAACAGGGAAGAGTAAGCAAAACCAATCTAGAATTTGTCTTTGGGGGCAAGGAAAGTGGTGAGAAAATCAGGTTTGCAAGAGGAATGGAGGGGGATGGCCAAAATGGTGGTCATGATGTCAAGGGGGAGGACAAAGTCAAGGGTGTCAAGGGCTAGATGTCATTAAAGATGATGGAGTTGAGTTTAGCATTATGTGAGGCAGCCTTTAAGGGGCCGTGGATGATCATTGTAAGAGGTCCAAGTGAGGACCAACGGTCAGTCCACAGGTAAATGGAGGCTCCATAGCCAATGGACCAAATGAGATTGTTTTGGAGAATGGGAAGCCCGATGCCCACATTTTTCCAAATGTGGGAACCGTTCCGAAAGGAAGAAAGACTGGGGTCAGATATTTGCTTCAAATAGCAACGGAAGCTGTGGAATTCTTGTTGAAAAGAAGATTTCAGCTGAGCTTGGTGGATAAGGCGTCATTTAGGGGACGGGCAGCCTTAATGCCAAGGCCATCAAATTTTTAAGAGGGGCTAAAGATGAAAAACGGTGAAAAGTCGTAGACTCATAGTAAAAAGGAAAAAAAAAGGAGAAGAGAAAACTAAGGAGCTCGTGGACAAGCCAAAATACGAAGAAGCTATCTGGCAAAAACGCGAATACAAGATCAATTGTGATGAAGTTGGCTCAATTCAAAATTGCAAGACTCAATACGTCACCGAAGGCTACTCAACAACAAAATGTCGCGATTAGTATTTGAAAGCCAGAAGCACATCAAGATAAAACATCATTTAATAAAACTGGTGGATGACCAAAAACTCAAATTCCAATTTTACAAGCCGGAGAGCAGTGAGTTAGAGGAAATATTTACAACTTACAAGAACCAATTTTTTTTTTTTGATAAATCCGACCTACAGAGAGTAGAGCCGAGGAACAAAAACCACAAAATAGTACAAACAAACTGTTAAACACCAAAGAAACGAAAAGAACAAGTATTAAACTCTAATTTGCCTCCTCTTCTCCTTCCAAGTGCGGATGACTTTCCAATTGCAAATCCAATCCTCAACGGAATATGGCAGTCTCTCCTTCCAGGCCTTACTCCAAAAACCAACTCTCAGGATGATCTTCTCCTTCATATGCGGCCAGTCAGGGGTTTTTTGTTCAAATATAATCGTGTTCCTCAATTCCCAAAGACTAGTAACGACCGCAATGAAAAAAGCGTCCCAAACTTTTCTCTCAAAACCTTTCAGGTGCGAGTTATTCCAAACTAAAAATGCCTCATCAATTTCCAAAGGCCAAACCCAGTCCAACCCCCAATCTGCACAAACCTCATTCCAGAGTTCCCACGAGAACTTACAATGGAGGAAAACATGGTTAATCGTTTCCAGGCACGTCCCACAAAATACACAAGTTACCTCGGCCGCACTCAAAGCTTTCCACTTGAGTATACTATCCTTTGTATTTAGTCTTTTCCACAGTATTGCCCACAACATTATTTCATACCGTGGGGGAGCGAGCCCTTTCCAGACATGACGGAACCAAGGCTTACTATTATCCTCCTTGTATTTCATATCATAAAAAGCTTTCATAAAAGAATTAGCAGTGAACGTACCCGATTTGTCAAGAGACCATATATACATATCAGCTTTGTCTCGTACTGGCGTGAAACCATCAATTAGTAGCCGGAGACTATCTGCTAGCTGCAACTCCCATTGAAATAGATTTCGTCTCCAATGCAAGTGCCACACCCACTCCTCACCCTGCCAGGATCCCATCTCCGATACCTTGCTCAATTTCTGAGTTGAAGCAGTGAACAACCTGGGAAACGAGTCTTTAAGTGTAACATCACCTATCCAAGGGTCATCCCAGAACTTCAGGCTACCACCATTACCAACCTTTACCTTCACACCTTGTTTTGTAATCTTCTCAATGTGTACATCCCAACCGTTAATAGTGCAAACTGTCTTCCATACCCCGTACTTAGCTTCTCTATCACCACTCCAAAAGACGCCCTCAGGGTTTAAATCAAGAATTGAGCAAATAATTCTCTTCCATAACGAATGGTGTTCCTGGGAGAATCGCCACCACCATTTAAATAATAGACTCGCATTCTATATTTCTAAATCACCAACACCAAGGCCCCCTAAACTCCGCGGTCTTTGAATAATGCTCCAACTTATCAGAGGGGCAGGCCGCCCATCATTCATATTTCCCCAAAAGAATCGTCTTTGCAGATTAACTATCTTTGCCAACACTCCTTTAGGCAAACGAAATAGGGACATATAGTACACGGGCAGAGAATTTAAGACAGATTTAATGAGAACTAGTCTACCAGCTTTAGAAATAAGGGGGACCTTCCAACCAGCAAGCTAAAAAAATTGGGCATATGAAGCAACTCCAAGTATAAGATTTTTTACAATCGGACAGGGGTAAAAGGGGAATGTTAAAATTATCATCTGAAAATTTTGTAAAAATTTAGAAATCACTATTCAAATCAAGACTGTGTTAACACTAATCTCATCAACATACAATGGCTACTTACATGAACAAAATTTTGTAAACATATGAACAAAATTGTTCATATTTTTGTTATGGCCTGGTGACTTTTTATCAAAGCAATTGGCACATTTTATCATAAATAATGACTCGTATTTTCTCCGACTTATTTGGGACGCAAAAGACCCATCTTAAGGGAGAATTGATGTGTCTGGTATAGTGGTAGTACATTTCCTTTTTAACGGGAGAGGGGATACGAATCAATGACCTATTACAAATTTACAATTACTAGGACCTCAATCCTTACCTTAAACACACAACCTCATTAGCGTCGTTGTTATTGTTGTTGTAATTTTATTTCACGAAGTAGGAGACAACATCGAATTGAACCGCCATTTTTCTTCTTATGTGTAGAGCGCGAGTTTGGGCCTTATGTTACTGCTGATGGAAACTCAAGTTCAGTTCTAAAATCTTGAAGCTGTAATATGTTTGACGCTAATAGTTTTATTTATCAAATATCATATTCGAGGTCATGTGATTCAAGTGTCGTTTCAACAAGTCTTCGATAGGCGATAACAAATAAAAAGAGAAAAAAAAATTGAGTCTAAAAAGTGACTTAATTTAATACTCCGTATCACGTTGTTGACAATCGATAACTTTAAAACTGAGGTACAAACCATATCGGTGGGCAATATGAAGAGCGTGTATCGATGCCTTCATAAAATGGTCGGATTTCATCACACTTGATGTCGTATACACCCGTATCATGTCCTCCGAATTCTGTCCCGATGAGTAACCAATCCTCATTTTGATCATCGTCTGTGAAATATATACAATTACGTTCCAACGATTTGGCTCCAGCAGTAACACACACAGAATAGTTTCCCCCTACAAACAATGCCAAATCACCCAAATCTTGAATTAGTTCCCAACACCTGTCTTTGGGATTAACCTTGTACACCTCAAAACCAAATGTTTGATAAAAAAGCTGGTTGTAGTCGTCGTAGTCAGTTTTACCCAATGATTGATACTTGTATCGCATCACCACGAGGAGATTCTTGCCAGATTGTACTAAATATGCTTTCGACGTCCACGATTGATAAGACTCTAATGTATCGAACAAACCCGGTGAATGATCCATGGGTTGTATAATTCCCCCAAGATTGTTAAATAATTTGTTAGCATCCCAATATCGAATTGCTCCATCGTTATACAAAGCAAATACATAATCATCCATGCCTATTACATCAATTACCCCATCCCTTGGTTTCTTAGGGACCTCTGATATCCACGATTCATCTCCCGGCTTAGCCCAAGCGACATGCTCATTAAACGAATAAAGTATGTTAGAACACATTAGATTGATGATGTCAAGTCCCCTTGTTATTTGATTGTTTGCTCTTAGTTGATATAATTAGTGAATGAAGCAATCAAATGGACTTTCAACAATGATTCAAGATGATCAAGTCATTCAAGGAAGTCAAGACAATGATACTTTCCAAAGCCTTAGTCGATATATGTAAGAGTAAGTGTAACATTCTCATTTAAGTCAAGTAATGGCAAAACCATGCAACAGACTGTTGTCATCGTGGTTTCGGTACTATCATACGGAGGAGTTTTTCGTCCAAATGTTTTTGAGTGTCAAAACTTTGCAAACCTTAAACCTTAAACATTTGAATTTTGGAAACTTGAAAACAATCGAAATTTTGGAGTCACAAGCCCACTTGACTAAGCCTCTAGATTTGTGCAAACACCTTTTACCAAAAATGGCAAAGAAGACTTGTCAAACTTCTAAAGTAAGAAAGGCTTTTTGCCATTTTGGTAAATTGTCACATGTTGAGTGTAGAAGCTTAAGTTTTCTGATTTCTTAAGCCCCAAGCCTACAAGTCTAACACTTACCATCACTCAAAGCTATCATTTTAATATTGGATTTAATTTTTCAAAGTGTACTAACCTAAGACTAAATCCACTATAAATAGAGTGTCTTAGTCACATTTATTTCTCAAGACTTCCAAAGCATTTATTGTAAAAACCTTGCAAATCATTTGTGCATTAAAAGCTTTGTTCTTCAAGCATTTGCAAAACGTTTTTCTGGTTTTAAGTCTTCAAAATTGTTTTCGAAAAAAGCTGTAAAACCTCCAAGTATCGATTCATTTGATCTTTGTGACATGATGAGTTTGTTCCATGATTCTCGTGTTAGATCCTCATTGTAATCTCCATGTTCATTTAAGTGAACTCTTGAGATTCAAGATTCTGTAACACCTTGAGATAGAACCCATAAACTCTTGAAGCGGAGTAGCTTTAAGTTTGAGTGCAACCGGAGTAGGTTGGCGAGTTATTTTCATTGTAAGGGGTTTAGTAAGTTTGAGTAAATTTCTAAACAAGCAATAAAATAACGGTTGGACGTAGGCCTCGGAGTAGAGGTGAACCAATTTTAAAATGTCGTTTGTTTGTTCATTTACTTTTACGTTCCTCCACTTTGCCATTTCTCGCATGTACCTAATCAAGTTCTGTGTCACAGTCACCTATACCGTGACATAGAACTGCTGTACCTTCTTGTGAACTTACATCTAATTAAGTTTCTCAAGTCTTGTACTTCACTTATTCTCTACTTAAGTTAATTAATTAACCAAGTTAAGGATAAATTTTTAAAAGGTACACCTAATTCACCCCCTCCCCCTCTTAGGTGTTAATCGTTCCTAACTCTTCAATTGGTATCAGAGCCTTGTGCTCTTGATATTGGTTAAATCCAAAGAGTTGATCCTATAGTTATGGACGATTCAAAACACACTAAGTATCCCATTTTCAAGGGAGAAAACTATGCCTGGTGGAAACATCGCATGGAGCACTATGTCAAAAGTGCGGACTATGAATGTTGGTTAATCATTCAAAAGGGTCCCCTCAAAATCGAAGTGACTAATGCTGATGGCACTAGCTCCTTGAAAAGTGAGGATAAGTATGTTGAGGCCGACTATAAGAAAATCGAGAAAAACTCTAAGGCCATGTCCATTCTTCAATATGGAATCGGTGACCAAGAGATTAATCGTATATCTGGATGTGCCTCGGCCAAAGAGATTTGGGACACCCTAAACCTTGCTTATGAGGGAACGTCACAAGTCAAAAAATATCGTATTGATCTTCTCATGCAACAATATGAGATGTTCAATATGGACCGAGATGAGTCAATTAATAGTTTGTCTTCACGTTTTTCTAGTATTGTCAATGACCTTAAGAGTTTAGGTAGGAGTTTTCAATCCGAGGATTTAGTCCATAAAATCCTTCGTAGCCTAATCGAAAAGTGGCAACCGAAGGTTACGGCTATTGAGGAAGCTAAGGACCTTTCATTGCTCACCCTTGATGAACTTATGGGCTCACTTATGGCTCATGAGTTAACTCTCATGAAGCGTTCTAGTGAAAGCTCTAAAGGGAAAGGACTCGCTCTTAATGCTCTCTCAAGTGATGAGGAGGATGAAGATGATGAGTTTGCAATGTTCACTAAAAACATTGTTGGCATGATCAATGGTCGAAACTCTCAAAGGTATAGCAACAACTCTAGTAAACGCCGTTTTCCTAAGAGAAGATCTAACTCCACTGTTGGTTGCTTTAAATGTGGTGATAAAGGTCACCAAATCAAAGAATGCCCAAAGTGGAACGATATCAAATCTAAGGAAAAACGTGACTTTGCAAAACGTGATTACAAAAACAAGGTAATGACCGCTATTTGGGGCATGTCGATTACGAAGAGGACGATGTCCTTGAGGATGAATTAGACGCCAAACTTAGCATCTCGTCTAGTTCCTCAAAAATTGCTTCCAAATCATCAAAGAAAGAAGACATCAAGTGTCTTATGGCTCACTCCGTGGATTCGGACTCGATTGGACCATGAGGTAATTAAGCTCAAGAAAAAGGTTCGATCTTTCTCTAAAGACAAAGTTTGTCTCCTCCTAGATCAATTCATAGATAAGTGTCGTGTCCAAACTAATAAGTTGGAAGCTATGCAAATCGAAATTGAGGACATAGCTGAGGAAAATGTAGTCCTTAAAGAAAGTCTAAATGAGAATGATCAACCTAGTTCCATGTTGGGTCTTGAAAAAGAAATCAAAAAACTTCGAAAACAAAACTTGTTTTTAGCCAACAAAGTTGATGAAACCGTCTGCAACAGATCCTTACCTTTGTTGCATCCATTCTAAAGGAAATGTGTCATCACTAACACAAGAACGTGACCAACTTTTGATTGACTTAGCTACTTGTCACAACGAAAAAGATGATCTTGTTAAGATTGTTGAAATGTTAAATGATGAGTCGAGTCATGTCAAATGTGCCTTAGAACGAGCTCAAAAACTAAATGATGACCTTCTTGCTCAAAATGAGATGTTAAAGAAAGCTGAACAGGACTCATGCCACGAGAGGTTTCTCTTGTGGCATCCGATTCAAGAAAAGAAATAGATACTCTCACGGAATTAGTGTCTTCTTTAACTAAGGAACGTGACACTCTTCTAGCTGACCTCAAATTATGTCAAAGAGATAATAAACAATTGGAACAAATTGGGATGTTACTTAGTGATGAAGCAAGACTTGCAAAACAAGCGTTTGACAATTTAGGTAAATTGAATCTTAATCATCTTGCTAAAATTGAAACATTAACTAAAGAGCTAGATGAGACTAAGATGTTTTACTTAAAATGGGAAGGAAGTCAGAATGTTTTGGAGTTTCTCTTGAAACAATCACAAGAGTACGAAAAATTTGCAAAGAATCTTTGGACTTGGTTTCAAATGCAAACAGTAGCACACCTTTGTTGCACTCGAAACCGAGGATCCAAGTCAAACCGACTTAGAAGAAGAAAGTATCTTTGGTCTTCTGAGTACATCATTTGTAACTATTGTGGCAAAACAGTCATGAGTTTAATGGTTGTGAAAAAAGAGTCCGTGACTTAGAAAGAAACACTAAGAATGCTAAACAAGTGTGGATAAAGAAAGAAGAAGTCAAAAAGGTCGTTGTCAAGAAGGAGCCCAAACTTGTTTGGGTTCCTAAACTAAATGTTTGATTTCTTATAGGCATTAGTGAGGGGCAGCAGCAATTGGTACTTAGACAGTGGATGCTCTCGTCACATGACGGGAGATGAAAACCAATTCCTCTCGCTAGAAGCCTACGATGGTGGCATGGTGACTTTTGGCGACAACAAGAAAAGTGAAATCATTGGTATTGGAAAGGTTGGTAAGTCAAAGTCATTATGCGTGGACAAAGTGTTGCTTGTCAAAGGTTTGAAACACAATCTCTTGAGCATTTCACAACTTTGTGATCGAGGTAATATTGTTGAATTTCTTGCTAGTGAATGTAGAATCATCAATGGTAAAACTAGAGAACTCATACTTGAAGGTAAACGTGTTAAAGACGTCTATATGACTAACTTGTATGCATTGTCGGGTCAATCACTATCATGCATGAGTGTTCAAAAGAACGACCCTTGGCTTTGGCACAAACGACTTGGTCATGTAAATGCTAAGACACTTAACACCCTTAAGAAACTTGATCTAGTTGACGGCATTCCTAACATTAAATTTGAATTTAAATCACTTTGCGATGATTGTGTTAAAGGGAAACAAGTTAAGTGCTCTTTTAAATCCAAAAAGGTTGTTAGCACCTCCTTACCTCTTGAACTCATTCATATTGATTTATGTGGTCCCATGCGAGTAGTGAGTAGAGGTGGAAGTCGTTTTATTTGTGTCATTGTAGATGACTTCACAAGATTTGTTTGGCTTCTCTTCTTAAGTTCTAAGGATCAAACATTTGATGAGTTCTTAATCTGGGTCAAAAAGGTTCAAAACAAATTTGGATATAAACTTGTCTCATTAAGATCCGACCATGGAACCGAGTTTGAGAACTCGTCATTTGAGTCCTATTGTAATGAGTATGGTGTTAGTCATAACTTTTCGGCCGCAGGAACCCCACAACAAAATGGGGTTGTGGAACGAATGAATCGAACTCTTGAAAATATGGCTAGGACCATGCTCATTAGCTCTAAGGTTCCTAAGAATTTTTGGGCCGAAGCCGTAAACACATCTTGTTATATTTACAACCGTGTCATGATTAGAAAAATCATTGAGAAAACTCCCTATGAACTACTACGAGGAAGAAAACCTAATCTTTCACACTTAAAATGCTTTGGTAGTAAATGCTTTGTGCACAACAATGGAAAAGACAACCTTGGCAAATTTGATGCTCGTAGTGATGAAGGAGTTTTTGTTGGTTATTCCGATCATAGTAAAGCATATAAAGTCTATAACAAAAGGACTATGAAAATGGAAGAAAGCGTTCATGTAATATTTGATGAATCTAGTCTTTTTGTGTCAAACACACAGGTTGATGATGAGGATGATGAATATGATGATGATTTTGAGATTGGTATGATACGACATGAAATGGATCAAGTGGTAGAAGAAGGCGAGCAACAGTTAGAGCCTTTGTTGCATGAGGAGGATGTGCAAAATTCGGGGGAACTAATCGTCCTCCTACACAAAATGATGCTACCTCATCCAGGGGGAACAAGGATGGTGAAGAACAGCCCAATCTAATCATAAACGAACCACAATCACCTCCTTCAAGCACTCCTCATGCAACAGTCCCCTCGACTGTTGCAGACGAACAAACCGAATCTTCTAACTCACTTATTCCCAAGAAATGGAAACACTAAAGCTCTCATCCCTTATCAAACTTAACCAGTGACCTAACCTCTGGAATAAAAACCAGATCATCGCTTCAAAATTTCTGTGCACACAATGCCTTCATCTCAAAAATCGAACTGAGACCATGTCACAAGTAGCCTTGATCGATGAATCTTTGGATGATTGCAATGCAAGAGGAATGGAGCAATTTGAAAGGAACAAGGTATGGCATCTTGTCCCTAGGCCCTCCCAACGTCATCGTAATTGGTACACGGTGGGTCTTTCGCAACAAGCTAGATGATGTTGGAGAAATCGTACGGAATAAAGCTAGACTAGTGGTGCAAGGTTTTAACCAACAAGAAGGAATTGATTACGATGAAACCTTTGCACCGGTAGCTAGGCTTGAAGCCATACGAATGCTTGTAGCTTTTGCGTCTTTTCAAGGTATAAAGCTTTTTCAAATGGATGTCAAAACCGCATTTTTAAATGGATACCTTGATGAAGAAGTGTTCGTTGAACAACCTCCGGGCTTTATAAACAACGAGTTTCCCAACCACGTTTTTAAACTAGATAAAGCACTCTATGGTTTAAAACAGGCTCCTAGGGCTTGGTATGATAGGCTTTCAAAGTTTCTATTGGAAAACGGTTTCATACGTGGGTCGGTGGATAAAACGTTGTTTATCAAGTCACAAGGAGATGAACTGTTGCTTGTACAAGTATATGTCGATGACATTATTTTTGGTGCAACTAACAATGTTCTTTATAAGTACTTTTTCGATTTGATGACTTCGGAATTTGAAATGAGTATGATGGGAGAACTTGGATTCTTTCTTGGTCTTCAAATCAAACAATGTGAGAATGGAACGATGATTCACCAACAAAAGTACTTAAAAGAAATGCTAAGTAAGTTTGGGTTGACTAATTCTAATCCTATGCCTACACCAATGGTGTCTAAAGTCAAGCTTGACAAAGACGAAAACGGTAAGAGCATTAGTGAAAAGGTATATCGAGGTATGATCGGTTCCTTACTTTACTTAACCGCTAGTCGACCCGACATACAATTTAGTGTGTGTGCTTGTGCCCGTTTCCAAGCAAATCCTAAAGAATCTCATTTCAAAGCCGTCAAACGGATTTTTAGGTATTTGATTGGAACACAAGGGCTATATCTTTGGTACCCAACTCACTACGAACTTGATCTTGTAGGTTTTTCGGATGCGGACTATGCCGGTGATACATTGGATAGGAAAAGCACCTCGGGCATTGCTACTTTCCTAGGACCGTGTCTCATTTCATGGGCTTCGAAGAAGCAAAACACCGTTGCATTATCCACGGCCGAAAGCGAATATGTGAGTGCCGCTCTATGTTGTGCACAAATTCTTTGGGTACGTCAACAATTGCATGATTATGGCCTTACTTTCGAGACTACCCCTATTTTTTGTGACAACACTAGTGCAATTAATATATCAAAGAATCCTATACAACACTCACGAACTAAACACATCGACATACGACATCATTTTCTACGTGATCAAGTTGAGAAAGGTCATATTTGTCTAAGCTTTTGTAAAACGGAAAATCAAATTGCGGACATTCTTACAAAACCGTTAGAAAGAGAACAATTCGAAAGACTTCGGTCGGAAATTGGTTTATTAGGTGACATACCGCTAAATTAAATTACGTTTTCCAATGATTGATTAGAGGGAGGAATAACATGTAAATAAATATTAGTCAATATGATACAATGCATGCAAATGTCGAACAAAATGCAACTGACAAACGTATGAGTGCACTTGAGTTGTTTTTGCATTGAGCTTCCAAAAATCACTTTATGTCCCATCACTTAAAAGCCTACACCCTAGCCTCACATTATCAACACTCAACCGTCCCTCACCTAGAATAACTACACCATCCCCTCATTTACTTCCATGTTTCCACTAAACACACCCTATTACCCACTAAATAAACAACCAACTCTCACTTTTTCGGATTCCCAAAACCGTCAAAGCCATTTCCTCTTCCACTCTCTTCAAAATGCCTCCAAAACTTTCCAAAGAATTACTTCAACTCAGAAATTCCTTTAATCCAAAATACATTGCCAAGAAAAAGATGGCTCCCAAAACCGCTGCAAAACTAGATGAAATCACCTCTGCCACTGCCAAACCAACTGTTGCACGAAAAAAGACAACCGCCAAAAAGGGCGGTGGTCGTGGCAGAGGAGGTCGAAGTAGGAATCCTCCTATTTCTCTACAACTTGATGCTGAAGTGGACATTGAAACCGATGAAGAAGAATCCGGTTCTAAGGGAACCAAAAAGAATGAAGATAGTCAAAAATCAAGTGGTGTTATCGAAACAAGTGAAAAGGGAGATCACTCAAGTGAGATGAACGAGGGGGAACTTGAAGGAGAAAAATCAAATGAGGGAAAAGAAAGTAAGGAAAAATTAGAGGGAAACAAAGAAAAAGAAAGTAATGAAAAATCAAAAAGTGAGGAAAAATCAGAGAAAGATGAAGAGCAATCAAAAGAAAGTGAAGAAAAATTAGATAAGAAAAATGAGAGGGATTCAGACGGAAAGGAAAGGAAGGAGGATAGTGATGTTCTAATTGAAAAGAATGATGATGATGTGCTTCTAAAGGATTTGGTGAGTGACACTTTAGAGAAGGATAAGAGGAGTGAGATTGATGCAACGGAGGCCTCCACTGTTGAAAAGGAAATCGGTTCAAATACTGAGAAAATCGATTTTGAAGTAGTTGATGTGGAAGATCGTGATGATGCCACAGTGGTGTTTGATGATGGGTTTGACCCGTTATTTTCAAAACCCGCATCACGAACCCGGTCCAAGAGGAAGATGCTTGAAATATTCGGTGATGATGACGAGGATGTGACCCCGGAGGCATCCCCTCCAAAACCCAAGGTTACCCAAAGAAAAAGGGGATCCGGGTCAAAATCAAAAGCACCCAAAAGGGCTCGTTATCAACGGGATTTACCGAGCATAAATGAGGATGAGATCATTGAGGAGAAGGTGCCTCTCAACACATGCATGGACCTTGTCATTGCTCCTTTTGCCGAATCATTCAAGAATGATATCCTCAACCATCTCAATTCTCTTGATCTCCCGGAGGAGATCTTCAAGATATGCCACGGTATGCTGCTTTGTTGCTTCCACAATGGTCGTCGTTATAAGAAATCTTGGTATGACACCTCTCCTGCTTTTAAATATTTCAAAGAGGCCATGTATGCACAAGGTTGGGTGAAATTTTTGGACAAATATAGCCCCATGTATTTGTCCGAAATCATCCAATTCTATGCAACAGTCAAAGTGGATGTTGAAACGGAACTCTCTCTGCCTTTATCAATCAAAAACCCTTTGTCCTAACCATCGACCAACTTGCTGCTCATCTTGATATTTGTAATGTCGGGCTTACCTCTTTTCCCAAACGTGATTGGGGTGAAGTTGATGAGGTTACCTCTACCCAGGTCATGAAGGTTCTTCGACCTCATGATGATGATGGCCCTACCAACATATATGCCTTTGAATTAACCGCACCCACCCGGTTCATCTTCAACCTGGTTTTTCGCAACCTTGTCCCTTCCAACAATAGCCGTGGGAGATGTTCTCTTCTTGACATGCTCCTAATTCATCACATTGTTAAGCACAAACCCATTAACCTTCCTCGCCTTATGTTTCACCGCATACTTGAGATGTCCACTGAGTTCCAAAGCGGCAACTTTGACAAAAATGCCGTAGTTCCTTATGGTATGTGGCTCTCGATAATTTTCATGAGGGAAGGGTTAGTGTTGAAGGGAAGCCCTGCAATTGAGAAATTGAGTGATGAGATGACACCGGGTCTTCTTTCTCGAATGAACTTGGAGATTAAGAATGGCAAATTGGAAAGGAAGAATCAGTCGGGTTCTACAGTGGGTTCTACCGTTGAAATGGGTGTGGTCCTTGCAAAGTTGGATGAGCTCCTTGGGATTGTGAACCGGTTGGTCAAAGAACAGGGCAAGTTGCGGGATGAAGTTGGTGATCTTCGCACCATGAATGAAGATCTCCTTGAGCGTCTTCAGAATACCTCCTAAACTCATGCCTCTTTAACCCGTTTCTCCTCTTGAACTTTGGCTCTTTGTTTTGTTTTAAGACACTCTCTTGCACCTTCGGTTGTTTGTTTTTATCTTGCTTGAACTATTTGCGTGTGTTTTAATCGTGTTGCTTGCCTTTTGCACATGTTTTCTCCTCCTTTGACGATGTCAAGAGGGGGAAGTAGTTTAATTATGCCATGTGTGATCTTTTAACTCTTAGGCTAACGTCCACCTTAATTATGTCTTAGCTTCCATGATTAACTGTTTTACTTTGGCCAAGCATGTTGCACCTTTCGAATACCTTGATCATGTTTATTAATTATGTTTATGTTGAAATTGACCAAAGACCGACTAACCATGGGCTAAGGGGGAATATCACACATGTTTGGACTTGTCATCATCAAAGGGGGAATTTGTTAGAACACATTAGATTGATGATGTCAAGTCCCCTTGTTATTTGATTGTTTGCTCTTAGTTGATATAATTAGTGAATGAAGCAATCAAATGGACTTTCAACAATGATTCAAGATGATCAAGTCATTCAAGGAAGTCAAGACAATGATACTTTCCAAAGCCTTAGTCGATATATGTAAGAGTAAGTGTAACATTCTCATTTAAGTCAAGTAATGGCAAAACCATGCAACGATGTGATTGCATCGTGGTTTCGGTACTATCATACGGAGGAGTTTTTCATCCAAATGTTTTTGAGTGTCAAAACTTTGCAAACCTTAAACCTTAAACATTTGAATTTTCAGAAACTTGAAAACAATCTGAAATTTTGGAGTCACAAGCCCACTTGACTAAGCCTCTAGATTTGTGCAAACACCTTTTACCAAAAATGGCAAAGAAGACTTGTCAAACTTCTAAAGTAAGAAAGGCTTTTTGCCATTTTGGTAAATTGTCACATGTTGAGTGTAGAAGCTTAAGTTTTCTGATTTCTTAAGCCCCAAGCCTACAAGTCTAACACTTACCATCACTCAAAGCTATCATTTTAATATTGGATTTAATTTTTCAAAGTGTACTAACCTAAGACTAAATCCACTATAAATAGAGTGTCTTAGTCACATTTATTTCTCAAGACTTCCAAAGCATTTATTGTAAAAACCTTGCAAATCATTTGTGCATTAAAAGCTTTGTTCTTCAAGCATTTGCAAAACGTTTTTCTGGTTTTAAGTCTTCAAAATTGTTTTCGAAAAAGCTGTAAAACCTCCAAGTATCAGTTCGCTGTACTGTGACATGATGAGTTTGTTCCATGATTCTCGTGTTAGATCCTCATTGTAATCTCCATGTTCATTTAAGTGAACTCTTGAGATTCAAGATTCTGTAACACCTTGAGATAGAACCCATAAACTCTTGAAGCGGAGTAGCTTTAAGTTTGAGTGCAACCGGAGTAGGTTGGCGAGTTATTTTCATTGTAAGGGGTTTAGTAAGTTTGAGTAAATTTCTAAACAAGCAATAAAATAACGGTTGGACGTAGGCCTCGGAGTAGAGGCTGAACCAATTTTTAAAATGTCGTTTGTTTGTTCATTTACTTTTACGTTCCTCCACTTTGCCATTTCTCGCATGTACCTAATCAAGTTCTGTGTCACAGTCACCTATACCGTGACATAGAACTGCTGTACCTTCTTGTGAACTTACATCTAATTAAGTTTCTCAAGTCTTGTACTTCACTTATTCTCTACTTAAGTTAATTAATTAACCAAGTTAAGGATAAATTTTTAAAAGGTACACCTAATTCACCCCCTCCCCCTCTTAGGTGTTAATCGTTCCTAATAACTCTTCAAAGTACCATAATAACAAACTCGTCATTGCCACTTTTAGACACTTTGAGCACAACGAGCTTGGTCAAAATGACCATTAAACAATGATGACAATAATCTTTTTTATCCTTAAAGTCTTCCTCGTCGTATTCAAGTATGTGAGGGAGAGTAGTCAATCTTGGGAAACTAATACTCGCCTTGGTAATAGGATTAAACAGTTGAACATTCAAGTCAATCCCAGCCATTGCAATCCAACCATAAGGCGAACCCCAACATCTTGCTCCTCCGAATGTTTCAGGGAGATTCAAATTGTAACACTTGTTATTATTAAGATTAAAGATCTTACGAATGCAATCAGGATTATCTTTCGTGTTTTCAGGAAGTAAAAGCCATGGAACAACCGACGCAGCCGTCCACTGATGCTTTATTGAAGATGAAGCACGATTCCAGGACCGACAAACCGCAGAAAAACAAATAAAATCTTCGAAAAATTCCAACTTGAATGCAACAGTAGTAAGAAGATCGAGAGGCAATGCAGACCAATCTACAGCCATAGGAGGTATCTTAATTAATTAATTAATTAATCTCTTTCTCTTCATCAACTTGGATTTAATGATTTATATATAAACGTATGGAAACTTCAGATTTAAGAATACTTCTATCATGAATCAAATTTGGAAACTAAACCATCTTCGAGTCCATAATATTCCCAGGTGTCGTATGATTACCTAATATGCACAACAATACAAGTCCATAATATTCCCAATTTCCCATAATATTCCCAATACAAAGCATGCAATGACATGAATTGCGAGGTTCTGGGTTCGACTCCCTGCATTGGCAGTATGCGGTTATTGCAGGGGGCCTTTAGGGTCTGATAAAAGAGAGTATCGGCTTACCGGGTCTATTAAAAGAGATTGTTGTCGCGTATTTCTCGGGCTTTAGTCTCTCAAAGGTGTATCGCCCTAGGCTACTAATGAGAGATGTTTCTCGTTACTAAAAAAATTAACATGTTCTAAATTTATTAAGGCAAGCATAATTATCGATATGGATAAAGAAGCACAGGAGTCTCAATAACAACAGAGAGCGAGATTGAATGTATTCGTCACAAGCTTGTGACGGATATCGCCGTCGCAAATGAGAATTTGTGATAAAAGCTAAAGCATTTCAAGTCTTCTTAGTGTTCCTTAGATTTTTACAAACTAGTATTGGTGTCCGGCTTCGCCCGGGCTACCTCTACTTACCATTAAATTTTTTTTTTTCATTAAATAAAATTACTTAAAGTTGCATAACCCATAAATTTATCATTAATATATTTTTCTATGACATATCCTAAAATTACGATGAAATAAATTTTCAGACAAATTCACTACTCCCGCTATTAATATTTTACTCTTATTAATGAAACAATATTAATAACATTTCACTACTTACCCGTAATCATTGTTACTTTCACTACTCCCACCGTAATTATTGTTACTGTCACTACTGCCGCATTAATATTGATAATTTCACTACTCCCGCCGTAATTATTGTTACTTTCACTATTGCCGCATTAATATTGATTATTCCACTACTACCGTCGTTGTTTCTACCACTTTCACTAATCTTGCTGATAATATTGTTACTTTTACTATTCAAATGAGTGATTACTATCATATAATTATATCCAATGTTACTACAATTCTTTTCTTTACTAACGAAATTACTTTTACTACTTAGGCATGCAATTTTAAGATGATTATATATTTATATAAATATATTACATATATGCATTAAATCAAATCGAAAGAATTATGCAATATTATATATTATGGAATCTAACTTGAATTATTTATAACCTACTTATATTATATGTTTGTATTGTATGTCAAATAATTCAAATCTCTATACATCTAATAAACTATAAAGTTTAATAAAATTGCATAGATTTTAAATTTAATATATAATTTTATGATGATAATAATTAATAACATAAGTGTACATGTTTATATTAATTAATTGTTTTTTTTAGGGAAATTGACCATCTTCCGGTCTTTTATAAATATTTAGGAAAATTACCAAGCATCTTCTTTCTTTTAGTCTCCTTGAAATTGACCATCTTAATTAATTATTTATTAAGAAAATTGATCATCTTAATTAATTATTTTATTTTAAGGAAATTGACCCAAACTATATATATGTTTAGGAAAATTACCAGCTTATATATATATAATTTAATTTTAACCCAAACTATATAATATTTGCATTGAGATCCCTTAATCGGGTCTATCACACAGTGCTAGTAATTTAAAACTATATAGTATAATTAATTTGTATAACTTTCTTTAATTACATTGAAGTCCCTTGGTTTCTGGATTTAATATATAGTATTGATTGATTGATTGATTGATAGTATTGATTGAAAAAACTTTAATTTAGGTGGGGTCCCTCACTTTTCTCACTTACTTGATAAATAATTAATTACACTCTCTTATGCTTTTATTAAGTGATTAATATCTCTCTTACTTTCATTAATTAAATACTATGTTACATTCTACTACGCTTACATGAATGATTCCATGATCTTTGATTTAATTTAATTCCTTGATTAATTGTTTATACATAATAATTTCGGCACAAATTTAAAAGGAAAAAAAATCATACATAACAAAATTGCACATAAAATTTAAGGAAATTTGTGAATTTAAAATAGTAGCCATATAAATTTAAACAAATTGAAAAATAAAATAATTAAATAATGACAAATATTTATTGTTTATAACTGTAAATTCTTTGCCGTATCTTTGACCATTCTTTGCAAACATTGTTTAATCAAAGGTGAACCATGTGATTCATACAAAGAAACTACTAATCCTTTAAGGGGGTGTTTGGTTGGGAGGTTTGGAATGGAATGGAATGGATTCTAGTCATTCTAGTGTTTGGTTGGGGTGTTTTGGAATGGAGTTAGAATCCTGATGGATTCTCATTCCACCCCAACCCCTTGGAATCCCATACCCACCTCCTCCTCATGGATTCAAACTTCATTCCTTCATGTTTATTTTTCGAATGAACCAAACATGTTTGAGAAGGAATGGAATTGGAACCTCATACTCCTATGATTTCTCATTCCAATCCAATCCATTCCTTCATGTTGGGTCCTAAGGATTGAATATAGGAAATACATGATTTTGACCCGGGCATCGAGCTAAACCAATAGTTTCTTGCACTTAAGGCGGCCTAAGTTGTTGCCTTAGGTCCAAATGGATTTTATACATGTTATCCACCCCATAACTACATTTTCGGCATACATACGATCAAATCTTATAATTAGAGGAGTCAACTATTTGCCAAAAATAGGGCTCTTATCGGGCTAGTTGGTTTCTTAAAAAGATTGAGCTCGGACTACTAAGTTATTGTGGGCTATGTAACTATGTTACACCTTACACGTAGCATAACCAAAAACCAACCCACGACCTTTTTTTCGTTCTTTCCATATATGCTACCAAAAAACCCTACTTTGTTTCCTCAAAAACAAAAAAAAAAAACAAAAAATAACCCTACTTTGATTTCTCCCGCAAAACCCTAGGCACAACCACGCCATCCACCGTCCATCTTGACATCAGGCCGTCGTCGCCCTCCTCTGACAAAGCCACGGTGAAACTTGGCCCTCCACCGCGCCGTCACATACCCAACCTCCTATTTATTAAGGTACAATTCCTGTTTTATTAAGGGTTATTGTGTCTTTATTAATAAATATGGTACTCCGTATTAATTAAGATATTGATGACTTATTATCAATTTTGATTACTATTATTAAGGTACAATTCCATCCACCGCGCCGTCACATACCTCCTATTTATTAAGGTACAATTCCATCCACCGCGCCGTCACATATCTCCTATTTATTAAGGTACAATTCCATCCACCGTCCATCCTCACCATTATGACTGATTAATTAATTAATTAATTAATTAAGATAATATGTTTGATATTTCGTATTATCAATAATGTTTAATTTGCTTTTATGTTTGATACTTTACTCCGTATTATCAATACTGATTACTACTGTATTATTTTATGTTTGATATATACTCTGTATTACTAATATTGTAATTGATGTAGAATAGAATTTTTTATGTTTGATATGTAATCCGGTGCGAATTCTTGTTAAAAACCTGGTGGGGATGTTTGAATTTCATACAGTTTTCTATTGAAAGAGAGAAAATGAAAACGTTAGTAAAATGAATTTTAAAATGAAAAGAGATTTTAGACGGTTTTAAGTTAAAACGCACCCACAACCGATTGAAATAATGTTAAAATGAAAAGCAGATTGTGAGATGTCTTAACTTAGGATCGTGCTAAGCAAGACATAATAATAATATATTTATCAAAGAAAATAATGAGAGGGGAAGGATGTTATGCAATGAGGTCTGGAATATAAAAATAGAAGCAAAATGTATTGAAATTGTGAAATGTGTTACAACGGAGGAAGTACAGATTGTATAATAAGTGATTTGGTTATAATAAATTCAAGTACATGCTAGGTATAGGGTTCGTTTCCTAATCTTATCAAGGTCGATATGTCGTTTAAAAGTTATTGAAACGTAATCTAGTATAAAACGTATATGCATACGTATTACAATAATGGAGTACAATATAAATGCTAAAATCTGATAGACTCCCTTAGTAAAGTAAATCCTCCTAATATAAAAGTCTGCATGCTACTTATAAGCAACGAGCACCAGTTAAGAATAATCCGTAAAAATCTCCGACTGCTAATTAGTTGATTATGGAAACTCCTGTTAGGTTGTAAAATTTAGAGGCTATTATATGTTACCACCAGTTGGAGTATCCTCTAAGACTGTTTATTATATAACAATGGCGTATCTAGGATTTGGACATAGGGGGCAAAAAAATTTCAATGATTTGGGTGACGGGAACTAAAGTTTATACTAAAAAACTCGTAAATGAGGCTAATTTAAAACACTAAATTAAAATAAAATTAGATCCAAAAAATTCGAAAGATATAAATAAAATAAATATTCGTGAATGAAATAAATATGTATAGGTATCTACAAAGTACAAAATCTACAAAGTATAAAAGTCAAGTCTTTTCTTGACTTCCTATTGGCTCCCCTTTCTAGGAAATTTAGAAAACTTTTTATTCCAAACATGGTCCACCATAATTTTAGGGGATTTAATTTCTACCACTAGTTTTAATCCCGTGCAAAAAAAATACACGGGTTAATTATTTGATTGTGACATACGAAATATGTTAACTAATACGGTAACTTTCATGTTCTAAATTAACATACTAAATAAGAAATGTTATTATAAAAGGAATTTCAATGCACAAGTAAAAATCAATGAAACTCAAATTTGAAAACATCTCTTCATAAATTACATTAATAAGTAGTTGCGTCTAACATACGTTTATGACCATCGCATCTTATCTATAAAAATTCAGAAGACAATACTCATTGTACAGCGCGCCACGTCATTAATGCAATTTTTTTTTCAAAAATCCAGGTTATGGTGGGACCCATGTGTGTGCAACGTATTTAATTATTCAGAAATCCGTCTTTTAAAACATGCGCTAAAATCCGTCTCGCAACAAATTATATAAAATCATCTTATGGAATACTTCTTCGAATTAATATTATGATAAAATTTTATACATTCCGTGTAAAGAAAATGAATAACATTTACGCAGAATTAATTACAAATGCGAGTAAACGTAATTGAATTACATAATTTTTAAAACAAAATTACACAATAAAATTACATAATTTCAGGAATGAATTACACTTATATACGGATCGAACATACATCGGGAATGAATAACATGTATTTTTGTTATAAATAATTTTACCATGCAGTAACAAAATCACAACATAATTTTTTAAAAATACAGGGTACAAATTTTTTTTTTTTAAAATATCAATAATGAAGGCATATGTACTAGGAATATAAAACTCGGCATCTGAACTATCAGCTGCGCACACCGAAATTGGTAGGTGACGATGATAGAAAATCGAGTTAATATAGTCTTCATTTAATTTACAAGTTATTAAAAAAAAATTAATAAAATTTTTAATTTTTAATTACAAGCATTGAAAGCTATTTTTAATTTTTTTTTTTACTCTAAAAAAACAAATAAATAAATTTTCATTTAATTTACAAGAGATTAAAAATTTTTTAATAATTTTTTTTATAAATAATTCACAATTGTTATAACAAATATTTTTTAAATAATAAAAACACAATAAGATAAGTCGAAACACTTTAAAATATGTTGTTTTTAAAAAAAATAATCCTCTAAGATCTGTATAGAAAGCCGTTCATCACCGATGACTTATGTACTTGGAGCGAAAATTCTGGCAATTTAACTATCAGCCTCGCACTCCGAATTCGGAAGATGACAATGATAGGCTACCGAGTAATTTCTACTTCTACAAGTACGAATGATAGGCAACGTTATTATCATCATGATAAATACACTTGGACCGTCCAACCATGAAATCCGAAACTGCATTAAATCTTATCTTTATTAATTCAGAAGACAATACTCAATTTAGGACGTGTCACGTCATTAATTCAACCTTTTTTTTGGAAATACATGTTATGGTGGGACCCATTAGTGTGCAATTTATTTATTTCTTCAGAATTCCGGCTATACAAACATGCGGCAAATTCCGTCTTAGAACAAATACTATGAAATAATACTATGAAATAGTTTTATACATTCCGAATAAACTAAATTAATGGCATATAAGCGGAATGAATTACAAATCGGAATAAATGAAACTAATTACAAATAAATGAATTACATACTTTTAAAAAAAGTTAAATAATAATAAAATTAAAAAATTACGAGAAGAAATTACATTTAATTACGGGATTGAATTACACATAATGTGAATAATCTACATGCATAATTTTTAAAAACTAGATAGTACCATATATTTTAAAAAAAAAATTATTTGTTATTTCTTCTTAAACCATTGCACCATTGCATGTGAACACATACTTGTTACAAGTTTAAACATTAATTATATAGATCGTTGATTTAGACCAACTAGATAAGTACAATAGAAATGCAAAAAAAAAAAAAAATACATCCAAAAACATTAAAACCGGCCTAAATACATACCCGTGCACGGGCTTAAAACTAGTTAATCTTTATAGCAATTGCTCATTCTACTACCATGATAGATAAGTCAAACCTCCACAAACAGGTGGAATGTTGGATGGTACTCATAGAGTCATAGTTGACATCTTTACTAATAATACTTTTTCCCGTGCAAAAAAAATGCACGGGTTAATTCTTTGATTGTGACATACGAAATATGTTAACTAATACGGTAACTTTCATGTTCTAAATGAACATACTAAATAAGAAATGTTATTATAAAAGGAATTTCAATGCACAAATAAAAATCAATGAAACTCAAATTTGAAAACATCTCTTCATAAATTACATTAATAAGTAGTTGCGTCTAACATACATTTATGACCATCACATTAAATCTTTATAGCAATTTCTCATTCTACTACCATGATAGATAAGTCAAACCTCCACAAACAGGTGGAATGTTGGATGGTACTCATAGAGTCATAGTTGACATCTCTACTAATAATACTTTTTCCGTCCATTTAGATTTGACACATTTCATTAAAATACATCTCACGTATATTAAACGAATGTATGGAATCTAAATAAACGGAAAAAGTACATAATAGATAGAAGACAAAAGAAAAATATCTCGATTCAATTATTTTAAAGAAAAAAATAATAATTACCCTTAAATTAAATACTTAATTTTATATTACTCCCTTTAAAAAAAAATTGTATACAACCAAACCCAATATAATAATAACTCACAGCTCTCACAAATCTCACAAGCCCAATATAACAACTTTAAGAAATCTTTTCCTCAATATAAAACCTAAATGCTCACTTTTATTTATTGACCCCTCCCTTCATCTGCCGCCACCCTCTCAAATCTTCAATGCTCATTTTTTTTTATTTTTTTTCCTTTCCACTATTTTCAACTAAAATCTATCACCCCCTATAATTTCATCTCTATTTCCATGAGAATATAAAGTCCTGTCCAATATATAGATTTTTTTTGTTATTATTAGTTCATTATTTTTATCTTTCTCATCAATATTGACACTAAAAGTAACAGTTCTAGAAAAATAGGTAAAGATTTTCATATTTGTTGTTTAAACTCATTGGTTTTGTTTCCTGCATGTGAACAATTTTGCTGTTTTGATTGTGAAATACAAAGCTCATTGTTTACAATTTTGATTTCTGAATTACGAAGCTATTTTGGTAGGCATTTAAAGACGAAATTATCAAATAAATTATTTTCTAAGGAGTTCTGGAATTTAATTACTCACTGTGTTTTTTCATTATAAGATTATTTTATTTTATTCTTATATTTTGCATATAAAAATTGGTGCTTCATTTTATATGCAAATACTTTTTTTATTTTTTATTTTCATATCTTATTTCTTCGTTATTTCTTTTTCGAATATCTGTCAAATTGGTTCAGTTTTAATAGTCCTAATTTTTTTTTAATTCGAATATTCATTGATCTACTTCAATTTTAATATAATATATAATGTTCAGTTCATTAATTAATGAAATTAAACTATATGGAACCATAAATGTATTATCATATTATCATATAATATAAAATTCATTCAATAGTAATTAATATGGCAAATAGGAAAGAGAATTGAAAGTAAGAAAGAGAGAAATTAATTGGATTTAAGATCGTGGCTTTCATTTTCAGTAAAAAAAAAAGTGTTTCTCAATCCCTAAATTTAAGGAGCCGAGCTAAATGCTTCAGCTTTTATATATAGGGGATGGTACATTCTTATTTAATTTCTACAATCAACATTTCTATTTGATACAATCATGCATTGCAATTACATCAAAGACTATAAACTATACAAAACAATATATTACGGAGTATACATTTCATATAATATTAAAAATTTACGAATAAAAATTACAATTGCAAAATTATAAATATAATGTGATCTAAGTATACACACACACAAAAAAAACTTGGCCGGATTATGTTTAAGCCGTGAAAATATATGGAACTTGGTATGCAAAAACAGGGAAACACAACACAACTTGTCGTATTTAAAAGTTAAAATTGCTTATATGCCTTTAAAAAAATCTAGAAAACACTAATATGCAAAAGATGAATTCGAATTTACCGAAATTAATTATGTAAAATCATTTAAAAAATCCATAATAGACGAAAATGCTGTAGATTTAATATTTTGGCATTAGAAATTATGTTATACTTGACAATAAAACTTTACAAAAGAAAAAAAAATCGAAAAATAATTTTACTGACCAAAAATTCAGTGTTAGATACATGCAGCCACAAATCTACCTTTTTCGCAAACCAATATCAATTTTGTAAAACATTCGTCACAAGTTGCACGAAGTATGTAAAGGAGATTATGGTAATTTATTTAGGGTTTGACTAATGGGATGTAGTTGTGAATATGAGAGAATGAAGTGAGTTATGGGGCAATTAGAAGGGTGAGGTTTAAGGGTGAAGGGGAGTGAATTTCAACTTTTCAAGGTTTAACGGATATTGTTTTAGGGTAGGGTTTAGTCATTAGTATGGCTTATGAAGTTATGGGTGGTGTTTTCATTGTTGGACTGTGCGCAAACTATTTATTGTTTAGTCCCGTAAAGTCGGGGATTTGGTTGTTGGACCGGGTGAAAAATATTTTTTTTTTGTTTTTTGAAGTGTGAAGAATATTTGGGTCAATTGTTTAGTGGCGTGAAGTAACTTGGTACAAAATGGATTATTGGGTTTTACAAATAAACAATTAAATAAATTTTTTCTTAAGACGATTTTAATTTAAGATAACATGATCACGTTTTTAATTATCCTCTCTATATAAAAGAGAAGTCTTTTGAAGGTATGTGATTGATCCCTTAATTTTAGAATAAAAGCAAAACTATTTCTCCCTCCGTTCCAGTCAATAGTTTACACTTAGGCTTTGTTTGGTAAAACTAACTCAAAAGGTAGCCGAAACATGGAAAGGTGGCTAAAAACTGAAAAGCTAACTGAAACCTGAAAATGTAACTGATAAGGTAGTTGAAAATTAAGAACTGATAAGGTAGCTTATTATATAAAAAAATGTTTGGTAAACTAACTGAAAAGGTAACTGATTTTGATGAAATGACGAAAAAGGATATGATAATTATTTATAGATTTAAGGGGTAAAAAAGAAAAATAAAACCAAATCAGGTATCTGAAATCTCAAATGCTACTCTAGGTAGCATTTTGTTTCAGGTAGCTTATTTGGTTAAATAAGCTACTTGCCAAACGCTTACAAAAAAATAAGGTACCTTAAATTTTGGTCAAATAAGCTACTTTGACCAAATCAGGTACCTGAAATGCATTGCCAAACATATCCTTACTTTATTTCTCCCTTACAAAATAAAGCAAATGTAAACTATTCATTGGGATAGAAGGAGTACACCACTACCCCACTACCTATGAAAGATACATTTTTTTTCAAGTTTAAAACTATGAGAATTTCATAAAAACATATTAGCAATAAAGTTTTTAATTTTTAATTTTTTCATGATATATTTTAAAATTTTAACATACAAGCTCTAAATATTTGGAAAATTATGATTTACATGAATTGAAAATTTTATTTTTTTAAAAATAAATTCAATTGGATAATCATTAGATAATTACTCCCTCCGTCCCGGTCATTTGTTATCCTTTGGTTTGCCACAAGGACCAAGGAAAGAGAAGGGAACCAATTACTAAATGACAAGTGGAATAAATTGAGTGTGAATGATCAAATTGCTCATCAAGTTCATTCTTAAAAAAGAAAGGATAACAATTGATCGAGACACCCCAAAATGGAAAAGGATAACAAATGACCGGGACAGAGGGAGTATTTTTTAAATATTTACCGAGTAATAAAATTGTTAGATTTACTTATTTCTAACTTTTAAAAGTTTTAACATTCGATTATTAGATACATTTGTAGATAGTGTTACAGCAGACAATTGGCCTGAACTGCATCACATTATCAGGTATATAAATCTTTGGCACCAAGGTTATGATTGTGTCATTACACTGCTGCAATGATTTACCACTTTGGAACACAGATTGGATGGCCTTAGTCACCTCCTGGCCTGCAATGGTCCAGCTATCTTTAAAGAATTGACTACTGAAGCCATCAGGCCCAAGTGCTTTAGTACCAGGGATAGCAAACATTGCCACCTTGATTTCTTCAGCAGAAACAGGAGCCATCAGTAGTTCAGAGTGGGACATACTTAAACATTTGCCTTACTTCACCACTTTAACCTTAACATGTTCAACTGGTTTGAAGGTACCCAAAACTGATATGTTGTACTCCTCAAAAGCAAACTTAATATTATCACATGTGGTTCACAGCTTACCCCTTCTATCCTTCACTTGGTACACCTTATTTCGAGCTCTTATTTTCTTAATACTTGCATGAAAAAAGGAGATATTGTCATCCCCCTCTTTCAGCCAAGCTTCTTTAGATTTCTGCTTCAAACAATTAAGTTTAGCCTTGATAAGGAATTCCAGTTCCTTGGAACAGGCTTTCTCTGCATTGTAAAGATCCTTATTCATTGGATCATCTCTTAACTTGGTTTGGAAATGTTTTAGAGACAATTTTGTGATCTTCGTTAAATTTTCAATATCACTAAATTAGTTAGCATTCAGTTTCCTAAGCTCCTTTTTCATTCCTTTGAGCTTGGAGACCACTTGATACATAAGTGTCCCCTGAACTTCCTTCTCCAATCCTCTAGTCACAACATCTTCAAAGCCATCAGCCATAGACCACCACATGTTATAAAATTAAAATGGTGATTTGCTTCTCTCCACAGTCTCCTCAAATTGAATAAGACAAGGACACTGGTCAAATAGTCCCTCAGGTAAAAAATTAGCATAACTACTAAGGAAGGTAGTTAGCCAATCGTCATTGTGAAACACTTTGTCAATTTTGCTATAAACGTTTCCATCAAATTCATGTTTGTTGTTCCATGTGTAAAAGGAACCACATCCCTTTAACTCATAGAGCTCACACTCCTAGACCGCTTGAATCATAGGTTGCATATCAGCAATAGTGACATTTTCCTCTCCAATTCTCTCATTAGGTGCCATGATGGCATTAAATCACCACATACCATCCATGGCCCCTTGCACATCCTGAAGTAAATTCTCGGTTTCTTCCATAAACAGTCTCTCGCAGCAGCTTTGTTAAACCCAAACACAATTGTCAACCAGATCCTTTTATTTTTATCCAACACTTCAGCATGTATACACTGAGCATGTATACAATGAGCTGTGATGTCCTGCACATCCACACAGAAAGAACTAGGATCCCATTAAAGCCAAATCCTCCCTCCCTTGTGTAGACTAGTATTAGTGCAGATTGCCCAGTTCGCACAAATATTATTTTTCACCTTAAGCCAATTAATACTCCTTATTTTAGTTTCTAATAACCCAAATAAACCTACTTTATTCTGGTTAAGGAACCATTTTATTTCATTATGTTTATCATTACTAATCATACCACGAACATTCCAAACACCACAGCTACCCATTATCATATGGATGTCTGCTAGACTCCTCTTTCTCATGCATAACCCTCTCAATCAACCCACTCTTAGACTTCTTTAAAGAGAGGGACATGGCTTCCATGAAAGAGAGGCCACCAGGTGTGAACATCTTTTTCGCCCCATTATCTCCTTTTAACATTCTTGATATGAATCTCCTTGGCATAGATTGTGTCACCACAGGTATACTAGTCCCAGACACTGGAGGAGAACTAGTCCTCTGGAGTACTGGAGTCTATTGTGCTGGAGTAATTGGTTGACTAACAGGTTGTTCAGTATGACCTCTCCTCTGCATAGGTTGCTGGACCACTTTGGCGCAGGTTTAGTCTGCTGCGTTTTTTTTGTAGGAGCTTTAGGCTTCCATACTTTCTGTCCCACGGCAGTAGTTACTTTCTGTCCCACGGTAGGAGCGTTTTTTTTACTAGTTGAATTATTCGATTGAGCTCTGACTACCAAGTTGTGGGGTACGTTGCCTCTAGCACTCTCTACCCCCAACAAAGACCCTTCCAGCCACACTCTGCATCACAATGCATCACACTAACTAATTTAGAGAAATCTAATCTATTTAGACGTATAGAGTAGCGACAACTAATTTTTGGCAGCATGTTGCCTTCCATTATAGAATTAGCGTAAGTTGAATAATCCGTCTCGTCAAAGTCATGGTCAAAATCTTCAACTGCTAAGCTGCAGGTCATCTTATTCAAATGTCGTTTCGAGTTTCATATTATAAAGGTATTTTTCCAACAATTTCTCGATAGGTGATAATAACAAAGAGAATAAATATGAGAGCATATTAGAAGTTGTAGAGTACACTTACTATTCCATGAAGATAGTAGAGTAACAATACTCTTCTATCAATTAGAAAAGCGTTGTTTCTATGGGGCCCTACATATACATGGGCCTTCTACTTTGACGGAACGTAATTTAAGCTTTTATTTTGAACTTTAGCGGACAAACACACCAATATATGAGAGCATAATAGAAGCGGTTTTGGCCCGAGTGATTCACATTCGTCTTTATTCAGTGAAACTGATGAGAGAAAAGGTGTAATTAATGGAAAGCTGTAACTGATGGAGTGAATGAAGTAGAGGAGGCACCACATCACGAGATGAGGCTTTTACTATGGTTGTGGTATAATGTCAACAAGGTCTACTTGGGCGCTAATATGCAAGGCATCAACCTTGTCACAGTGAGTTGCTATGCGTTGAATTATG
Organism: Silene latifolia; assembly: GCF_048544455.1. Taxonomy (NCBI): domain Eukaryota; kingdom Viridiplantae; phylum Streptophyta; class Magnoliopsida; order Caryophyllales; family Caryophyllaceae; genus Silene; species Silene latifolia. Next base: position 199,195,909 of record NC_133536.1, on the reverse strand, counting down.
AATGAGGTATGTCACACACGCCACTGTACATTTATTTGATTCATGATTTTGATGTTTCTAGCTAGTGTTCATCAATTGCTAAAATTATTCATCATAATCACGTGAGAAACAAGTTTGTGGATGATTTTTTGACCCTAATAAAAGAGTGGAATAAGCTTTGTGCAACCTATTCTTCCACTCTTTTATTAGAGTCAAAAAATCATCCACAATCTTGTTTCTTACGTGATTGTGATGAATAATTTTAGCAACTGATGAACACTTGCTAGAAATGTCAAAATCTTGAATTAAAGAAATATGCAGCGGCGTGTATGACATACCTCATTCACAATTCAACACATAGAAACTCAACGTGACAAGGTTGATGCCTTGCATATTAGCGCTCAAGCAGACCCCGTTGACATTGTACCACAACCACAGTAAAAGCCTCATCTAGGGACGTGGTGCCTGTAACACCCCCTCATACCAAGGTGCCTTACCAGGACCACCCCACCATGAGAGTGTGTTACCATCTCGGTTGCCCGAGGTTAGTACATGCCAAAAGCGTCTGAATTGAGCACAATTATTAAAGTACTGAGAAATGTAAAGTTTACAATATCCAAAACCAAATACTGTTTAACAAAATACAACTTCAAAGTCTTAACATTAATCGAGTACCTGTCCTGCTCGGCCGAGTTACGCTATAAATAGGTTTACAGATTACAATTCCCCTATCATGCTCACTATTCCCGTAAAAAATACATAATCTTAAGAACTTAAAAGCCATGTTATAATCACATCAGCATACAATGCATATATTAAAACTTTAATGCCACATTGTAAACATATCAGCATACAGTTCATGCTTATTCGAGTTCTAACATGACAACCATTCACAACCCGTCTCATCTACCATCTCCTCCCATCACCGCATTCACAACTTTAACACATATACTTTCCACTATCAACCTTTACCAACCTTCATCATCACATACATGTACATATAAAACCTAACTCTCACCACTTTTCCCATGTTACCGGGTCGAGTTAGTGAGGGCCAATTTGCGACTCCGGGACGTCTCCCGAGTCTTTGCGGTAGCTCCAAACAACTCTCCCCGGGTCCATTTTATTTGGACCCCCTAAGTTCATTAACTTCATTTGTTTAGGTGCCGGAATCTTCGGCTCTGATACCACTTTGTAACACCCCCTCATACCAAGGTGCCTTACCAGGACCACCCCACCATGAGAGTGTGTTACCATCTCGGTTGCCCGAGGTTAGTACATACCAAAAGCGTCTGAATTGAGCACAATTATTAAAGTACTGAGAAATGTAAAGTTTACAATATCCAAAACCAAATACAGTTTAACAAAATACAAATTCAAAGTCTTAACATTAATTGAAAACCCACTAAGACTCAGACGGTGATGCTATGACTCGTGGTGGCAAATCTCCCAAGACAATCCCCAAGCTCTCACTAGCAATACCTGTCAAGCCTGCTCACCATCCCCGAATGGATCACCGCAGATTCCACAAATAACAACGGGGTCAGTAATACTCAACTAATAAGACAAACAAATGCAATAATTGTCTGATCATCACCAATTCCCAATCATCCAAGCTCACACAGTAACCGACTACTCACCAAAGTGTGTAGCCCTGCCAGATTACCCATCGCAACAGGTAATCCTCGCCGCCAGTGGGTGACCACAGCCGATCCCACCTAGTCCAACTCCTCAATGAGCGACAACAATCCCTATCCCTTAATGTGCACATCCCCTCCCGTGGCGGGTTCCACGGAGGGCAAACTAGGGTGTAAAGCCACTCCCGCAAGTGACTCCACCACAATCACAATCACATGACATCGCAATCATCTCAATCCCCCCACACCAACATTGTCACAAAAACCTCCATACTCCGATGATCAACAAACAACGATAATTACAACAACATATCATACAAAGCACAGTAAACTGAGTAGGGAAACCCTACCTTAGCAATCAACAGCAGTATGCAACACGGACAATCAAAAAGGCTCCTCTACGAAGTCTTCTCCTATACAATGATCATGCAACACGATTACACTTTGTACAATTCCCAAAATCCCCTTCTCATATAAATGTACAGTAACCCAAAAAAAGTACAAATAATCACGAAGATAAAACTTACCAACAGTGCAACGAGAACTTATACGCAAGAATCACGACGATTACCCACACAATGACGCTACGAAATGCTTAAGAGAATGATTAGGGAATGATTTGGGTGTGATTAGGGTAACGTAGAAATGATAAAGCTTTTAAAATGATATTAGAAACTGACGCGGAAATATAAAATACCCTAAACATTCCCTAATCAAACCGTCGAAATAACACTCCGCCAAACCGGACACTCGGTCGAGTAAGTGCATACTCGGCCGAGTGTCCAATACTCGGTCGAGTATTCACTATACTCGGCCGAGTATTCCTCGGCAGAACCAAAATAACACACAACCATAGCACTACTCGGCCGAGTAGGCTCTACTCGGTCGAGTAGTCACCAAGGAAAATCCGTAGTGTTACAATCTTCCCCCCTTAAAAAGAACTTCGTCTCGAAGTTCACACTCTACTATACAAGCAAGCGCAACACTACGTCACAAGACTATACCAACTACATAAGACAACTCCAAGGAACTATACAAGCACCACAACAAGTTACCACAAAATCATTTCCCGACTCGAACCAAAACAAAGAAAAATAAAACAAAACACCATCGCGACCATCTCCTACCCCCTTAAAAAGACAACGGTTACGTCCCCGTAACCAAACATACCTGATCAAAAAGGTTAGGAAAACGTTCTCGCATAGCTTCCTCAGGTTCCCATGTGGCTTCCTCCACATTATGATTAGACCAAAGGACCTTGAGTAAGACCGTCTCACCATTCCGGGTCTTACGAACCTTGCGATCAAGAATTTCCTTAGGAATCTCGGCATAGGACAAGGATTCATCAAGTTCGATGTTCTCCATCTCAAGGATATGCGACGGATCACTCACATACTTCCGGAGTTGAGATACGTGAAAAACATTGTGCACTCTATCCAAAGCTGGTGGTAAAGCTAACCTGTAGGCTACCTCGCCAACACGGTCCAAAATTTCATAAGGACCTATAAAATTTTGGCTTAGCTTACCCTTTTTCCCAAACCTCATAACACCTCGCATAGGTGACACTTTCAAAAGAACCTTGTCACCTACCGCAAACTCAATGTCCTTGCGGTGTAAGTCGGCGTAGCTCTTTCGGCGATCTTGAGTCGCTCTCATCTTTTGGCGAATCAACTGGATTTGCTCAACCATATCTTGAACCAGTTGTGGCCCTAAAACCCTTTGCCTCGGAACTATCATCCCAACAAACTGGACTTGGCATTTTCGGCCATACAAAGCTTCAAAAGGTGCCATCCCAATGCTTGTATGATAACTATTATTGTATGAAAACTCGATCAAATCAAGTCTGTCTTCCCAACCGCCCCCAAAGTCCATAACACATGCCCTTAGCATGTCTTCTAAGGTCTTGATGGTCCGTAAACCGACCATCGATTCCGGATGAAAAGTCAGTACTCATTTTCAACGTTGTACCCATCAACTCTTGCAGTTCTTGCCAAAACTTTGATATGAACCTCGCATCACGATCAGAAACGATATCTTTCGGTATACCATGTAACCGAACCACATGCCTTCTGTAACCCAATGCCAGCTGCATCTTAGACCAAGTATCCTTCATGGGAACGAAATGGGCTGACTTGGTTAACCGATCCACAATCACCCAAATCATGTTGTTACCTTGTTGTGACCTAGGTAGCCCCACAATGAAGTCCATGGAGATCGACTCCCACTTCCACTGCATCTTGTCAAAGACCGAATCTTACCTTGTGGTCTCCTTTGTTCACCTTTGACCCTTTGGCAGGTCAAACATCTAGCCACAAACTCCGCTACATCCCTCTTTATGTTCGGCCACCAAAAAGTCTTCTTAAGGTCTCTGTAAAGCTTGTCACCACCGGGTGAATGAATAAGGAGTGCAATGAGCCTCGACAAGATCATTCTCCTTAACTCTGCATCGTCAGGAACACACCATCTCCCATCAAAACGAACACTCCCATCTGGATGTATAGAAAACCTGGAAGCTGCTCCACTCTCTACCTTTGACTTCCACTCCTGGATCTTAGGATCAAGCTCTTGCTTACTTTTGATGTTTTCATACAACTCTGGCTCGATCGTCAAATCCCCGATGGTATCCCCCTCTCGAATCATAAAGATCCCCAAACTAGACATCTCATCTCTCAACTTCAGCAAGGACATAGCTGTACATAGCGAATGAATGCTCTTCCTACTCAACGCATCTGCAACAACATTAGCCTTACCCTCGTGATAGATGATCTCCATATCATAATCTCCAATCAGCTCCATCCACCGTCTCTGTCGCATGTTAAGCTCCTTCTGAGTGTAGATATACTTTAGACTCTTATGATCAGAGAACACCTTAAAAGTTGTGCCATAAAGGTAGTGCCTCCAAATCTTAAGAGCGAACACAATCGCACCTGACTCCGGATCATGAGTAGGGTAATTCTCCTCATATTGCTTCAGCTGCCTCGAAGCATATGCTATCACTTTCCCTCCCTGCATCAAGACACAACCAAGACCATTCTTTGAAGCGTCGGTATAGACCTCAAAGTTCTCACAACCCTCTAGCAAGGCTAGGATAGGAGCTGTGGTCAAGCGTTCCTTTAAGGTCTGAAACGCCGTTTCACAACTCTCATCCCAAACAAATCTAACTTCCTTCCTCATCAAGGATGCCATAGGCCGAGCTATGGTAGAGAAATCTTTCACAAATCTCCTGTAGTAGCCGGCAAGGCCTAAGAAACTCCGAATCTCAGCAACATTCTTCGGCGATTCCCACTTGGTAACGACCTCAATCTTACTAGGATCCACAGATACCCCCTTCTTAGATATTACATGGCCCAGAAAAGCCACTTCCTCTAACCAGAACTCACACTTGGATAACTTGGCATAGAGCTGATTTTCTCTCAAGGTCTGCAGAACTATCCTCAAGTGCTCTTCATGATCTTCCTTAGTCTTAGAATAAACTAAGATATCGTCGATGAAAACAACCACAAACCTATCCAAAAACGGTGTAAAGATCCGGTTCATCAAATCCATAAAAGCTGCTGGTGCATTGGTCAACCCAAAAGGCATCACCACGTACTCGTAGTGACCATAACGAGATCGGAATCTTTGTTTTAGGAATATCCTCATCTGCTATCCGCGCGGTGATGATACCCGACCTCGATCAATCTTAGAAAACACACTGCTCCACTTAGTGATCGAACAAATCATCAATCCTCGGCAACGGATACTTATTCTTCATCGTGACCCGATTGAGCTCTCGTAATCAATGCACAGTCTCATACTCCCATCTTTCTTCTTTACAAAAAGGACTAGAGCTCCCCACGGTGACACACTAGGCCTGATATAACCCTTGCCTAACAACTCATGTATCTGCTTTTTCAACTCTGCCAACTCTTTAGGTGCCATACGGTAAGGTGCCGTAGATATAGGACCCGTTCCCGGCTTAAGCTCCACGCTGAAATCAATATCCCTCTTGGGATGCAAACTCGGTATTTCCTCAGGAAAGACATCTTCGAATTCTCTCACCACGGATATCTCAGAAGCTGTCGGCGGCTCTACTCGGTGATCTCTCACATGACAAAGAATCAAGGGACACTTCTTCCTTAAACATGACTTTAAGGTCATCACAGCTATGAACCTACACTTAGGCTTTACTACAAACCCTCTATAGGACACCCTAACACCCTTGGGCCCCTTTAAGGACACTCTCTTTTGTCGACAATCTATCCTGGTATCATACTTACCTAGCCAATCCATCCCGACAATCACCTCAAACCCATCCATAGGAAACTCTAACAGGTCTACTGGTAAATCTACCCCTCCAATCACCATGGATATACCCTTATATAACTAGAGACACGACACAGACTCCCCTGAAGGTATGAACACATCATCTTTTACAACCTCAAACTTCCCCAAACCCATAGACACAGCATGACTTTTAGATACAAAAGAATGTGTAGCCCCGGAATCAAACAAAACAAAGGACGGTACATTATGAACAAGAAAGGTACCGGTAACTACATGAGCATCATCTTGTGCTTCCTGCTTGTCCATCATGAAGAGCTTTCCATTGTTTTTTGTCCTCCACCCCGAATCAAGCATTGGAGGTACTTGGCTTAGCCGCCGAATCGAGTGTGTTTGTTGTTCTCGCGCCGATAAGATCCACCACCACCGCGGTTGTAACCGCCCGGTTACCCCCGTCCACCTCTGTTGCCCCATGAACCTCCCGGTCAGTTACTAGCAAAACTCGAGTCGGCCCCCGAGAAAAATTCCCGATCGAGCTCTGAACCATTGCGGGCTTGTAGCTCGTGCATTCCGTCTTTGTGGCCTATCCCACCACGGTTGAAGCACGTAAGGTTGGTGTTGTCACTTACAGCCCGACCCCCATTCTTTCCCCAACCACGAGAACCTCCAGAGAAACCGGCTCCACTAGAAAAAGCCTTGGCATGGTTGAAATTCCCTTTCTTGTTGGTTGGCTGACTATTGTTTCCACCATCAGCCTTCCTCTTTTCTACACTAGTTCTCTCCTCGATCTCTCTCGGAGAGATCCACCATTCTCTCGGCTTGACCCGCTCTCGATACACTTCCTTGAGGTCGTAGCAACCCCGGTGGCATACGACTCACGATCTTAGCGAGATAAGCCCCTCTCAAAACGGAGAGCCAAACCTCTTTGCCCGAGCTGCATATCTTCAACATAACGAGATAGCTCCAAAACCGATGCTAGTAATCGGTGGATTGTCATATCCTCGTCATGGTGAAAGAATCAAAGTCGGATCTCATCCTGTGTCGGATATGCTCCGGCACAAATCGCTCCCTCATAGCACTCTTCAACCGGACCACGGAATAGCCCCTTTCGCCTGGTTGTAAGCTCTAGCATCATCCTTGACATTCTGCCACCAAACTGCTGCTTCACCTCTTAGGTAGTACACTACCCGCTCGACAATCATGTCCTCGGGGCACTTAACCATTTCCATGAGAGCTTCAATCTCACGGTGCCACTTCTCGAGCAGCTTTGGTTCACCTACCCCATCATATGTGGGAGGGTGGAAACGAGCAATGTTGATGCTAAGCTGGGTTGCATCCATCGACTTCTCGTTCCCTTTTCCCACATTTTTGAGAGCTTCAAGGAGAGCCTCTTGTTGCTCAATCATGCGAGCAACCTCGTCAAGAGTCATCTCCGAAGCTTGGATCTCACAAGCAGAGTTCTTTTGGGCGGCATTTGAGTGATAAGAATTAAAGAAACGTAAACACATGCTCAAAATTTAACACTCTTCCGCCATAAGAACACTCGGCCGAGTATACATCATACTCGGTCGAGTAAAGCCAACTCGGTCGAGTATCCCTCCAGATACTCGGTCGAGTATTGACTCCAGAAACGAACGTCAAAACACAAAAACAACACTCGGTCGAGTGTAACAACACTCGGCCGAGTGGACACTACTCGGTCGAGTATATGTTCATGCTCGGTCGAGTTATCACAAACAGTAGCGACTGCTACTTTCCATCAAACAACACTCGGTCGAGTTCTTGGTTACTCGACTGAGTACTCCATACTCGGTCGAGTACCTGCCCTGCTCGGCCGAGTTACGCTATAAACAGGTTTACAGATTACAATTCCCCTATCATGCTCACTATTCCCGTAAAAAATACATAATCTTAAGAACTTAAAAGCCATGTTATAATCACATCAGCATACAATGCATATATTAAAACTTTAATGCCACATTGTAAACATATCAAGATACGATTCATGCTTATTCGAGTTCTAACATGACAACCATTCACAAAGTCTCATCTACCATCTCCTCCCATCACCGCATTCACAACTTTAATACATATACTTTCCACTATCAACCTTTACCAACCTTCATCATCACATACATGTACATACAAAACCTAACTCTCACCACTTTTCCCATGTTACCGGGTCGAGTTAGTGAGGGCCAATTTGCGACTCCGGGACGTCTCCCGAGTCTTTGCGGTAGCTCCAAACAACTCTCCCCGGGTCCATTTTATTTAGACTCCCTAAGTTCATTAACTTCATTTGTTTAGGTGCCGGAATCTTGGCTCTCGATACCACTTTGTAACACCCCCTCATACCAAGGTGCCTTACCAGGACCACCCCACCATGAGAGTGTGTTACCATCTCATGCCCGAGGTTAGTACATACCAAAAGCGTCGAATTGAGCACAATTATTAAAGTACTGAGAAATGTAAAGTTTACAATATCCAAAACCAAATACTGTTTAACAAAATACAACTTCAAAGTCTTAACATTAATTGAAAACCCACTAAGACTCAGACGGTGATGCTATGACTCGTGGTGGCAAATCTCCCAATACAATCCCCAAGCTCTCACTAGCAATACCTGTCAAGCCTGCTCACCATCCCCGAATGGATCACCGCAGATTCCACAAATAACAACGGGGTCAGTAATACTCAACTAATAAGACAAACAAATGCAATAATTGTCTGATCATCACCAATTCCCAATCATCCAAGCTCACACAGTAACCGACTACACACCAAAGTGTGTAGCCCTGCCAGATTACCCATCGCAACAGGTAATCCTCGCCGCCGATGGGTGACCGCGGCCGATCCCACCTAGTCCGGCTCCTCAATGAGCGACAACGATCCTGTCCCTTAATGTGCACATCCCCTCCCGTGGCGGGTTCCACGGAGGGCGAACTAGGGTGTGAAGCCACTCCCGCAAGTGACTCCACCACAATCACAATCACATGACATCGCAGTCATCTCAATCCCCTCACACCAACATTGTCACAAAAATCTCCATACTCCGATGATCAACAAATAACGATAATTACAACATGTCATACAAAGCACAGTAAACTGAGTAGGGAAACCCTACCTTAGCAATCAACAGCAGTATGCAACACGGACAATCAAAAAGGCTCCTCTACTAAGTCTTCTCCTATACAATGATCATGCAACACGATTACACTTTGTACAATTCCCAAAATCCCCTTCTCATATAAATGTACAGTAAACCAAAAAAAGTACAAATAATCACGAAGATAAAACTTACCAACAGTGCAACGAGAACTTATACGCAAGAATCACGACGATTACCCACACAATGACGCTACGAAATGCTTAAGAGAATGATTAGGGAATGATTTGGGTGTGATTAGGGTAACGTAGAAATGATAAAGCTTTTAAAATGATATTAGAAACTGACGCGGAAATATAAAATACCCTAAACATTCCCTAATCAAACCGTCGAAATAACACTCCGCCAAACCGGACACTCGGTCGAGTAAGTGCATACTCGGCCGAGTGTCCAATACTCGGTCGAGTATTCACTATACTCGGCCGAGTATTCCTCGGCAGAACCAAAATAACACACAACCATAGCACTACTCGGCCGAGTAGGCTCTACTCGGTCGAGTAGTCACCAAGGAAAATCCGTAGTGTTACAGTGCCTCCTCTACGTCATTCACTCCATCAATTACAGTTTTCTATCAATTGCAACTTTTCTCTCATCAGTCTTACTGAATAAAGACGAATGTGAATCTCCTCATATAAGAGCAAGTGTACTCCACTCTTCTCCTATGTAGTGCCTTCTAGAAACACTATGATTATTCTTTAAATCAACTGTGAGTTTTTAGCACCGTCCTAACTTAGGGCCGTTTTGACCAAGACTTTGTAATATTTATCCATCTGCCCTCCAGATTTACCTTCTTGGCTTACTTCCTGTACCATTTCTATCGTAAAAAGTTTTTTCTGATTCTGATGTTTATTAGGTCATACCGCATACGTACCATGCAAATTTTTGATGGCTTTGTGATGGTTAAAGTTTAACCTCAAAAGTGAATGTATATTGTTGCATTAATTTTGATTCCACAAAAAGTATGGGAGATAGATGGGGAAAAACGCTTCTAATTCGAAGTAGACTAATCGAAGTAAATCTTGGATGGTTGATTATCTAATCGAAGTAGACTAAATGACAAGCAAAATAAACTAATTATGCAAATACTAAATTAAAGGAACAAGCTAAAAGGAATTCGGATTTACTCAATAGATTAAAGGCCTAGGGCGCGATTAAGCAACAAACATTCATAGTCACCATGTTAATTCTGTCAACTAGTCATCTAGGGGTAATTAGATGGGGAAAAACGCTTCTAATTCGCCTATTAACTTCCCCCGGACTCATAATAGGACACTAGTGATATCTACTCAAATCCCTCCCGGGCTCATAACTCGATTTCCCTGACTCAAAGCTCAAGATTCAGTAAAACAGACCAATTCTCACTCACCTCTCACAATGACCAAGGTCATAAGCACGCGATAAATTCCCGGCCTTTTCAACCCTTCTCCGAAATGTGGAGGTGTTGGAGCTAGTGTCCTCCACAGTTAGTGTGATAACGTGTATAAATCTCTTATAGGTTCACAGGGTATACTTAGTATTTTATCGGTTGATTAACGTTTACTAATAACGGTTGGCTTGCTAGAAGTTTGACGTTATTATCATACTGATGGCGGTGATCAACTGGTCCCTAAAAGTCACACCTAAAGGATGTGTTTGAGAGATGTGATTATATGAAAATATAATCACATTGATGCCTTATATGACTAAAAGGTTAGTCCATGTATTTGACTAAAAGGTTAGTCAATGTGATGATGAGTCGATTATTTAATACAATTAAATAATATCAGCTGAGACGAATTAATTGTTAATTCGTAAATTGAATATAAACAGTTATGTTTAATTAATGTATATAATGTTAGCTTAAATGACTTAAGATGTTAATTCGTAATTAAACATAAACGGTTATATTTAATTAGCAAATTATAAATATGCGATATTTATAGTTAATGTATATATTATACGAAATTGTCATAATAAATGTTGACAGACCGGTATTAATAAATCGACTACAAACTGTTGTGTGTGGACTTATTAAATATGTGACGATATAAATGACAATTGATAATTATACACATTTATACAATTTGATAACAACTTAAAATAAGAAGATTTTCTCCTTATTTTGGTTGGTTGTTACACGGTTCAAGGAAGGAAAAAGGAGAAAAATATCTTCCCTATTTCTCTCCTTTTTGGACGGTTAAAAGAGGAGTGAAGGGGATCATTTTTCTCACTTGTTTTTGACCTAATATTCTCATCACTAAAAACCTTAAATAATTATTAGAGATTAGGGTTTTCTTTCTAGCAAGAAAGAGGCATTTTCTCGGAGCATCTTGGGTGCAACGATTAGGAGAATATCGATCTGGATATTTGTTCTTAGGCCAAATTGCTAGGACCGGAGGTTAATTCTAATCTCTATTCTTTTGTTTATGCAATTTCGTTTATGACTAGTAATTTCATATTTCATAATTTCGTTATAATCCGAATTTCGGCCGCAGCAATTTTTTTATGCCGAGATATTTTTTTTTTATGCCTTATTTCCATTTTGATTTATTGATATTGTTGTTTTAATATGTTAAGATGATAATATGATAAATTTGTAGATGTTTTGATTTAATAAGAATTAAATTGAAATGTAAATGGAAATTGTTTTGATTGTTGATGTTCATTTGTTTTGCTATATAGTTTTGGCATACATGATGTTAAATTGTTGTTTATGAATCATGATTCATTAAATTTAATAATGTTCAAATCAATTGTGATGAATCAAATATTCAGATAATTGATTTAATCATAATTTAGATATTCATTTTAAGAGATTAAATTGAATCATCTAGTTTGAATCTATGTTTAAATTAAAAGATGATGATTATGCCAATCTTGTTATAGTAGCAACATTAAACAAATTGTTCACATAAAAATGTTTTTTTTTCGAGATAAGGAAAAAAAACTTGTTTTCATTTTTAGGGAACAATGCCGAGAGCATTTAAAAAAAACTGTTTTTTTTTTGTTTTTGAGGTATGCCGAGAGCAATTAAAAAAAAAAATTGTGTTTTGGCCAATAATTATTATACATTAAATCTATAATGTATGATTGTTAGTTGTGAAAAAGTTCACAAATTTCTAGATACCCAATTATTTTAAAGTGGTTTAAAATAATGTTGGATTAATTTAATGTGTATTAAAATTGGAATTATTGTGAGTAATTGAGGAATTGTCACATAATTTTGATTATTTTAAAATAGGTGGTTTGGATAAATTACTCTACATAATTAAGGAATTATGTCTTGAATGATTAATTTATAGTTGATACATTTTATTTAAGTTGTATGAATTGTTGAATGGTTTATTTATGTATTTTTGCAATCGGTTGTAATTTGTATTACCTAGTGTGGCCTTAGTTGATTATGTTTTCGTAATGATGGAAACATAATCTTGATGTAATTTTGAGATCTCGTATCTCCTTTGGTTTTCTTTAAGTATTATGTTTTGAAATTAGAATGTAAATAGGTTTATTTTGTAATTTTTATTTGTAATTTTGAGAAGACTAAAGATGGAGATTGGATTGCTCACTCCCACTACATGGACCAAGATGGAATATCAAGACAAGCTTCTCGGGTCCTAGGAAGGATTCCAAAGTTGTATTTATGTTCATTTTGGAAAATAGGCCACACTAGGACTTTGTTTTTGTTTTACGTTTTTCATTCTTGTTGCTTTTCTTCGCATGATAATTAGTGCATCATATTCCGCCTAAACCAAACCACCTACTTAAATGCATGAAAATTGACTCATATAGTTTGGATGTTAGTTATCATTCATCTTAGTTTATTCATTTTAAGTGAACTAATCTTTATAGGCCAAACAACTATGAATCCCTTCTTCGTCGGTAGGCATATTGGACCTTACTCTCCATGTGACCCCTTCTACGTTGGGTGAGTAGTTTGTGTTGACTTATTTTACCTCGACATTATAATCCGAAGAGTTTCTCGTGATTATGATGGACTGTAGATAGAATTTACAGAAATTTATCAACCAAGAATTCTAATAGTAGAATTAGCCAAGAGGTTGACTTATCAATTTACAGATAATCGAGTCTTGGGATCATTTATATAATTCTTGAGGGAGGACAATTGTATAAATGCTTGAGTCTTCGCATTATAACAGTTTTGCATTAGACTTAAATCATAACGATGAGTATGCTTATTATATTTTTCTTCCTTTTTTTTTTCAATGGAAGCAGGTGCGATAAAGAACGTACTCATTTTTGCAATGGAAACCAATTTGCAAAGACGCTTCATTGCCCAAGGTGCAAACAAGATTTTCACCACGCTCACTAATGAGTTCTCAAAAACACCGAGAATCGTTACTTATGAGCATACCTGTCGCTTCTTTGAGGCGAAACTCCAGAAGGGCCAACCGGTTAGCCCACACATTCTTGACATGATTGAGAATGTCGAGAAACTGGAGGCACTTGATTGCAAAATCAGTGAAAGCATAGTCATTGACCGTATGCTTCATTCACTTCATGATGGTTTTGCCCTTTTCAGGGCAAATTACTACATGAATGACATAAAGAAAAGTCCTTATGAGCTACACTCCCTTCTCGTACAGATCGAGAAGGATATGAAATTGAGTGGGAGCATGAAGCAAGATGTTCTCATGATTTCCAATAAGAATAAGGGTAAGGGCAAAGCTCACGGCGACCTAACTGTAGGAAAGCCAAAGTTTAAGAAGTCAGGAAACGGTAAGAGTGGGCCTGGTGAAACTAGTGGCTCACAAGGCAAGGAAAAGAGCAAGGGCGGTAACGTTGAGTGCCACCATTGTCACAAGACTGGGCATTGGAGGAGGAACTGTCCTGTGTACCGTGAGGACATAAAATCAGGCCGCGTCACTCCTGTTGGTATGTCATCTTATATTCATATGATTGAGATTAACCATGCAAGTTTCGGAACTTGGGTACTTGATACTGGTTGTGGTTCTCATCTGTGTAATCATTTGCAGGGCCTAAAAAACATCACACCCCTCGCAAAGGGTGATGTGGACCTGCGAGTCGGGAATGGAGCAAGAGTTGCTGCAGTCTCCATGGGAACATACGTAATCCAGCCCCCGAATGGTTTTGAGTTATATTTATATAACTGTTACTGTGTACTCAGTTTATCTAAGAATATTATTTCTGTTCTTGTACTTGATAAAGACGGTTTTTCATTTTCAATAAAGGACAATAGCTGTATTTTCTCTTTTAATGAAATGGTTTATGGCAAAGCAGTTTCCATGAATGGAATTTATATCTTAGGTTGGTGACAAAGATCAAACTTATCTATGGCATTGTCGAATGGGACACATAAATGAAAAACGTGTAAAGAAACTCATTGAGAGTGGGACTATCTCCACATTTGATTTCTCTTCATTTGGCACGTGTGAATCATGTCTTATCGGCAAAATGACTCGAATTTCCTTCAAAGGTGTTGGAATGCGCGCAATGACCTATTAGGACTCATACATACTGATGTATGTGGACCTATGTCAATCACCGCAAGAGACGGCTATAGATATTTTATCACTTTCACGGATGATTTGAGTAGATACGGATATGTCTACTTAATGAAGCATAAAAGTGAGTCTTTTGAAAAATTCAAAGAATACCAGAATAAGGTTGAAAACCAACTGGGAAGAAAGGTTAAAGCACTCCGTTCAGATCGTGGTGGCGAATATCTTTCAAATGAGTTTGATCAACACCTTAAAGACTGTGGAATAGTTTTACAGTTAACTCTACCTGGAACACCTCAATTAAATGGTGTGTCCGAACGGAGAAATCGAACACTACTTGATATGGTTCGATCCATGATGAGTCACACGGTAGTACCTGATTTATTATGGGGTTTTGCTCTTTTGTCAGCTATTCTTATACTTAACTGAAGTCCGTCTAAAGATGCCGACAAGACTCCGTATGAAATATGGAAAGGAACGGTCCCTAACTTGTCCTTTATTCGGGTTTGGGGCTGCGAGGCTTATGTCAAGTGGAGACACGAGGATAAGCTCGGCCCGCGATCGGTCAATACATACTTTATTGGTTATCCAAAAGGAATGTTTGGTCATTACTTCTATTCGCCTACCAAACATCGAGTTTTTGTTGCGGCTAGTGCAAAGTTCTTAGACAAAGAATTTCTCGAGAACAAGTCAAGTAATAGAACCTTCGAGCTGTCGGAGATTCAAGAACCAACAACCGAGGAACAGATGGAGGAAGATGTTCCTTCAACTAATGATACGGTTAATATTCCTCGGGAACCTAGAAGGTCGGGTAAAGTCACTAATCCTCCAGACAGATACATTGGTATGGTCGAGGAAAATGACGTTTTGCTCCTAAAGAGTAATGAATCCGCTACCTATAAAGGTGCCATGACCTGTTCCGACTCTAAGCTATGGCTTGAAGCCATGCGATCCGAGATGGACTCCATGTATGAGAATGACGTATGGGATCTTGTTGATTTACCTAACAAGGTACGACCTCTTCAGTGCAAATGGCTTTACAAAATAAAGCATTCTGTAGACGGGCAACCAGATACCTATAAAGCACGACTAGTGGCAAAAGGTTTCACTCAAGTGCACGGATTGCATTATGATGAAATTTTTGCACCCGTATTTATGTTGCGTTCTATTCGGATAATCTTAGCGATTGCCGCTTTTCATGACTATGAAATTTGGCAGATGGATGTGAAAACCGCCTTCTTAAACGGTTATTTGGAGGAGGAATTGTACATGGTACAACTCGAAGGTTTCATAGATCCTGAAAATCCTAAGAAAGTGTGCAAGCTTAAACGTTCCATTTATGGACTTAAGCAAGCTTCTCGGACTTGGAATCATCGTTTCGACCAGGTGATAAAAGAGTATGGTTTCACTCGATCGGTCGAGGAACCATGCTTATATGTCAAGTCGAGTGGGAGCAAGATTGTTTTCTTGATATTGTATGTCGATGACATACTCTTGATTGGGAATGACATTCCTCTCTTATCTTCGGTAAAAGGATGGTTGAAGAACCATTTCCAGATGAAAGATCTGGGTGAGGCACAACGCATATTGGGAATCCGTATCTATCGAGATAGATCACGACGGATGTTATCACTGAGTCAGGAGTCTTATTTAGATAAGATTCTTGAAAGGTTCAGCATGACCAAGTCCAAGAAGGGGAACGTTCCAATGACTTCTGGGATGCATTTGAGCAAGTCTCAGTCACCCAAGACACCGGAAGGGGTTGAACGCATGAGTCGCGTTCCTTATGCATCAGCCATAGGATCAATCATGTATGCCATGATATGCACATGTCCAGACGTGGCATATGCATTGAGTATGACGAGTCGGTACCAAGGCAATCCAGGTGAAACACACTGGATGGCTGTTAAAAACATCCATAAGTACCTACGGAGAACTAAGGATTGGGCATTGACTTATGGAGGAGATACTAAGCTATGTGCAATCGGTTACGCAGATGCTAGCTTCCAAACGGATCGAGATGATTCGAAATCTCAGTCTGGATTCGTCTTTACTCTTAATGGTACTGCGGTCAGCTGGAAAAGTTCCAAACAAGAAGTTGTAGCAGATTTTACCACTGAATCCGAGTACTATGCCACTTCAGAAGCAGCAAAGGAAGCTATATGGATGCGTCAATTCTTACAAGGACTAACCGTAGTTCCTAGTTCGAATGACCCAATCACCATCTATTGTGACAATAGAGGTGCCATCTTCCAGGCCAAGGAGCCTAAGTCTAGCAACAAGTCTAGACATGTACATCGTAAGGCTTACCTGATCCGTGATTACGTGGAGCAAGAGGAGATAGTGATTGACAAGATTGCTTCGGATGACAACATCGCGGACCCTCTCACTAAACCATTGAAATATGATAAGCATGAAGGGCACGTTATTTCCATGGGAATTAAACGTGTTCCTGAGTTGTAGTAGTTGCTTATGGATTCGATACATTTTCCTTTTCATATGATATTTATAACTTCATCGTTTTATTTAATATTTTGTTTTTCTGTGGATTGTACGACAACATTGAACGCCACAAAGTGAACTGAATTACATTATATTTGTTTTGGTCCGTAATCGCCTACATGAGCTGATAACTCTGGCTATTACATTGTGAAGTTGATTGATGGTGGGTTCAACAAGTCATAAGTCAAACGGTTGGCTGATCGATCGCAGATGCGAGTTATAACGATACCTCGTAGGACATTGTGACAACGTAATGGAGTCCTAAATGTTTAAAAACATTCGGTGCCGGATCGTGGATTGGACGTCCATTGTGTTCCTAGAGTCGATTCTTTTGACTATCGACTGTCTCTTGAGATTAAGGCAGTTTTTGGGTGACTTTGGTTTCTTTCTCATGGTCGACCGTAACAGGAGGCTAAGCGATTTTTCTTTGGGTCATTTCATACTTTGTGCTTATATCTGCAGGATTCGAGTTGAAGAAAATATCCAACCTTTATCAGGTTTAGTTATTTCTCGGGGCCACTCGAGGAGTTGAATCGAAATGCATGGCCATGCTTGAATGATGATTCGTTTATCAGTTAAGTTACTCTCTAGTCGGGAAAACCACTCTTGATATTGATCACTTGTAAAATACGACCTTTGTGAATACGGATTTTGCAAATTGTTTTACATTGAGTGGGAGAAATTAAGGATATGAGAATCGGTTATCGCACATACACTTGTGAGGACAAGTGGGAGTTTGTTGGAGCTAGTGTCCTCCACAGTTAGTGTGATAACGTGTATAAATCTCTTATAGGTTCACAGGGTATACTTAATATTTTATCAGTTGATTAACATTTACTAATAACGGTTGGCTTGCTAGAAGTTTGACGTTATTATCAAACTGATGGCGGTGATTAACTGGTCCCTAAAAGTCACACCTAAAGGATGTGTTTGAGAGATGTGATTATATGAAAATATAATCACATTGATGCCTTATATGACTAAAAGGTTAGTTCATGTATTTGACTAAAAGGTTAGTCAATGTGATGATGAGTCGATTATTTAATACAAGTAAATAATATCAGCTGAGACGAATTAATTGTTAATTCGTAAATTGAATATAAATAGTTATATTTAATTAATGTATATAATGTTAGCTTAAACGACTTAAGATGTTAATTCGTAATTAAACATAAACGGTTATATTTAATTAGCAAATTATAAATATGCGATATTTATAGTTAATGTATATATTATACGAAATTGTCATAATAAATGTTGACAGACCGGTATTAATAAATCGACTACAAACTGTTGTGTGTGGACTTATTAAATACGTGACGACATAAATGACAATTGATAATTATACACATTTATACAATTTGATAACAACTTAAAATAAAAAGATTTTCTCCTTATTTTGGTTGGTTGTTACACGGTTCAAGGAAGGAAAAAGGAGAAAAATGTCTTCCCTATTTCTCTCCTTTTTGGACGGTTAAAAGAGGAGTGAAGGGGATCATTTTTCTCACTTGTTTTTGACCTAATATTCTCATCACTAAAAACCCTAAATAATTATTAGAGATTAGGGTTTTCTTTCTAGCAAGAAAGAGGCATTTTCTCGGAGCATCTTGGGTGCAACGATTAGGAGAATATCGATCTCGATATTTGTTCTTAGGCCAAATTGCTAGGACCGGAGGTTAATTCTAATCTCTATTCTTTTGTTTATGCAATTTCGTTTATGACTAGTAATTTCATATTTCATAATTTCGTTATAATCCGAATTTTCTTGATGAAATAAACCGATATTTCCAACAGGAGGTCAAACTGGTTCCCAATTATACCCTCTCAAGGTTCTCCCTCCCGGGTTCAACCCAAATTGGCAAGAATGTAAATGGGTGGTCAGTTGAGGACCTAACCAATTTTCATTGGTGGACAATGGTACACAACTAACCAAAATCCCAAATAAAACATGAACAAGTAAACTCCTTTGGTAAACTCCATTAATTTTACCTTTGACAACTAATTTAAGTAGAATTAATCATGTTAATTACTTATGACGGGCCTAATCGCACCCTAGAAAAAGTATTACTCACTACTCATGTTAATTAAGACCAAATAATTGATAAAGTTTGATGCTTTGACACTAAACATGATATAAAATTAATTCTCACAGTTAAACATGCAATTAATTATGTGAAAGGAGAGTATTGACTAATTAAACTAAGATTAAGAATTATTACTAGAAAAAGAAAGAGACTTTGACACAATTAAAAAAAGATTTAAACTCTACTAGAAGAACAATTAATCATGCGATTAATACTGAAAAGATAATTACTAACCAATTAAACATAAACTAATGAAAATGAAATTGACAAGATAAAACAATAAATTAAAGAAATTAATAGAAGTATACCAACAAGGAAATCAAAGAAAGAAACTTTGATAGAATAATTGCTTGAACAAGGAAGAACAATATGAGATCCAATATTTCTCCTACCAACTCTTTCAAACACCCAATTCTAGTATAATTTCTAATATGATGATATGTTTCTCAAAAAATAGGGTTTTGGTATATATACAAAGGGCCCAAAACAACATTACAATAGTGAAAAACTGAATAAAGCCTAACAGCACGGGTCCATCCGGTGTATAGATACACTGATCGTGCCTTTTTATGCCGAATGAGGGTCACTTACGCCCAGGTATTGAAGATACGCCCACAAAGCCATTTGGGAACGCTATATGACCCTTTGTTGCACCTTGCCTGACGGCGTTACACCCAAACTCTTCCAATATAGGCTTCGATACTTCAATTCTTCACTTGTAAAGGTCATGGTCTTTGCTTGATCTCCCGATTAGCCTACAAAAGCGTAAAATACTACAAACATCTAGCAAAATGCGTGAGAAAGGTTCACAAACGCAAAACTTGAGACATGAGAGTATTTGCATGGAATATCAAATAGAATTGGGAAGAATGACAAGAGTATTAGGCACAAAAATGAGGTCAATAACGTAGTTATAAAATCTCCCCACTCTAAACCCTTAATCGTCCGTGAGTAAGCAAAGACATGCTCAAAAGTAAGCACAAGGAAGAATCTAAATAGGTAAGCGAAAAACACAATATATAAGAAACGCTAACCATTATTCGAATTAATAAGCCGAATGAGTATTAGCGCACTCGCTCTACGCCCCTTCAACTCCTGTAGTTGTGCTTATGGGGTAAAGCATTACTCTTAAGGCAACTTGGGTCTTGCACAAAATTAAGACGCATCCTAACATGTTAAGCCCAAGTGATCAAATAAGAATGCATATATCAAAAGGATAGCCTTTTTCCTCATCTAAATGGCCAAGTGATATTCTAGTCAAAGGTTTTTAAAGTGGTAAAATGTCGTCTTGGGGTCATACAATTGTCAATCCTCTAAATTAAGCTCAAACAAGATGCGTTGATAGACAAATTTGACATGGAAACAAATTCCAAGGCGGAAAATGAGGAAAACTCGACAAGATTTACAAGTTTGACATGACCTCCACGAGATTCAACCAAAAAAAATCAAACTATTGACCTATATAGTTATCCAAGTACCGACTCCTCACGATTTTCACTCGTCACACATATGAATTTCGGGTGACTTTTTGTGCAAAATTGGACAACTCACTCTCCTACTACGACTCGTGAAAGGTTGCCCGCAATATAATGTGGAATCCTATCCTATTGACCATACAAGAGATGTAAAAAAAGAAAATGCACATATAATGAAGCAAAGGGTTGTAATGGGGCTTATGGTATAGGGTAGAAACGGATTGGTGCAAGCACCGATTTGGGATATGTGGAGATTTATATCAAGAAGTTGTCAAAATTCCCGCTTAAACCCGACTTTATAACAATAAATGAGCGGTTGTAATGGGGCTTTTTTCTCTTTTTATCTCTTCTTTTTTTTTCTTTTTTTTTTCCCTTTCTTTTTTAAAACCTCTTATTAAATACAAATTAACCAAATGAAAACAAAAGTTTCAACTCATAAAACTTAAGATCATTTCAAAACCTCTTATTAAACCTCACAATTTTGGTAGTTGATACGATACTTGGTCAAGTCAAAGCTAGGTTAGGTCTCATAAAGGGGTTAATACTTGTAAAAATTATACATATTATCCCTTTTCTAACCTCATGTCAGAGAGCACAAATAAGATTTCAAGACTGGTCAAATTGCAACACACCCAAAGTTACTTCACCACTAAGTCTTTCTAGAGACTATTATAGGGACACCTATGACCAATCTAGGTTCTTGAAGATTCCTCTTCTTTCTTTGATTTAAATAAAAACTAATTCATTTTGTGATCCATCGTAGAAAATTTCTAACTTTGTCAAAAAGAGTGTTCTACACTCAATTACGAGTCGTCGGGAGTCCATCATCCCGTGCCCGTGTCTTTCAGTTAATGTATAAGTGACTCACATCAATTATGGAAGAATTAGCAACTCGGTAATGACGCGCTAGTGTCAAAAGTCTTAAATTGGAATGGATCTTACCCAATTGTTCGACCCTGGCTTAACTTCACCTAAAAGGCAGAATGGTAATTAATGATTTAGTAGCCAATTACACTATATTGATTATTATCTCATTATTAAGAATACATTTGAAAGTAATTAGGACCATTCTAGTCCTCTTTTAGTTGCATAAATAAAAAAGAGTATATGTCATTTTTATTAGTCACTTGATCTAGTTTTTGAGTTACTAGTAGAATAGACTCGAAATATTTTAGGGGGGGTATCTCTTTAGTGTAGAGCAATCGACCTCTTAGAGTCAGTCTGAACAAGGGCGTGTAATTGACCACCTTTTCCATCTCCTGTGGTGTGATAATTCCTTGATCGTCGTGTCTCTAAGTGACCTCTAGGTTTGGAGACTCTATCTTTTTACCCGATTCATCAATTTTCTGTATTTCAAATGACTACCAAATTAAATAGGCACAAATTGCTTTCTACCAAATTTGTTAATTTCCCATGACTATCAGATGAGCACAAACTCATATGATGAACCATTTTAACAAACATTGTCCATCCATTTCCATTGATACTAGAAAACTAGTTCAAAAGTATTCAAACCAGATTCTTAGTACACCTGTGTCCAAACATAACAAATAAGACATGGGAGAGCGCACTTCATGCTATTAAAACAAGAGAGGTGACCACTAGTCCCTTAGAATGAACTTAAGATGTGAATCCAACTACCAATACAAGCTCAAAAATACTCACACCAAAGACACATAAGTCGACAAAAATTTCAGCCAAAGTTGCAATCATCTCCAGTGACAAACGTCTCAAAAAGTAAAAGACAAAAAAATAATAATATAATCTCTAATGTACAAATCCAATGACAAAAGTTTCAAAAGGTCAAAGACAAAAGCATATGATCTCAAATAGATACAAGTCCAGTCTCAGAAATTCTGAACAAAAAATCTCAGTCACGTTTGTAATCAAATTGCAGAGTGGTCATTTTTTTTTCATTTCTCAGAAATATGCAATCAAATTGCAGAGTATTCATTTTTTTTATTTCTCAGATCAGTAAATCCACAGTTCTTTTGTCTCCATTCCTCCTGGGACGACCCTTTTATTCATTTAGGTGAGTGAGAAAGGCACACATGTCTCCAGTTTCTTCTAACGTCATTGAACCTTCAACTTCACTCCATTTATCACCATCGTTTAGTATCTAAGATTCGGGGATGTACACTAAATTTATACGGGCATAAAAATATTTTGTTTCTATGGTATTAATTTTACTTAATTAGTAGACCTTGTTACTTCAAAGATGGCAAAACTCATTAACGTATAACTCAAATTCACAAGTAAAAAAAATGATACAATCATTCTCCACACCAGAGAAATTATTAGAAGTTACTTACATAGTAACAGTGTCCAGTCTTTCTACTTGGTTCATATTTGGGTTAGACCCTATCTTTTTCAAAATCTTTTAAAAAAAGAATCTCAATTTAAATGTTTTCAAAAAAAAAAAAACTCCTGATTTACATTCATCATATCTAGGACATGCATTTGCACTTTAGGTGTCATATATATTCCACTAACTGCAGCAGGTGACTACTTTGTCATTCATCTTCCGGATTCATCCAATGTGAGGGATTCTCTTAAAGTCTCATTTTTCTCGTAAAATAAAAATTTTGCAAATTTCAAAATCAATGATTATGAAAAATTCCAGTCTAATCTCTTACGGAATAAAATTTTGCAATTCTCCAGCCAATTTCTTGAAATAAAATTTTACGATTCTCAAATTTAGTTTGTTTCAAAAAAAAATTTGAAATTAACCTTGGTCGGCAAACCCTCACATGCATTTGAATTCTTAAAATAAAATTTATGAACTTCTCTTTTTTGCGAAATAAAATTTTGCAAATTTCAAATCATTTTGTCGGCATACCCTAATATGCATTTGAGTTCTTAAAACGAAACATTTCTGAACTTCACTTTTTTGCGAAATAAAATTTTGCAATTTTCAAATCAATTGGTCGGCAGGCCCTGACATGCATTTGAGTTCTTAAAATAAAATTTTCTGAACGTATCTTCTTGCGAAATAAAATTTTGCAATTTTCAATTGGTCGGTAGGCCCTACATGCATTTGAGTTCTTAAAATAAAATGTTCTGAACTTTCCTTTTTGCAAAATAAAGTTTTGCAATTTTCACATCATTTGGTCGGCATGCCCTGGCATTCATCTGAGTTTTTAAAATAATTTTTTCTGAACTTGCCTTTTTGCGAAATAAAATTTTGCAAATCCCAGTTTGTAAAATCAGATTTTGCATTCTAATCCTATTTCAAAATAAAATTTTGAATTCCTCGGTCGGCGGGCCCTAAGCTTGTGAAATCAGATTTTGCAGGTTCACTCTTAAGTGAAAAAAAGTAAAAACTTAACCAGATTTCAGACCAGCGAAACAAAGTTTCGCTTTACCAGATCCAGACCAGCTAATCAAAGTTTAGCTACACCAGATTTCAGACCAGCTAAACAAAGTTTGGCTATTCCATATTCCAGACCAGCAAAAGAAATTTTTGCTTTACTAGATTCCAGACCGACGAAACAAAGTTTTGCCATGCCAGTTCCAGCTCCATTCCAGATTAGTAAAACAAAGTTTTGCTAAGTCATTTCTAATGTCTCAGTTTCCAGCTACTCCAGACAGGTAATATAAGAAGCCCATGTATGTTTCTTAACCTTTATCTGTCTTGACCGGTCTACTTTGACCTTCGTCTTACTCAGACTTGGTCAAAGTGAGGGCTTTTGTATACACCTTAAAGTTGTCTACTAGCCTTATGGGTACCCAATGATGAGGATAAAATTTAGTGACTAAATGAAAATTGACAATGTTATAATATATAGCTCTTTACGCTTATTTCCCGAAAACATGTAAAATGGCATAAAACCATTCACATACCGTCTATTCTTGTTCACTTCACTTTTGACGTTCCATTTCATGTTATTAACCATTTGATAAATTTGCGGAGTTGTATTTTTGGAAAACAATTCAAGTGACTTTGTTAAGATAATTGAAAGGGGAATTGTGTTGTTCTCATTAGCAAAGGAGCAACCTATTTATACAAGAGAGTTATGCCTTATACATTGAATTTACTCATACAATAAATAGCATAGTAATCATCTATCTCGTAAATACGCCAAAGACGAAAGACCAAAGACTTCTTGTAGTTCGTATAATCCATAATCCCAACACCCCCATCAAAGTGGAGCATGAAGTTCGAGAATGCCTAGCTTGCGGAGTAGGTAAGAAAATTGAGGCACACCCAAGGCTTTCGTAAAAAGGTCTGCTAGTTGCTCTGTCGACGGAACATGGACTGGAGAAATTAACCCCTCGGTTATCGCATCACGAACAAAGTGACAATCAATCTCTATGTCCTTCGTTCGCTCATGAAAGACCGGATTCTGGGCAAGGTGTATGGCAGATTGACTATCACAATAAAGCTTCATAGGCAATGGGAAGAAACATCCAAACTATCTTCATCTTCTCGATCTTCAAGAATCTTCTTCGTCTTCAAAGGTAGGTAAGAAACGAGTATAAGACTCGTTATAAATTTCTTCGAACAAGAACGTTAAGTTTTTCAGACTTGTCGAAAATGAGTTAATTTGCAGGAACACTAATCGAACCTGACAAATATCATTAAAACGGAAAATTATCCGTGATTTTCAAGATTTGGAGAACGCTGAGTTTTTTGAACTCCAAATAGATCACCATCATGGTGATTAAAATTGCGTAACTCGCCAGTTTTTTTCAGTGTGTAATTCGCCAGTTTTTTTCAGTGCGTAACTCGCCAGTCTTTTTTATTTTCATTTGTGTACCACCTTGATAAAAAATCGAAGAACTTTGAATGATTTCAAAGACGAAGAAATTTGGAATTTTTTTTTTTTAATTCAACAAGAGGACACGATGAGAGTCAGTGTCTATGAAACTTGAATTGATCAACTTTGATGAACATGATCAAGGGTTTTGTGGTGATGAATTGTACGTGCGGTGGCAATGAACTTTCTTTTTGTGTTTTTATTTATTTTTATTTTTTAAAATTTTTTAGGGTTTTGGGTAAAAAATAATAATAATTTGAGAATTTGACGAGAATCCTGCCGGTGGATGTGATAGATCTTCGCCCACCGGCAAGAAAGCGAAAACGACTTTCTAGAGTCCTCATGAAAGACTCTCTGATACCATGTTAAGATAATTGAAGGGAAAATTGTGTTGTTCTCATTAGCAAAGGAGCAACCTATTTATACAAGAGAGTTCTGCCTTATACATTAAATCTACTCATAGCATAGTAATCATCTATCTCGTAAATACGCTAAAGACCAAAGACCAAAGACTTTTTGTAGTCCGTATAATCCATAATCCGAATAGACTTACTATTTGCCCAAAACCAATACAAAATGAACAAGAAAGAAAGATCACTAATTACAAACACGTTGAACGAACTAAAAAAAACTGACAAACAAGCGAGCAAGGAGCTGTAAGAAAGTGTCATGGTTTGGAAATTGACAGCACTATAATTAGCTGTCAAAGATTTATGATCTAATTTAGATAATGCACAATGCTAATTCAAGACGTAAAAGGAAAGTACATTGAGGGAGAGAATAAAAAATGATAGAATTTCATAACGGAGGTAGAAGAGGGACTTTGCATTGTTGCATTGTTATAGGTCACTTGACGGACAAGATAGAAAATCCGAACGAAAGAAGAGCATGAGAGCTCAAACTCCACCTTACAGAAATTGGAAGGAGAAAGGAGAAAGAATTGGAATAATTTTACCAAGCGTTTTCTCCGATAATTCATGTATTGTGATACGTGCATTTTATATAGTCTTTATGAGCCTTTATTGCACGTATTCTTATACGTTTCTCGTAGTTTTATATTGCGAAATGCCTAAAATAGTCTACTTTGGTTCGCTTTGCTTTATTTGCAGGAATGGACCCGAAAGTAGCACAATCGTGCCTTTTTCAGTCCCCTTAGCAGGCAGTTATGGAAATGGAAGAATTGAAGCGGAATTGCCTTTGCCTCGGGAAGCGTGAAGTGGTCTCGGAAGCTAACCAATGAAGAAAAGAAGCTGGTTCAGTGGCTAAGCACTCAATCGAAGTCTTTCCTGTTCGATCGAGTGAATATGGGTGGTTAACAATGCTCGATCAAGTCCCTGCTGTACTCGATCGAAAGGTGGTATTTAGAGGTTACTCAATCGAACATGTTAACTATTCGATCGAGAGGTTTGGCTGAAGATTTGCTCGATCGAGGAGATTGAAGTTCCTCGATCGAGAGGTTTTCTATATTACACGGGGTTTTATTTCGTGTGAGCTTAGTTAGCTTGTTAATTATGTTTAGGTTAATAAATATCTTCTCTATATAAAGAAAAGACGTCATTAAGTTTAAGTATCTTTTAATCTTTCATTAATCTCAGAAACTTAATTACTCAGCAGACACTTTCTTGGTCCGACGTTGCTTGTTCTTTATTTCCGAATCTAATCTTTGTAATCCTTCTTTCTCTTTTATTCAAACTTTAATTCTCTTTTGCACCTTTAATTCCTTGCTCTTAATTTCTGTCCTTAATTAGTAGTGTTAATTAGTTTATGCAATCCTCTTTATTTCATCTATACATCATGCCTCTTATTGATTCATTAATTATTGTTATTGTGTTATTCATCGCCATGAGTAGCTAATTTCTCTGTTGCTCGGATTAGGGGAGCCATGGTAGTGAAATAATGATGTTGTAATTAGATTAGACGATTTTGATTATGAGAACTGACTCATAGCAATTTAATTGTAATCGTTTAGTTGAGTGCATGCCTCTAAACTAGTTAATCCGGTTAAATTCAGACCTAGATCGGGAGAATGGAATGAACAAGCCTGTTATGAACAGTAGACTACACTAATGAGGATGAAAGTTAAGTTAGTAGAATTTTAGGGCGGATAGCGGACCGAGAGGACCTTTTCTTTACCTTCTTACATCAGACCGACTGATCTCGTTATGACAGAATTGATTAATTACCATGGTAAACCGACTTCATAGCATTTCTCTCTTTATTTGATCACACTTAATTCGTTTTATTATCTTTATTGCTCTTTTTCTCTCTGCCTTAATCTCATTTAGTAGTTAGAAAACAAATCAACACACCCCAGTTGTTACCGTGACGGACTTAGATAGCAAGTAGATATAATAGCCTCCCTGTGGAGTAAAGATATGCAAAGAGAGAATTGAATTAATTAAATGAAGAGAGTAAAGAGAGATTACAAGGTTTGAGATCCGGAAATTGAGAATGAACTAACGTCGAAAGAGAAAAATTGTCTACTGAGTAATTAAGAGTAAAGTATGCTGAATGAAAGATAATTAAACCTAATCTTGTCTTCTCTTTATATAGAGAAGATATTTTTATTAACCTAAAACAAGTTAATATAATAAATAAGTTCTCGCGAAATAAAATCTCGCGTATTAATAGAGAACTTCTCGATCGAGTAACTTCAATCTCCTCGATCGAGTAAATCCTTAGCTAACCTCTCGATCGAGTAAATCATCTACTCGATCAAGGAACCTCAAAGCAGCACCTCTCGATCGAGCACAACAAGCTCTCGATGACCTCTCACCACCCATGTCTACTCGATCGAAAAGAAAGGTTAACAAAAGTCTTCGATCGAGTACACAGCCACTGAAACGGCTCCTTACTTCGTTAGTTTGGCTTCCAAGACCACTTCACGCTTCCCGAGGCAAAGGCAATTCCGCTTCAATTCTTCCATCTCCATAAATGCGTGCTAAGGGACAGAAAAAGGCACAATTCTGCTACTTTCGGGTCCGTTTCTGCAAATAAAGCAAAACAAACCAAAGTAGACTATTCGGGGTATTTCGTAGCTTAACACTACGTAAATTACATAGAAATACGTGCAATAAAGGCTCAAAAAGACTATGAAATGCACGTATAAAATCTCCCCAAACCGAACCTTTACTCGTCCTCGAGTAAACTTTACGCAAACTAATGGAACGGAATAGAAAACTCAGAGTTAGCTACAAGTTGTCCACCTAAACCGATTTAATGCAAACAAAGTGACACTTATAGCCACAACAGTCAAGTGCAAGTGAGTTGTATGATGTTTATAAATAAGTTGAACTTTCGACATTGCAAGACCTTTAAAAATGGACTCTCACGGGTCACTCTTCTCTCATGAAGCAAAGGGTAAGCATATATGTGTAAGAGAAGAAGAGAAATAGCCACTCGCCTAGACTACGACCCACATAAACATGCATGCAACTAATATGATAGACAATTCTAACCACCATACATACATTCCAACCAAATAAAGTCCGTCACAGCCGAGGGCTTACAAAAGTATGGAAAAGTGAGGTAATGGGTAAGAAAAGGCAAAATATTTTTGGAAATGTAAGGTAATAATCAAGCTAGCAACCTAATCAAAACTAAACTAAACAATATCTGATTCTTACCCCCATCAAAAATTAAGCATAATGCCCTTAATTGGCATACAAACTCACTGACCAAACAAACACTCCTCATAAAATAGAAAATAATGCATAGGAGAAAAACTGTCAACCATCAAACTTTTTCACTTTTCTTTTCTCTTTTCATTCTTCTGTTTCTCGGTTTTTTTTTTCTTCAACTTCTTTTATTTTTCTTTCAACCACTTCATCCCCCTTTCTCTTCATAAATTACCAACTCCAAATTAATACAATGCAAACCAAACGCGGATCCATATACAAAATACCGCAAAAACATACTCTAAACTAGCTTGACAAGGCAGGCTAAATTTGGATTTAGTTAAGGGTCAAAAGGCAGATTTGGCTAATTGTGGAGTTAAATGGGTAAAAATGAAAGAAAAAGGGAATGTAAGCACCTCCCTGCATGTGACACCAACCACTAAATTGATGAACATGTTATGCAAGGAGTATACTAGTCACAATTCTACATGAACTGGTTATAAATGACACAAGTTATTTGTTCAGCTGTATTTTAACATTAACTCGTAGATAAGCAATAAGACAAAGCCAATAAGATATCAATTTGTTGCAAGGCTTAAGTGAAAGGACTCATTATAGTGCAATTTCATCATGGAAATCTACCGTTCCGACTCAACCTATATGCAAAAGTAAACGTGATTTTTTTTTTTTTTTTTTTTGAATTTTCTATTTTTTTTTTGGATTTTTCATTATTTTTAAAAATAAAGAACAAATGCAAGCAGAAATGCAATAAACGTAAATGCAAAAACAGATGCAAATGCAGACTCAAAGGATGCATTACCCTCCCCAAACCAAAACGGACAACGCCCTTGTTGTCCTCCAGCATACACCAGTAGAATAATGGGGGATAGGGGAAAATACAACCAATATGTAAACAAATAAAATAAGTTAAAATGAGATGAAAAAGAATAAAAAGCAAGAAATACTTACAATATATACGAACTTCCCCAAACCAGTCAGCAAACTGGGGAAGTGAGTAGAGCAGTAGCTACTCGTCAGCCTCCTCCCCGTCAACCACCTAGTAGGAGGGGTCCTCCTCCTCTTCTCCTCCTCTGACGACCTCCTGCAACAAGCTTAGCACTGTACCTCTCCTCTCTCTGTGCTGAGTCCTTCTCACTCGCAGGTTGTGGGTACCCCTCCGCCGGGTACCGGTAGAAGGAAGGGTGTGGCCAGTTAGCTGGGACGGGACGTCCTCTTATCATGTGGTACTTATACAAAGAGAATAAGGCAAGTGCCTGATCCTGCTCCATACGAGCCACTCTCCTGCGGAAACTCAGGATCAGTCTCCGTGGAAGTGTCGACCTCACGTAGGGCAGCAGCGCGTAAAACAGCGGTGTGAGACCCAGTAGTCCCCCCAGAACGAGAACTCGTAGCGATAGCAGCTATAGAAACAGTAACACCCACAACAGCAGTAACAACAGCTGGTGTCGACACAGCAGGGGTCGACACCATGGGACCCGTGGTAGCAGGAGTAACCACCTCAACAGTGGTGGTAACAGCAGCGGTGGTGGTGGGTGTAGTAACATGTGCGGCAGTACTGGTGACGGTGGTGGCAGCAGGGACCACCGTCTCTGAAACAGACGGGATAGTAGTAGAAGTAGAGGCGGAAACTGACATATGACTATCCATCCTTATAATCAAAGCAAGTTCCTAAATCAAAATGCAATCAATCATACTCGATTTTTCCCCAATTCAAGTTTTCGAAAACCCTAATTTTCTAAATCAAGAATAAAAACGCAATTAAACATGAGATAAGAGGGGAAAGAACTTACTTGTGACGATTACCCAACAAAGATATCAATTAAAATCAACAAATACGCAGATTAATCGAAATAAAAATCGATTTTTTGAGAACCCTAATCCCGCAAAAACCCTCAAATTGGTCGAAAATCAACGAAGCAAATAAGGGTGATTGACTTAATTAATGATAAGCAAGATATTTAGGTATTTAATTTGGTAAATTTGGGGACTAAAATGGTGAATTTAGGTTTGGGAAAGGGAAGGTGTCGATAAATTTGGGGAAAATAAAGTTAAGTAAATGAACAAAGTGAAGAAGAAATAACTCCCTCGTGCTCATATCAGCTGAAACTGCTCGATCGAGTGGTTTTAAACTACTCGATCGAGAGCTTTTATCGCCATTTGCTCGATCGAGAACTTTAGTTACTCGATTGAGAGCTTTTTCTTGCACAGTTGCTCGATCGAACACAAAAAGTGCTCGATCGACGCTTCCCAATGATCAAAGATCTCCCAAAACCTGCAATTTACGCAAAAATATTTCCCGCAAAAATACCAAAATAGCAGCAGCAGTCTATATTCGGTCTTAAGCTAATTAACCAAACTAAACTAATGCTATTGTTTAAATGCAATTTAAAAGTCTAGTAAATTCAAATTACAAATTGTTTTTACAAACGGTATAGCGTCCCGTTTCATCTTCCAAAACACTTGATATCCCAAAAGAGGGCTTCTGACTGGACGAGGTCCCTTCAGCATCGTGGACCATCCTTTTTTACTTCCATGAACTTGAATTGATCGAAGAAGAGTAATCTGCATCTACATACGCCTTTACTCTCGTCTTTTCTTTCTCCTACTTCTTCCTTTCATGGCCTTTTTGGCCTTCTTCTTTGGCATCATCTTTGTCATTGAGCTCAAGTTCCACTGTACTTTTATCACCGAGATCTCCAACGCCCAATCCGCCTAGACCTGTAATTACATAAATGACAGAATGGTCCTCCATATTGCTCCTAATATGGGGCGGAGGTGTTCATATCGCATCACATGACTCAACATTGTCAATTGAAGGTTCCGTGTCAGGGTCTGTAGAGGGTAGTGCATTGCAGGGCTGTACTTACATAGGAGCCCTACGAACACTAGACTGATAGAAGGTCAACTCCTCATCACCTACCTGAAAAGTCAAAGTCTTTCCTCCGATATCTATTACGGCACGAGCGGTATATAGAAATGATTGTCCTAAAATAATAGGAGTGTATGAGTCTTCGGGGATGTCTTAGACTACGAAATAGACGGGAATAAAGAACTTCCCTATCTTAACAGGTATATCCTCTAAGACACCTAAAGACCGTGATAAAAGTACGGTCGGCCATCAGTACAGTCATATTAGTACAATGAAATTTATTCAAACCAAGCCTCTTAGCGAGAGACAACGGTAAGACACTCACACTAGCTCCCAAATCGCATAATGCATTATCAATAAAATGGGTCCCGATATGACATGGTATAGAGAAACTACCCGGGTCAGACAACTTAGGTGGGGTCTTATTTTGAATAAGGGCAGTGTCCGCTTCAGTCAAAGCCACCGTCTCATGGTCATCAATATGCCTCCTACGCGCTAAAATATCTTTCATGAATTTTATATAGGAGGGTACCTGGGTTAGTAACTCGGCAAAAGGTACATTGACATGAGGACTTTTCAAAATTTCATCAAATTTACCGAATTGAAGCTCGATCTTCTTGCCCTGCAATCGCCTCGGAAATGGGACCGTAATTGGAATAGCTAGTCCTTCATTCTTTTTCGCCAAAGAATTATCACGTTCAACATCAGATTCACTTGATCGAGCAGTAGAACCTCTCGATCGAGTAACTTTCTCAGCAATAGTGCTCGATCGAGCACTTTGATCTACTCGATCGAGAGCTGTCTTTTCAGCGGTGCTCGATCGAGCACTTTCAACCCCTCGATCGAGGACATTTTCAGCAATATCCCTCGATCGACCACCTGAAATCAGTCGATCGAAGACTTTTGTTGGATTCAGCAATTTATCGTCAAAAGATGACTGTTCATGTACAACATCTTTAGTTTCTGGGACAGAAGTTTTAGCATCTTTCTTTGGCATTTAGGGTCCTTCATAAGAAAGACAACTCCTCAAATTAATCAGATTTACCGTCTCATGATGTTTCTTGTCAGGTTGTGACGGTAAATGACCCGGTTGCCTTGAAGCTTGATTAGTAGCCAGTTGAGCCATTTGGGATTCAAGTGACTTAATTGAAGCATCTTTCGCTTGGTCACTTTTCTGCAATTGAATTGTCAATGATTGCAGCATCGACTTCAACTCGGCCATTTCACTTATGCCACTAGAAAAGGCACCTTGTTGCGGCGGTGGGAAAGATGGAGGCTTTTTAAAGCCTTGTTGTTGAGCTTTATGAGGTGGTACATAAGCTTATTGCTATTGCGGTGGAGGTGTAGGATTCAAGACATTTTGACTAGTCCATCTCAAGTTAGGATGAACTCCAGCTTGGTTATTGTAATAGGAGCCTCCTTGCTTATATTGTTGAAAGGCAAAGACTTCTTCCTTCTCAGCTAAACAATCCACAGCCGTATGACCATCACTACTGATGCCTGTCGTTGTGTGCACCAAAAAAAATATTTATAAAACCAAACTACTACTAGCAAGGGGTAGTAAGGGTCGATCCGCAGGGAGATAGAGAGATAATAGTTGTTTCTAATTTTAGTCTAAGGGTAACAGTTGTGGGGGTTTGGATTGATTAATAACTAAACTAAATGCAAATAAAAATAAATAAGACAATAAAAATAAGCAATAAAAATAAAGATGTGAACAAATAATGAAAAGGAGCTAGGATGATCAGGTCACTATAGCTACGATGGCACATAAGTCTAGGTAGGTCTCGAAATACAGTCGTGGGTGATGGGTATGACAAATCCTCTCGGTCCAAGTCAACTAATAGCCCCTCTTGGTCTATGCTATTAGTCCCTAGATGTCACTAATACTAACTTTCGTTCTTGACTAGTGATTCTAATGCCTAAATTACATTATCTTTCGATCTAGCAATTTAGCCGTCTTAATTCGTTAATTTAAGTCCTTCCCTATCTTTCGATTTACGGGTTGGTCAAAACTAAGCATCTAACAAGTCTCCGCTAGGTCTCATTGATAGATATTGCACTTAACGATTCAACGAAGTAAATCAGACACGAAGTCAGTCGATCGACCAGCTACCCCAGTCGACCGACCAACCGACTCAGTCGACCGACCAGATAAGCCAGTTGGTCGACCAAGCCCTAATCCGAGGGTAGCTATTCTAATGTCATCTACGCTATAGATCCTCTACATCCTAGCAATGGTGATTTAGCTACTCATACTTGTGATAAAAACAGCAATAATATTATCAAATAAAGCTAACGGATTCATGCTTAGATTAAATGAACAATTAACATAAACGATAATTGGCTTTGGGAATTCTAACCTAACAATTCTATACTACGAATGAATTAAAACAGCGAGTATTAAACGAAGGAACAGAAAATACCGTAGGGAGAATTGAAGAGGAAA
This sequence comes from Silene latifolia, assembly GCF_048544455.1. Taxonomy (NCBI): domain Eukaryota; kingdom Viridiplantae; phylum Streptophyta; class Magnoliopsida; order Caryophyllales; family Caryophyllaceae; genus Silene; species Silene latifolia. Next base: position 199,161,625 of record NC_133536.1, on the reverse strand, counting down.
GATCGAAACCAAATGTAAAGAAAGCTTTATTGACGGAAAATAATCTAAACTAATGACTATCGGATTGTATATTAAGAACTTGATGAGAAAAACTGGATGATTATTCTGAAAACTAAGGTTACGTTATATAGGAATAATCCTGCGTAACCTTTATTCCTAAACCTAATCACAATGGGCTTTGGAATTCTCGATCTTTTAACTTGCGCACCAGCTCGTGGGGTGGTCGATCGACCACTTGGACAAGTCGATCGACCAAGAGCGCTGTACAGAATTGCATTCTGACGATTCCTGCAGCGCGCACCGATCTTAAAACAGCTGCCATTTCTTCGTTACTTGGTCAAATCAGGCGTTCTACGCGGCGTTGGAAAGCTAAAAGGATAAGCTTTCACTTCCAATTATAATCACTTGATTATCAGGTCTAGAACTCGAGATATAGCCATCTGAAGCAGGCTGTAATATCGTGAAGTGCTTCTTTGCTTGTTAAACTCGTACGCACCCATGCTTTTGCTATCTTTAGGCCTTGAAACGCGCACCAAGCTCATTCCTCGAGTCAATACTTCATGTCAAATCCTATGCTAAACACTCCGGGACAGATTTGGTCCATTTTCCGCCATATTCTTCACATTCCTACAAAATCACACGAAAAGGAAGAAATACACGAAACAAGGGAAATAGTAACATAAACTACTCAATTGAGCTCTGAAATGCGTGTAAAATAAGGTGTAAAACATCATATTTAGGACACGCATCAAACTTCCCCAAACCAAACCCTTGCTTGTCCCCAAGCAAGAACTAGACTCGATCTTAAAACCTAAATGGAACGAGTTCAATCTCAGAGCGAAATGCATCTATAAAGCCTAAACCAGTTTAATGCTACAACGAACAATCAATTAGCAATATGAATCATGCAAACGAGTTATGTAGTCGTTAAAAATTGCTGAACCATCAACCTTTCAAGACCTTTAAAATTGGACTCTCACGGGTCACTCTTCTCTCATGAAGCAAAGGGTAAGCATATATGTGTAAGAGAAGAAGAGAAATAGCCGCTCGCCTAGACTACGACCCACATAAACATGCATGCAACTAATATGATAGACAATTCTAACTACCGTACATACATTTCAACCAAACAAGGTCATGTCATAGCCGAGGGCTTACAAAAATATGGTAAAGTGAGGTAATGGGTAAGAAAAGGCAAAGCATTTATGGAAATGTGGAGGTATAGGCGGCTAAGCTAGTACCAAGACAAAACCATATGACAACATCCATTTCGAACTCACTTATAGGATTAAGCACATGCGCCCTTCATTTGGCACAAAACTCACCAAACCGAACCGAAAATACTCCTCAATAAATGTAAATAAAGCATAGGAGTGAAACCGTCTACAAACAACATCTTTTCCTTTCACGGTTTATTTCTTTCAACATTGTTCTTTCTTTTTTTTTCGAATTTTTTCAACATCTTTTTTTCCTTTTTTCTTTCTTTTTCACGTTTTTTTTTTCATTTTTCATTTTCCAATTCTTTTCTTTTCATCCTCCTTCTTTCTTTTTTACCATCTCCAAATAACGCAATACAGACCAAACTTGGCACAATAAATTATATACCGCAAAAGCATACATTATATTATCTTGACAAGGCAGGCTAAATTTGGATGTAGTTATGGGTCAACAGGCAAATTTGGCTAATGTGGAGTTCAATGGGTAAAAAAATGAAATAAAGGGGAAATTGAAAGCACCTCCCTGCATGTGACACCAACCACTAACCCGAATGTATGCAGGCAAAAAGCAATTGAATTTCATAAATGCGCAAATTAATGATACATGATATGCAAGGAGTAACTACTCACAATCCTACATGAAACCGGTCACAAATGACACCAGTTATATGAGCTCTAATCCTTAGAAATTATAAGTAGGTTGCCAAAATTTCAGGTCAAGTCTATAATCCAGCAAATATTTTAACAAAAACTCGTGGGTATGCATATGTGATTCTACTAATAACATGTCAATTAAGAAAGGCTTAGGTATAAACAGCTGAAAATGCAATGTCATCATTGAAATACTACCGTTCCGACTCAACCTATATACTAAAATAAACATGCATTTTTTTGAATTTTTGAAAATTTTCAATTTTTTTTTTTGAAATTTTCTGTATATATATAGGAAATGAAATAAAACAATGCAAACTCAAATGCAATAAACGTGAAACAGAAATGCAATAAAACATATGAATGCAGTGCAAAACCCTTTCCCAAACCAAATCACACAATGTCCCCATTATGCAAAATCATATAATGAAATAAAAGGGAAACGGGAATTTGCGATAAATTAATTAAATAAGACATGAAAAGGACTCGGAAACTCACAAGACTTTAAGCGCAGCAAAAGGAAACCTCCCTAAACCAGCGTGAGCTAGGAGGTTTCAGTAGCCAGCAGTGCTACCAATAAGTACCTGAAAAGAAGCAAAAGTACCGCGCATAATTCTGAGAAAGCAATTTATGAAACGCAAAATTATGTGCAAGATAAGATAACGAAAGAAAACAGAAATGAATCGGAAAATAAAGTGGAGAAAAATACTCCCTCAACTCCGCAAATCGACCAAACACATCAGGCGAATGGTCGTGAATAGGTACAACAGCGGGCAATGGTCGATCGACCACCTTACCCAGTCGATCGACCAGAGTGACAGGAACAGAAGCTCCTGGAACTGTAGCGCTCAGTCGATCGACTATACTGGCCAGTCGATCGACTGAAATACCTGCTGTAACTTTTTTATTTCTTCAATTAGCTCAATAAATTGAGCTAACAAGGTCAATGAACTTGCAAATACACACAAAAACGCGCCCAAAATTGCGCAAACCCAAAGTAAAAGACTAAAGTATTTAAAATCCTAAGCAAACTTATTAAAATGCGAAGTCTCGCGCACACGAAAAACGATAAATAGTCTAAAAGCAATAAAATAGTCTAAGAAACGAAAAGATCAACGGAAACTGCGGAAAATCTCCGACCAAGGCTTCTGTCTACATGAAGTAGCTTCCACAGTGCTCATCTCAGAAGCTGGACTCCACTCTACTCCGACTGGAATACTCAATGGATCATCTCTAGCATCTTCCCAAGCATGGCCATCATCTTCTAGCTCCTCACACTCAAGATCTGACTCCGAAATTTTGACTGGCTCCTTCTTCTTGGGCTCCTCATCTGGCTCCTCATCCGTGCCATAGCTAAGACATCCAAAACCGCCTCTCTGAACAATGGGCTCCTTCACAGCTGGAGCAATGAGCGGCTTCTCCTTCCCCAAACCAGTTCCTGCAACATCCAAAACAAGAGAATTGCCCTCCAATTTGCTCCCATTCTGGGGCGGAGGTGTCATAACAGGAATAGGCACAGGTAATGAAGGAGGAGTGTCAGTAATTACAACATAAGACTTACGAGTAAAAATCGCATTACAAGTCACAGGACACATAGCATCTTTCTTCCTATAAGTCTGGGCAAAACTAATGGACTGCTTCCCCACCTTAAAGGTCAGTGTCCCTGAGCCAACATCAATAATCGCACCAAAGAAGGTGTGCAAAAAGGGTCTACCCAAAATGATAGGGATATGGGCATCCTCGGGTATGTCTAACACAGTAAAGTCAACTGGGAAGAAGAATTTTCCTATTTGCACAGGAATATCCTCTAGGACTCCTACGGGCTGGACCGCAGAACGATCAGCCATTTGCACTGTCATATTAGTGACCGCAAATCTAGTCAATCCTAATCTCCTAGCGAGACTCAAAGGCATGACACTAATACTAGCCCCTAAATCACATAATGTCTTCTCAATTGAGAAGGTACCAATATTACAAGGGACTGAAAAGCTACCTGGGTCAGCTAACTTGTGTGGAGCAGTGTGAGTCAAATAAGAGCTAGATTCTTCAGTTAAATTAACAGACTCGACCCTATCAAGTTTCCGCTTCTTGTTTAAAAGCTGTTTCATGAATTTCATATAAGCGGGAACTTCATTTACCAACTCAAGAAAAGGTACTTGCACATTAAGACTATGAATGACATTTTTAAATTTTTCAAAATATACCTCATCCTTCGTTGGCACCAGCCTCTCTGGATATGGGGCTTGCAAAAGTAACTTAGCCCTCTCCTCTAGGTCTCTCATACCGGCATCGGTGGACTTAGGCTGAAAATCCACTACTTTATCCTTGTTGTAACTCGAACCCTCTGCAGACCGTCTCAGGAATGAACCATTGACCGTCGTAGGGTCATACTTTGGAATCGGAACGGACCCATCAGCATCTGGATCTTGCCTCGATGATTTCGGAGCTGTAGTACCCCGAAATAAGTAGTCCCTCAAATTATCTGGCATTGGAGGACGAAATGGCTCATCATCAACTGCGTTTTCAGTCGATCGACCAGTGAGTTCGGTCGATCGACTGGCTTCCTCAGGACCAGAAACTGCACTGTTGCGCGGACTGGTCGATCGACTGGGTGATGTGGTCGATCGACCGTGATTACTGTTGATCGTCTTTTTCTCGCCCTTTTTCTTCTTCCCTTTTCAGCAGCTTTCTCAGGTCCATCAAGAGTAGACCCGCTCCTCAGCGTCATTGCATGTACGGTCTCAATACGCTGATTCAGAGAGTGAAATTGACTCGGTATCTGAGCTGCATTCTTATCTAATGTAGCAAATTGAGATTTCAGCTCCGCAATTGAGACCTCATTCGCCGCATTACTTTTCTGTACCTCTACCATAAGCAGCTGCACTAGACTTATCAACTCTGCAACTTCATTATTTGACTCTTGCTGTGACGGAGTGGATGGTGGTGGGGCTTCATAAGGAGGCACATATGGTTGATGCGGTGAAGTAGGAGCGTAATTATACGAATTGTCGAGCTGAAGTTGATGAAAAGCAAACATCTTCTCATTAGGGCTCCTGCATGCCTCGGATGTGTGTCCCGCTCCGCCGCATCTCCCACAAAATGGCACATGGTTCTCCTGAGAATGGAACATGGGTGCACCCTTCCGAAGTACTGTAGATAGGACCTGTAGGACCTAACAAAACAACACTAGAGGAAATGGTAAGAACTGCCTCAAGGTACTCAGTCTTCCCTTGAGGCGAAACACAGACTAAAATAAAAAACAACTAAAACTAGCGCTGCCTCCCCGGCAACGGCGCCAAAATTTGATGTCTGTCGTTGTGTGCACCAAAAATAATATTTATAAAACCAAACTACTACTAGCAAGCGGTAGTAAGGGTCGATCCGCAGGGAGGTAGGGATATAATAGTTGTTTCTAATTTTAGTCTAAGGGTAACAGTTGTGGGGGTTTGGATTGATTAATAACTAAACTAAATGCAAATAAAAATAAATAAGACAATAAAAATAAGCAATAAAAATAAGAGTTATTTCACAACAATAATCCATCCTATGTCCTCTCTTCTCATATTAATCTATCCTAACGTTTAACTGAGAATAATCTCATCTTTGACATTATTTAACTTGTATTAGACCAACCCCATTTTTGACCTGTTATTACAGGTTACTAAACAGGTGACCATGTAGGTCCTGTTGTTTCTTCTATTTTTTCTGTTTAATCTTCATAATGTCCATTAACATTTCTTCATCTTCATTTCTGCCATTTTTGTTTCTTCTTCTTCATTTCTTCAACTAATCAAATTTATCAACAACCTAGACACAACCACTAATCAAATAACCAAAACCTAAAATCGTTTAAAAGGAGTCTCATGACTTCCCCCAAATCAAGAACAAAACCCATAAATTACACTTACTAAAAACCCAGAAAAATCAAACCAAATAAACCCAGAAAGATGAAATAAGAATATCGTGGAAGGGCTTAAAAGCTAGGACTCCAGTTTCTTCATGGGATTTGACAAGAATCCTAGCCTAAAAAAACACGAGTTTCATCAACAATATTTAGAGTAAGAAAAGAGCCTTAAAAGGACTCCCATGACGCCGGAAAAAAAGAGTGCTCCCATGTCGACAAAACCAGGAACGAAAAAGACGATTCCCATGTCCTCCCAAACTTAGAGGGCTCCCAAATCTGTTTCCACAAGCCCACCGAAATTGGTCAGGCGTTTGGGTCGTCCGCCCCCTTACCCCTCCAAGATCTCGAGCAATCATCCCCCGTGTATGTGCGGTGGCATCCCCCGTTACGAATAAAACGATTAATTTTCTAATTTTTGGTTGATTTTGTCTTCATTTTGGTTGATTGATTCGATGCACAGTTGAATGAGAAAATCAATTTAGGGGAATTAATCTAGGATTTTTATTGATTAAGAAATTGAAAAGATTTGGGGATATAAAAGTTAGGTGTTAGTTTTGTTAATAAGTAAGGAATTCAATGGTTACAGGTTAAATATGAGAAAGGAGTTTAATGGTTAATCGGTTTTCTAGGTAGCATTTCCACTAGTTTAGTGTAAGTTAAATGACGTTAAAGATGGGATTATTATCAGTTAAACGTTAAGATAGATTAATATGAGAAGAGGGGGCATAGGATGGATTATTATTGTGAAATAACCCTAAAAATAAAGATGTGAACAAATAATGAAAAGGAGCTAGGATGATCGGGTCACTATAGCTACGATGGCACATAAGTCTAGGTAGGTCTCGAAATACAGTCGTGGGTGATGGGTATGACAAATCCTCTCGGTCCAAGTCAACTAATAGCCCCTCTCGGTCTATGCTATTAGTCCCTAGATGTCACTAATACTAACTTTCGTTCTTGACAAGTGATTCTAATGCCTAAATTACATTATCTTTCGATCTAGCAATTTAGCCGTCTTAATTCGTTAATTTAAGTCCTTCCCTATCTTTCGATCGACGGGTTGGTCAAAACTAAGCATCTAACAAGTCTCCGCTGGGTCTCATTGATAGATATTGCACTTAACGATTCAACGAAGCAAATCAGACACGAAGTCAGTCGATCGACCAACTACCCCAGTCGACCGACCAACCGACTCAGTCGACCGACCAGATAAGCCAGTCGGTCGACCAAGCCCTAATCCGAGGGTAGTTATTCTAATGTCATCTACGCTATAGATCCCCTACATCCTAGCAATGGTGATTTAGCTACTCATACTTGTGATAAAAACAGCAATAATATTATCAAATAAAGCTAACGGATTCATGCTTAGATTAAATGAACAATTAACATAAAACGATAATTGGCTTTGGGAATTCTAACCTAACAATTCTATACTACGAATGAATTAAAACAGCGAGTATTAAACGAAGGAACAGAAAATACCGTAGGGAGAATTGAAGAGGAAAGATCGAAACCAAATGTAAAGAAAGCTTTATTGACGGAAAATAATCTAAACTAATGACTATCGAATTATATATTAAGAACTTGATGATAAAAACTGGATGATTATTCTGAAAACTAAGGTTACGTTATATAGGAATAATCCTGCGTAACCTTTATTCTTAAACCTAATCACAATGGGCTTTGGAATTCTCGATCTTTTAACTTGCGCATCAGCTCGTGGGATGGTCGATCGACCACTTGGACCAGTTGATCGACCAAGAACGCTGTACAGAATTGCATTCTGATGATTCCTGCAGCGCGCACCGATCTTACAACAGCTGCCATTTCTTCATTACTTGGTCAAATCAGGCGTTCTACGCGGCGTTGGAAAGCTAAAAGGATAAGCTTTCACCTCCAATTAGAATAACTCAATTATCAGGTCTAGAACTATAGATATAGCCATATGAAGCAGGCTGCAATATCGTGAAGTGCTTCTTTGCTTGTTAAACTCGTACGCACCCATGCTTTTGTTATCTTTAGGCCTTGAAATGCGCACCAAGCTCATTCCTCGAGTCAATACTTCATGTCAAATCCTATGCTAAACACTCCGGGACAGATTTGGTCCATTTTCCGCCATATTCTTCACATTCCTACAAAATCACACGAAAAGGAAGAAATACACGAAACAAGGGAAATAGTAGCATAAACTACTCAATTGAGCTCTGAAATGCGTGTAAAATAAGGTGTAAAACATCATATTTAGGGCACGCATCAACTACCACCAAATCTCTCACATGAGACGGTCTCTTGTCTAGTCAACAAGTGAACAGTCTGTTGATCTCCCGCGCCCTGCAACTCTAACTTATCAAATCTGGCATTCATGGCTTCTAGTTGAGCCACAAGTGCACTACTCTCTCCAGGTACCGTTCTAATGCCACTCCTTGGGTTCCCATACTCAGCAATATGGGTGGCCATCGCCTCTATAATACTCCAACCTTTATCATCATCAATGTTCTTTTGGAATCTCCCATTGGCTGTAGCATCTAAAATAGCACGGTGGTTATCATACAACCCATTGTAAAACTGGGTACATAAAAACCACTGGCCAAACCCGTGATGTGGAACAGATCTAACCAATTTCTTGAACCTACCCCATGCTTCATACAGGTTCTCATCTGGAGTTTGTTTAAAATTCGTAATCTCCCTCTCAATGCATTAGTTCTTTGTGGAGGGTAGTACCTTTTGTGAAAGGCAAGAGCCAAGGTTTCCCAGTCGGTAATTCTGTTGCAGCTCTATCCAAATCAGTTAGCCACTCTCGGGCTCCATCAGTCAGAGAAAAAGGAAATAGGACTTCCTTAATCTTTTCTTGTGTTACTCCCTTAGTAGCGGAAATAGTAGAGCAATAATCTGTAAAGACCTCCATGTGCTTCCTCGGATCTTCACCGGCTGACCCCCTAAACATGTTTCTCTCCACCAGATTTATATAAGAAGGACGAATATCAAACCCCTCCTCATCCGTTGCAAGCTCGAAACCTTTGGGAATGGCATCAGCTGTCGGCTCAGAATGACTCGCGATATTAGGTATCTTCACATATTTAGCAAGTGTTGCAGAAATAGAAGTGTCTTCCTCTAAAGACTGATCTTCCGCAAATGTGAAATTTTCTAGAACAGGCTCAAGAGTACTCAAGGCTTCCTCTTGACGATTCTTTCTCAACAAGTTCTGCCTACGGCGAAAAGTCCGCTCCGGTTCAGGATCAGCTGATACTAATTCTGACCTGTTAGACCTGGGCATAAACAAAACTAGAGAAAATAAATAAGAACTATCTCAAGGAATTAGAAATCCTTTGAGACTGAGACAAACGAAAAATAGACAAGTAAACAGGCTAATTACCTCTCCGGCAACGGCGCCAAAATTTGACACGGTTGTCGCAACCCTATCAAAAATAAACCAACCGGCTCAACTAATATAGTAGAGGTAAGTCGGGTATCGTACTACACAGGGAGGCTATTATATCTACTTGTTCTTCTAGTCTGTCACGATAACAAATTGGGGTGTTTTGATTTGTTTTCTAAACTATTAAATGAGATTAAGACAGGGAGATAAGGAGCAATAAAAATAGTAAAATGAAACAAGTTGTGATCAAATAAAGAGAGAGATGCTAGGAAGTCAGTTCACCATGGTATCACACAATCCTGCAAATGGTAAGGTCAGTCGGTCTGATGTGAGAAGGGTAAAGGAAAGGTCCTCGGTCCGCTATCCGCCCTAAAATACTAATAACTTACCTCTCGCCCTCATTAGTATAGTTTACTGCTCATAATAGGTCTGTTCATTCCAATATCTCGATCTAGGTCTAAATTTAACCGAATTAACTAGTTTAGAAGCGTGCACTCAACCAAACGATTACAATTAAATTGCTATGAATCAGTTCTCACAATCAAAACCGTCTAAACTAATTATAACATTATTGCTTCACTACCATGGCTCCCCTAATCCTAGCATAAAAGGAATTAGGTACGCATATTTATAACGAAACTAACAATAATAATTGATGAAATAATAAGAGACATTATATAGATATGAAAAGGAAGAAATGACATAAACTGATAACAAGACTAATGAAGACAGAAATTAATAACAAAGATTAAAGATATGCAAAGAGAGAATTGAATTAAATAAAGAGAGTAAAGAGAGATTACAAGGTTTGATATCCGGAAATTGAGAACGAAGTAACGTCGAAAGAGAAAAATTGTCTACTAAGTAATTAAGAGTAAAGTATGCTGAATGAAAGCTAATTAAACTTAATCTCGTCTTCTCTTTATATATAGAAGATATTCTTATTAACCTAAAACAACTTAAGATAATAAATAAGTTCTCGCGAAATAAACTCTCGCGTATTAATAGAGAACCTCTGGATCAAGTAACTTCAATCTCCTCGATCGAGCAAATCCTTAGCATAACCTCTCGATCGAGTAAAGCATCTACTCGATCGAGGAACCTCAAAGTAGGACCTCTCGATCGAGCACAACAGGCTCTCGATCGAGGTCTTCTCACCACCCATGTCTACTCGATCGAACAGAAAGGCTAACAAAAGTCTTCGATCGAGTACACAGCCACTGAAACGGCTCCTTACTTCGTTAGTTTGGCTTCCAAGACCACTTCACGCTTCCCGAGGCAAAGGCAATTCCGCTTCAATTCTTCCATCTCCATAAATGCATGCTAAGGGACAGAAAAAGGCACGATTCTGCCACTTTCGGGTCCGTTCTTGCAAATAAAGCAAAGCGAACCAAGGTAGACTATTCAGAGCATTTTGTAGCTTAACACTACGTAAATTACTTAGAAATACATGCAATAAAGGCTCAAAAAGACTACATGAAATGCACGTATCAAGAAACATGATGAACAATAATAAAAGATGAATAACGATTGAATAATAATAATAACTGAGGAAAGATTAAAGAGTACCGTAATAATAAAACTAGGGTACGATTTTGGTATTTATAATAAAACATAACCGACTTAAGGAAAATTGCCGAAAATATAGAAATAGGGAGTTCCTCGATTGAGCCCCATTGTACTCGATCGAGTACATGCTTCCTTGATAGAGCCTACACAAAATTGATCGAGGCATCACTTGTTTCCGCTCTTTTCATCGAGTTTTCTTCTTAACTTCTCTTCCTTCATTCTTATGGATTCTCGTGCCATACTCCGTGTATTCCTCCATGTCTACTCCGTGATGCCCATTTCATTCTTTTGCTCCTCAAACGCATCATTCCTTCATTAAACATCAAATAGCGGAAGTATCGGCATTCTAACATAAAAGGCATATACATGATATAATCTGGCACGAAAAACGTATCAAAAGCAGCTAAGGGGAGGCATAAATATGTATATAATTACGACTCATCAAACTCCCCCAAACCATCTTTTTGCTTGTCCTCAAGCAAAACATCACACATTTACAAAAGGCATTCATACAAATGGCGAATAAACAACTCAGAGCTAATGTTGATGCACATACAAATCTCAAGCTATCCATATATGTAACAAAGCAATGACCAAAGTGTCCAATAAAACAAATTCAAAGGTACGGGAAATAGAAAACGTAGCTCAAGTCTCAAGTCACCATACTATAGACAAATGTCAAATACCTTCCGATCTTGCAAGACAAATTAGTCGGATTCTCACGGATTTCACTCATGCACTCATAAGTGGGTGAGTTATATATGAAGATAAAAAGAAGCATAAACACTCGCTCAACTTATGAAACATGCATGCGATCTAATGTGATAGAGATTTCCCAAACTAATATGCAATCACCAAATGTAGACAAAAGTACATGTATCAAGGACAATAAGGGTGTCAAATGGGTTAAAGGGATAGAAATGGTTTGTGCCAAAGCACGTTATGGATATGTGGTGCTAAGACGGTAGTTGCAGCGCTAAACCAAAACCAAATCTTATAATAATAAATGAACCCAACTTAGAGAAATAATCTCAACTTTACAACACATGAGAGCAAATGAAGTACTCTCCAAATATGCATTAGACTATATGGTTCATCGTTCTGATCCTTGACAAAACCAAATGAAGCAATCAATTTCTCTCTCTTTTTTTTTTCTTTTCAATTCTTTTTTTTTCGATTTTTTCTTTTTTTTTTTCTTTTTCTTTTTGCTTCATATATGTTTTTTTTTTCTTTTTCCAACACATGGATATAACACAATTGCTAAATAATTCTACTACACCCACAATTGACAATAATAGTCCCAATTCCAACCATAGTAGTAAAATAGAAATGTTAAAAAAGCAACTGCGACTGTCTCGATAAGGTAGGCAAATTCTTGGATTGTAGCTCAGAGGATGTAATTAAGATTGGTTATAAGGGTTCAAACGGGCTAACAAAAAGGAATGTATGACTTATTTGAACGGTAAGAACTGCCTATCCACATGTACTTAGTCAAATGAAAGCAATAAAAGTATTAAGAAATCAATGTCACACTTATGCAATTTGATATTACATATTCCACAAGGAGAAACCACACTCTAGCCTAATTGACAAATGAGACTAGTTTATTGATGTTCCTGGCCTAAGAAGCTCTATAGACCTCAGAATTTAAGTAGTTTACCAACATAATTTTGTCAAATCTAATTAGCATGAGGCATGTCAAATACGGTCAAGACTTGAATTATGAGCTTTGTTTCCATGAATAACGGGTCAAAACAATGTACATGAACAACTAAATGAGATTCAAATGCAAAAACAATGCAATTTAACATCATTGTTAACTAATTCACCAAGACTCGACCTAAAACAAAGGAAAAACATGTTTTTGTATTTTATAAACTTTTTAGTTTTTATGGAATTTTTTATTTAAATGCACACAACATAAATAAACTCCTCCCCCAAACCTACATGTCACAATGTCCTTATTGTGGCGCCTACAGCATAACAATCACACAAAAATTTCCAGCAACCTAAAGGACACATCTAACAAAAAGAATGGAAAAGAAATAGAGATAATACAATAAAAGTAGATACAAGGGAAGAAAATATCGGGTAAGAGCGTATGAGTTCCCCCAAACCAGCTGCAAAAATAGGGGTGAAATAATCAACCGCGCAATTCCTATCAACGTCGGGTTATGTTTCTGACCCAAAAAGCTTGGGTACTCGATCGAGCCTGCCAGTACTCGATCGAGTACTCATCTGGCGAGCACAAATTCTGCATTTAAAACAAATGCAAACACAAACCACAATCAATACAACCTAAAGCTCGTAACAATAAATCAAAAAGTAGTGCATGTGCTACACACGAGCATAAGTAGCACCAATAAATAGTCCAAGCAAAGAAAATAAATGACGAATTAAGTTCTTGCTCATCAAACTCAAAGTCTAATATAAAATATGAGCAATGTTCATCATTTTGCAAGTCATCATCACTTGGAAGGAGATGGGGAACTTCATCCGTCATAGGAGCTTCATCAAAAACTTTGATTGGCTCCTCTCTGAAAATCTTAGCTTCCAAAACATCCAACTCGGCTTCCAAGTCGACACTCTCATCATAGCTATAAACCATCTCAGGAGGAGGCTCATCTCCATATATCTTCTCTATTTCATCCACCTCTTTTCTCCATGGATATGACGCAACAGCAAGGGCGTCAGATGGATTCATGTCAAAACAATAAGCAAAGGAATCATGAATAGTAGGATAAAGAGAATTAATCATATGACAAGAAGCTTTTGAATCAGGAAGACGTGATGCTTTGTCAAGACCAAAAGTGATAGTATCATCTCCAATGTTGAACGTAAGACTCCCATGCCTAATATCTATAACTGCCCCTGCTTTATGCAAGAATGGTCGTCCTAGAATAATAGGAATAAGAGAATCTTCAGCTATATCTATCACTACAAAGTCGACTGGAATGAAAAATTTCCCCATTCGAACTGGCACATCTTCTAAGATACCCATAAGGTGCTTAATAGACCTGTCAGCCAATTGAATAGTCATGTTAGTACATTAAGCTTAGTCATGTTTAATTGATTGCAAATTTTATACGGCATGACACTGACGCTCGCTCATAAATCACATAGATCGGTCTTATTGTCAACCATAGATCGGGTCCTAGAGAACTCTTGTTATGACTAGGTCGTCCTACTAACACATGTTTAGTCTAATTCAATTCCGTGCCTCTCGACTTATAGAATGAATCAACAAACTTAATCAATGATTATGGCCAAAGATTAATCAAAATGATGCAAACATGTGATAGAAACAATTTATTGATATTATAGTATCCTAATTCTAACAATTACAAGAACTATTTATGCATGGCTTCCCTAATCCCTAGACATATGAAACTACTCACTCATGATGGAAATAAAACTAATAACAATGAATGAAATGATAAACATGATTATATTGGAAATATAACTAAACGAAATATTATAAATTATGATTAAACTAAATATTGATAATAAATGAAATAAGTAAAAATGTTAAAGATGAGTAATGTAATATATAAATGCTATGAAATAAACTAATATTGATAGTACTTGATAATAAAATGTAAAACAAACTAATAATGCTAATGCTAATGCTAATAATATAATGTATGTTATAAAATAACGATAATGAAGATTAAAATAACGAAATAAACAAGAAATATAAATACCGTAACAAGAGAACTTGGAGCTTGAATAATAATATCACAATATGAAACCCAAATTACTTGAATAAGAACTTGTATTATAAAGAACCAAATGTTTAATGTAAATTGTTTAACAAAAGGGAATGCTTAACAATATGTAAACTAATATGAAACTTAAGAGAATTTTGTGTTGCTAAGAGTATAATAGAGTGTAAAAAGATGGTAAAAAGATATCCCCTAATGACGGACTAAGGCCCCTATTTATAGTAAAATAGGGGCATAACGTAAAATTCATAGGGCAAGGCAGCCCCGATCGGGGACAGACTACCACGATCGGGGTCGTGAGTTTTCCAGTTTATCTCCTTAAACTCTTGATTAAATGCAAAGAGGATCCAAAATTTATGATTAATGCCCCTTAATTCACCCGGTTAATTGCATATTTGGGCATTCTAAGAGCATCACTAAGCTTGACTTTTCTATTTGCTTGGCTTGGACTTTTGCTTGGGCCAAATTCATTTCTTCATTTGTTCATCAACCCAAGCTCCATAATTTTTACTCGGGCTTGGAAATCACCAAAATACCCTTCTGAGGTCATGCTTAGTCTTTTCAGCCTCGTGAACTCGTGTGCTAGCTACTTTGACGGGACGAAGCTACTAAAAGCTTAATTTCCTACAAAACACAATGAAAACAAGCAAACACAACTAGAACACGGAATTAGTTCATTAAATCATTAACATTAGTGTAAATGACATGTAAAACAGAGCTAAAATAGGGGGTAAAATTATATATAAAATGGACATATCAATTCGAGTTTTATCTAAGTATAGGAAATTGCATCCTAAGAATAAGCCTTCCTATATCATCTTCGTTCTGTATGCATGCATGTAAATACAAGAAAGAATTTAGGGTTATTTCATAACAATAATCCATCTTATCGGTGGTCTGCAATAATCACTCTATCCTAATAATAATCTCAATTAAATCCAACCTAAACACCATACCTTCTAATAACGAACTAGCTAATATTTTGTGATGTTTATGTGTATCAAATAAACCAAGTTCTTGACTCATCACTTGAAAATATTACACATAAACTTCACATATACCAGCTAGGTTGTCCAAAAACTATCAAATATTCCAACATAAACTTCAAAAAATAATCAACTGGTTTGTTATTAGAAGGTATGGTGCTTAGGTTGGATGTAATAGGGATTATTGATAGGATAGAGTGATTATTGCAAACCACCAATATGATGGATTATTGTTATGAAATAATCCAAGAATGAAATGGCAATGACATGTATACTTATCTTCGATTGGTGAATGGGCGCTTTGCTAGTTCATTATTCTTCCTAGATTTCGAAGAACCCTGTAAGTGTAAATATTGGTTTGTTTCGTTGAGTTAAGATCATTTTTTGGGCCGAGTCATTTTTTTGGGGGGGCGGTTCAGGTGAACCGGTAAAAGGGCGGCCCCGAGTTACTGATCATCCCTGGTCAGCTTAAATGAAGCAGATTGTTGTCGATTATTTTGTCGATCATACTTCTATTTATGCCGAGTTAAATTTCAAACCAATTGTAAAAGGTTGTTTCAAATTGGATATAATTTGGTCAATTCTACCTAATTGGCCAACTTCAAACCCATATAAATCCGACCATTATAAATCTGAAATAGACCCAACGCGTATTTCCTCCGATCTCAAAATGATTGAACCTATAACACGCCGCCTGACCCGTTTGACAAGTCCAGTTCTACTTTATAATACAAAATAAGTAATCATTAGTTGACCGGTAAAAGACTAAAAGGCCAAATGGCCCAACAGGTCCCAAATCGCCTGAATATGTGGGGCCGGATGGCAAATGAATGTTAAGTACATCATCCGTTCAACTCCACTCTATCACTTTCTATTTTCTACACTATTTATAAATGAACATTTAGTTTCGATTTTTTCTCAATACATAACTGAAAATATATTCAAGTGTGATCTTGTTTGATTCATCTTTACGAGTACATTAAAAATATTTAACTTTTATAATTTTGGCAAATACGTAGCTAACAATAATTACCGCATAAAATATGCGTTGGCAAACATGAAAAAATAAAGTGGTAGAGTGTTATTAAATGGAGGGAATATATTATTCTAACCAACTAGTTTTATACTCGTGCAAAAAATGCACGGATCGTAATAGCAAGCGCTATCATTAAATACATGGACATATAATTGAGCGTGATTAAGTATTCAATACCGTCACAAGATAAATAGTCCATATTTGCAAATTCGAATATTTGATAAATATTAGATTTGAATATCAGATAATATACAACCGTATTTTATTAAAATTGTATTAAAGGTATTTGACATGTTAGACTCGTTGAATATAACTAAATTGCAACATTTTATGTAAATTGTGACATTTTAACTTATGTTTTTTAAATCAATACATATATATAAAGCAGGAACTTTTCGAGCGATATTAGAGAGTCCAACTTTTTTAGAAATCCTAATAAGTGTAGATCTAGCTTTTTTCCTATTAAAAATTTATGAGAAAATTATCCTAATCAAAATAGATCTAATAATTTATAAGAAAGTAATCCTAATAGAAGTAAATCTAATAATTTATGACAAAAATAATACTAATAGAAGTGAATCTAATAATTTATCGATTATTCTTTACTCAAAATAATAATAGAAAAATGATTTTATAAAGAATATTTATTTTAGAAACTTTTATAACGCAAAAAAAAAAAAATTCATATAATAAACGTATAAAAGTGTTAAAATTATATATTTTATGAACATATAATTAATCTTTGTGAGGAAAAAAAAGAGATCCTAATTTCTTACAAATATAAAATATTGTCAAAAATTTAAGTTGTTCGATTTCAACTACTTCGTAAAACTCATGTAGTAACAAAGATAATGTTATTTAAAAAATTTTTTGAATATTAAAAGATTTACACGAGTTGTTAATTATAACCAAACCCGTAATTGTGTTACAAAAACCTTAGGAAAAAACTGATTTTTATTTTTTTTAAAAATATTTTAGGAAAAAGTAACATGTCATAATAGAAAAAAAAAAGTAAAGATTAACATTTACTTAGCATTTGGCAGAGAAAAATTCTATAATGACAATATTAGAAATAAACAACTTCAACAATGACATGAAATAGTTTTAACTCTAATTTTCTATAACGTATCAAATGTGTATGATTAGATTACCAATAATATTCACATAAGAATAAAAATTTTGAGCTACGATTTAAAAATATTAAATAAGTCTCATATCAATTTTGTCAAATGAGCCAAAAAATTAAATACAAATGACAAAGTCAAGAACTATGATTTTATGTGGGATTAATAATCCAAGAACCAGATAACTACGAATAAATCAGTGCACGATAAATATATAGAAAAATTGTGAGAACTATATATAATCTACTATTATATCACCGAATTTTTTCTTCAAACTGGTTTCAAATTCATATCAAATCCATAATAGACGTTAAAAATGTATTGAACTGCCAAATATACAAAATTATGCGGTTACATCAATTATTACTTTCTAAATTATATTCCAATTCATCTGTGTGTTTTTATTCACTTAATTATTTACCGCGGTTTGCATATGGCTGGTTATTAGACTTATTTCTTTGTAATGCACTGATTTTATATTTAAAAGTGCAATAGTTTTTACAGTAGCTTTTCATAGTTTTTTTTTTTTTGGAAAATTTTCATTTTGGTCCCTGAGGTTCGGGTTAATTCCACTTTAGTGCCCTGAGATTTGCATAATTCCACTTTGGTGTCCTGAGGTTTCGACTACTTCCCACTTTGGTAACCTGAGTTTTGAATAAAATTTTATTTTGGTGACCTAAAAAATTCAATAGTTAACTTTATCTTAATTACATTTTCAGTAAAATAAATTGCAAAATTGGATATTAAACTGCATACAAAACAGTATAATCAACATAATATTGCAAAAAAAAATGACTTTATGTTCAAAATATTTTTTTAATACTCCCTCCATTCATCTTTTATCTTCCCATTTCAATAAAATACTCCCCACCCCACATATATTAGAGAAGTGGGAAGATAAAAGATGAATGGAGGGAGTATAAAATACTAAGAATGTTATGAATAGGCCAGTCATTAAAGTGAAAAGTAGTCAAAATTTCAAGGCACTAAAGTGGAATTATGCAAATCTCGGGGGACTAAAGTGAAATTTGGCTAAGCCTCATGGCATCAAAGTGGAAATAGTCCTTTTTTTGTTAATGATTAACTATGAGGTATTCCATATGAGTTTAGTTGAATATGAAGTACTCCTTAGTGTAATAAATTAGGTCAAACTCATATATATTGGTTAAGAAATGAAACGATTGTACATATATATTTAGTAATTTGAAGCCATTTCTTAAAATTGGAACTCTTTTTTGAAATTTTGTTCATTTTGTTATTATAAATAAAGAGTAGAATAAAATGTAAGATAATGAGACTTGATTTTGTTAATAGATATCATTTCAAATAAACAAAAATGAGTTATAATTTTAATAGAATTAATCTAAAACTAATCGAGTTTAAGAGTAGTATCCTAATATCCTGCTCCCTCCAATCCACACAAAACTCCTGATTTGTTTTTTGGAGGTCAAACTTTGAAAAGTTTGACCGTTAATTCACTCAAAAATATATCTCACATCTTGAAAAATAGATTTCATATTATATATTTCACATAAAGTTCATAGGGAACAATCATTCTTAATGGTAGATAGTCAAAAGTAATTTTTTATTGTTTAGAGATCTAACAAAAATCCTCCAAACATGCTACCTATATAATTGAGATACATGTTGTTTTGCGTACCACCATTCAACATTTACACTATCGTATGCTTAATAAATGGAATATTGGTAAATGTTGTAACTAATTTGTGAATCTTATAAAACCAATCTCAGTTATCACATGTTCATTTTATGAAATTAAACCACATTTTTGGGAATGATGATTTAAATTAACTAAAATCGGTGGTGCATACAACAATAAAAATAGGTAATTACATAATACAACTGTGTCTTCGGATGCTATGCAACTGTTATGATTAATACCAAAACAAAAATAGCTTTTATGTTAAAGGGACTGATGATCCATCAACAATCAACCCAAAAGTTTTCTGTATTCCGATTTTCAACATAGTTGGACTTTTTTTTTTTTATCAACTTAGTTAACTTCTACTACCAAACCATGACAATGTAAACCAACATTTGAATTCTTAGAATATTCAACATGCATATTGTTAAACATGATCCTAAGGGGAGTCTCATGCATTCTATGTAGAATCACATATATTTTTGTACTGTTATTTAGAGACTATTAAATTTATTAGAATTCAGTATGGATTTGATTTTACGAGAAATATATAAAAAGCAAAATATTCTCTTAATTGTAGATAGTCAAGGTAAACTTATGCTATAGGAGATCTAATATTTTCTCAAAACACACTAAATATAGATAATTATGATACATGTTGCTTTACATAACACCATTTAGTTTTACGTAGTTGTTATAGGTTAAAATAATTTGCAAATCTCATAATGGCATGTCTCAGTTATTAAGGATGGTTCATTTGGTGAGCTGCACTATGTTTATGGAGATAACTATTATATTTAATTAAAATCAATGATACCTATAACAATTATGGAAAAACTAATTACATACTACTTTTACCATGTTACTTGATGTTTCACAACTGTAATGATAACTACTAAATGACTTCTATGATAAAAGCACTAATAGTTCATTGATGATCAACTACACTGTCTACACCAACCACGAACTTTTGTTTATCAATGATTTAAACATAATTGAAACTCTTTTATCAACTATAGAATATATTTATACAGATGATCCTAATGAGAGCCCCGTGCATCGCACGGGTTTTTCAACTAGTAAAAATAACTAAAATATGAATAAGAGATAGAAATAAGAACTAGGTTGATGAAAGAGGGTAATTAAATAGTACTATGAGAGACATATAAGGGCCCACATATAGAAACTTAACGGTCAATCAAAAACCAAGAAAAAACTTGGATTTTATACTATGTAAATTACGAGAGAAGATGATTAATATCAATTCTTATTAATCAAATCAAAACACAAGTAAACAACACCACTAATCCCAACACCTAATTATTGATAAATGTTGAAAAATCATTAATCAGCTTAGTTGTTGCAGGATCTTGAGGTTTCAATATATGAAAGACATGCTCTTGACCTTGGGCTTCAATCAATTGGGCCTGGCCCTTCCATCCACTTGCTTTAACTTGTTCATAGTACCACCGTCCACGCCCTCTAAGTTCATCAATCTCGGCCGTATAAACCAACAACTTCTTACACCCGAGGCGGCTCAAAGAAACCGCCTTAGGCGCGAACGGGTTAATGTACCTATTATCCACCCCACCTTTACACTTATTGCAGACATATGACCAAACCTTATAGTTAGTTGAGTATTTGATATTCGCGGGCTCTAATGGGACCAGCTTTGACCCGAGAAAATACGGCATTGCCAAAAATAGGCCCGTTATACCGATTGGGCCAGGTGTGGCCCGGATCACTAAGTTGTGAGCTATGTTACCTCCAGCACTATCTCCCCCAACAAAAACCCGGCTCAAGTCCCCGTACTGGGCCAACCACGGGTCCAAGTTCGCACCTAAACCCGATTTATGGGTCGCTATCCAATTGAGAGCGGCCCATGCATCGTCGTATGGGACTGGAATCCGATGCTCCGGGTAAAGACGGTAATCTAATGAAATACCCAACACATTGGCCTCAGCCGAGACCCGGGCCAGATACGTGGTGTCCAGCAACCCAAAAGCTGACCCAATGCAAAAGGCTCCCCCGTGAAAGTATAAGAGGACGGGGATTTTTCGGGCTGGATCGGGCCGGGCTGGCATGATGATTCGGGCCCGGAGCTGGTATCCCAGATTGGAGACTATGGTTATGTCTCTAGATTGGACTCGAGAATTATTTGGAGGCGGTGAGTAGGAAGGCGTGGCAGTTGGGTCACGGATTATGGTACCGTTACCATAATCTATGATGTATGGTGCGAGCTTTACAATTTGAGTTGGAGTACGTTTACGTTGATCATGGTGAGACGAAAATGTTTGAGGAACTAAGAGCATCTCCAATGGTTAAGCAAAAGGACTTGCTTGCAAATAAAAAAGTTTTCAAGCTACTTGCTTAACCATTGGAGCACTTTACATGTACTAGCTTAAATTGAGCTAGTAGCTCCATGGAGCTAGTAGCTCAAATGGGCCTACAAGAAAAAATCTACCAATTAAAACAACACTAAATATTTTTAGTTTTTATTTTCTAGGTAAAATAAGTAAATATATTAATTAAAAAAGTGTTGTGGAAGGTAGTTGACATATGGTGCATTTAAGCCACAATACTAAGTTAGTAGCTTACCATTGTAGTAGTTTGTAGCTTAGAAATATTGTAGCTTGAAAATCTTATGTGGCAAAGGTAAGCTAGTAGCAACTAGTTTACCATTGTGGATGCTCTAATAGTGTCAAGGTAAAAATGATGAAAAATATTAGAGTAAATTATCAATTACACCCACGTCAAATACACATTTTTACATTTACTCCCACGTCAAATTTTTTTATTAAATTACACCCAAGTTAATAGCTCAGTTTACAAATTGCACCCAATATCGGAATCCGGCCAAATTTCCGTCAATTTTCAAAGTTTCTGGGATAAAACATATTTTTAGGACGATTTTACCCTCCTGCTTTCTTTATTGACTTTGTGCTTGTTTGATGTTTAACATCTCATTCATTCCCTTCCCTACCTTCTTCATCATTCTCTCTTATATTTCCCCTAATTTGATTTCCTTCATTGTGTTACTAATCCTCAAGGTAATTCATTCCCCATTGTTTTGTTTTTGTTCAATGTGTTCAATTTTATTAATTTGTATTCAATGAGCTTGAAAAGTATAAGGTTGCGATGGAGCGGTTACGGAATGAAGTTGGTTCGAGGGTTGATAGCCTTAGTCAGGAATGATTGACTCGAAAATCCGACGGTGCATTCATCTCCAAGGACGAGTTCCGACTTGTAGACTCGTCAAGATACGGAACAGACGCGCCATAAAGCACGCATTTGGCGTACCTTACGAGGCCAACAAGTGCGGCAACCTCGGACCTCGACTTATCATCACCCTGACACTGAAACTCCTCCTGTAACAACCTAATCTCCTTACGGCAACTCGCTGAGTCACTCAGTCCGAGTCGAGCAAATACCTCCCGGAGTTCACCGTGATCGGGGACCACCTCTCTCTTAATCGAATCAAGCATCGACATAACCCTAATTCTCAATTGATCATCGTTAAGGTCAACCAACGTCGTATCGTTTCGGCACTGTGCGATCAAGAATTCGCGCAATTCATCGACATCTTCGCTCAATTCAAGCTCCTTCAACGGTAATATTTCAAGCAAAGTGCATAAATCACGAGTCAACTCATGCAAATTACTCGAAATCAATTCAATTTGCATAATTTAATTGGGATTTATACGAAAATTTGAAAGGGGAAGATTTTGGGGGAAAAATTGGGATGAAATTAGTGTAAAAACTGAAATGGGGAAATGAAATGAAGAGTCACAGGTTATTCAGAGTTAGAAACACCCGGGGGTAATTTTGTCATTTCACATAGTTTTTCGCCTGAAAATGGGTTGGGGTGCAATTTCTAACCTGAGCTATTAACTTGGGTGTAAATTAAAAAAAAAATTTGACGTGGGAGTAAATGTAAAAAAGTGCATTTGACGTGGGTGTAATTGATAATTTACTCAAAATATTATGGAGATTTGGTTATTTTTCTTAGCCATGAAATTTTTTTAGATGCATAAAATGATGAAAATTAGGAGAATTGGAGAGACTATTGATAGTAGAAAAATCAATGGACACCATGAATATATGGTATATGTATGGACAGTAGAAGTAAGAGACAAATGAAGAGTGTAGGGATGGCATCATGCCACACAGACTATAGATTTTCTATCAAGTTAGTAACAAAATCGATGAACAAAATCGGACGTATATGGTAGTGTGATTAGTGAAGTGCGTATGGACTCGAGTCGCCATCAAGTCGGACGTATATGGTAGTGAACTAAAGTGAAGTGTGCCATTACCGTAGTCTTTGATGTATAGCGGGACCATTATTATTTGATTATCACATGTTTATGGCTAGCATGCTGGTGAGCCAAAGTCGTATGCTCCCAAAAATAAGTAATAAAGTCCTATTACCTTAACTATATAGTAGAGGTAAGTCGGGTGTCGAATCCATAGGGAAGGCGATGTAATTAATGTGTAAAAAGTAAAGAGTACAATACAAGTAACAATAATAGGGGGTTTTGTTGATTGAATAAGCTAATAACTAATATGACAAAATAATAAAGAAAATAAGATGAATTCGGGTCTTGGGTCAACAAACATCCACTATCAACAAACTAATTGGTCTTCGATTGTCTTTAATTCAATTACTCTCAAGTACTCTATTGTGGAAATCCAAGTTTCTTTCTTCCTCTTAAGTAATTAATTGGAAGATAGCTTCAATTTATCGATCCAAGAAAGGGAGGATTAGTTCCTCATAATTTTCATACAAAAGTAATTAGGGTTCAAGAGAGTTTTTTCCAAAATTACAACTTGAATGAATAATCATATGAATCGTTAACTAATAATAATAATAAAAAAAAAAGGAAATAACTGAAATTTAGAAACCACGTAAACAAGTTACAAAAGTGACACGGGCGACCCGCGCATATCCATCCGCGACTCGCGTGAGTTGTTGCTCGTGCTTTTCGTTTTTGATCTTTGCATTCCAACAATTGTTGGTCCGAGTGTGGACAAACCCATGTGCACATGTTGGTTGCTTGTTTCTTTTGATTTCTGTAGCCCATTAATCAATTCACCAGTCCAAGTTAGAATCCAATCTCTAATCTTTTATCATCTCGTTATTTCGACCTTGTTGAGCCCAAAGGATCAAGCTAGTATCATATTGTGGAATTGATCCAAAATTACTAACCAAATCCATAATTTCACCAATGAATCCCAAAATACAAGCCAAGTTATAAAATGATAATTTGTTCTCTTAGACCTCCAATAATCAACGCATTCTACCAATCATTCACATAAATCGACACTTATATAACGTAATAAACCCGTCTTATCAACTTCCCCACAAGTAGATCTGTACTCGTCCTGGAGTAAACTCAAAGGACTTATAAGTAGCTCATACCAATACCAATCCACAGAAGCACAAGGAAGCTAGCAAGACTTACAATGAAACTCTTAGGACGGTCTCGAACACAAATAATGGATCAAAATAACAACGGAAATTTTTTTCCTAAGTCTCTCATTTTGCCTAGAGTGCCCCCGCCCTTGCGGGTTTTCACTCCGTCCTCGGCCACATCCCAATCTTGCCTAGGCGCCCTTTCGGGTTTTCACCTAGCCGAGATACTTTTTCTTTCTTTTTCATTTTTTTTTTCATTTTTCATTTTTTTTTCCTTTTTTTTATTTTGCTGAAATAAATAACCGAAATAAACATACCACACAAGTACAAATGACTGCAAATCGGAACGATTCTCCCTCCCCACACTTGAATGAAGAAAACGCCAGACGACTCAATAGACATGTCAAGCTTCAACACCGCGTGGAATAGAGCAATCCACGCACCACACTTCCTCCCCACATTTGGCCATTAGCATATTCCATAAAACACAATCACACAAGGCTAACACAAGATAAGAGTAAGCAAAGAAGACTAACGCCCCTTATTACTCTGATCCTAACAGATGACCAAGTAGCTCTAATAACATATGTGCCAGCAACAGATTGCACATAAATAAAACACTTCCACAACTCCGAGCTTAGATGGTCAATCCTAATCTTCTCTACGCCAAAACAACAAACCATCCAACCGCATTAGCAAGGTGCCCACAACAACACACCGCGGTTTCTCCACACCTTAGCCTCTATCCTACCCATCCGGCCTTCTATGTCTCCCTTCTTATGTCGCAAAACACCATAAATCAAGGCAATTTTGTCTTTTTTTCTTTTAAGATTGCACACACAAATCTATGGGTTGCCTCCCAGAAGCGCTGTTGTTTTACGTCGCTGGCTCGACATCTCGCGGAGTGGTAAACCACTCGACTTAAGTAACAGTTTAGAAATGTACCTTTTAAGAATCTTCTTCAACTCAATGGTTTGCCAATTGCGGAACAACTCAATGCCTCGAGTAGTTTATCAAACATATGCTCGCAAACAAGTTAGATGAATGATGATAACAACAAAGTATAAGTTGCAATAATCCATGAACAAAATAGATATAAGCATATGAGTGATTTTCCAAACCTCTATATTGTTCAAAGATAGCTTCATTGTCACGATATGGTTCCTTGAAAGATAACCTTGGTCTAAGGAAAACCAAATAACGGGAATATAAGATACAAGGACCTTTAGAAACTAACTCAGGTGGCTCCTTAAGATGAGCCGTGAATGACTCCTCTTTTTGAGGGGAGAACTCAATTAACTCGTCCACTTTTACTTCATTGATGCTCTACTTGAAACCTGCAATTATTATATCATTCCCTAAAGGTATAGGTTCTCTAACAGATAATATATCTCCCAAATTATCAATCATGGAATGATCATCTCCAGCAAAACATAGAACCTCAAATTCTACCTCATCCACTTCAGTCTACTCATCCATAACTCTCTCTTGCTCATCCTCAACATTCACACTTGAAGAATCAACAAAGCTCAAGACATCATTCAAGTCATTATGAATTAAGGAATCATCAATAGAAAGTGTCATTTCAATAATAGTACAAGAGGAGTCAACATGCATACAAATAGAGGGAGGGGGTGATGAATGTGTCAAATTATAACCATCCTCCTTATCATCTTCATCCCAAAAACCATCATCATCAGTATCATCATCAGACTCTTTAAAAGAGTGGTGCACTTCAGGTTCAAGGGGTAGGGGGTCATAAAACTTATCAACATGCTTAGCTTCCCACTTAATATAATGAGAATCAAGTTCTTCTTGTGTCACACACATATTAAGTGATTAGTCACTTGTCCAACTCGGTCCTCTAAATCTTGACTAACTAGGTTAGTCTCACATTTGGAGGGAGTAACATTAACACAAGAATAATTCACATCAGTCACATAAGCAAGTATCAAATCCTCGGTAGACAAAGGTGAGTTGTCATGACAGTTCAAAGTATTAGAATAAAGGGATTGGGGTTGTATAGGAAGTGAATTATATCTCTCCCATTCTTCAGTGTCATAAGCCAAATATTGAAAAAGCTCCCACTTTTCCTCATAGCTCAACCCATTAATGAACTTTCCCCCACTTAAAGAATGAACATTCTTCATAGTGTCATTATTTAACATATTATAAACTACATGACAAAGTTCTCATGTTTTGATACGGGTAACGACATCTAGAGACTTACTCACCCAATCTATTAAAATACTTATAAAATAATTCATTCTTATATTGAGGACAATTCAATCGAGCAGCCATCAAACAAGGAATAAAGACTCAATATAGACACTTGAAAAATATTAGAACTAACTAAAACTCTCTACACTATGACACATAAATTAAACAATTGTCTTCCCCGGCAACGGCGCCAAAATTTAGTGAGCCAAAGTCGTATGCCCCCAAAAATAAGTAATAAAGTCCTATTACCTTAACTATATAGTAGAAGTAAGTCAGGTGTCGAATCCACATGAAAGGTGATGTAATTAATGTGTAAAAAGTAAAGAGTACAAGTAACAATAATATGGGGGTTTTGTTGATTGAATAAGCTAATAACTAATATGACAAAGTAATAAAGAAAATAAGATGAATTCAGGTCTTGGGTCAACAAACATCCACTATCAACAAACTAATTGGTCTTCGATTGTCTTTAATTCAATTACTCTCAAGTACTCTATTGTGAAAATCCAAGTTTCCTTCTTCCTCTTAAATATAGTCAACTAACTCGAAACGCGATATTAGAAGACCCTAATTATTGAACAATCTAATCCACGCGTCTAGATTTAATCCAACAATAGCATTAACGATCAAAGGAAGCAATGAAGATAACGATCTTTAACACACGCGGTTAACGATTCGAATTATATGTTTAGTCTCTACTTCGTCCTAATAACGATGAAACCCATACAAATTATCAGGGTAAAATTTGCTACTTTAGTCTAGATTAATTGAACAATTACTGATTCAATTTCTAAACATGCAATAGATTAAAGTAAACAATTACTAATTGATCAGATTAGCAAGAGAAACAATAATCATAAAATATGAGCAAGAGACATAAACAATATTTGAGAAATAAAGAAAGAAACAACAATCTCACAATTAATTGGAAGATAGCTTCAATATATCGATCCAAGAAAGGGAGGATTAGTTCCTCATAATTTTCATACAAAAGTAATTAGGGTGCAAAGGAGTTTTTTCCAAAATTACAACCTGAATGAATAATCATCAGATGAATCCTTAACTAATAATAATAATAATAAAAAAGGAAATAACTAAAATTTGGAAACCACGTAAACAAGGTACAAAAGTTATACGGGCGACCCGCGCATAGCCATCCGCGACTCGCGTGAGTTGCTGCTCATGCTTTTCGTTTTTGATCTTTGCATTCCGATAATTTGTATGTTGGTCCAAGTGGGGACAAACCCATGTGCACATGTTGGTTGCTTGTTTCTTTTGATTTCTTTAGCCCATTAATCAACCTGGCTGCTAAAGGTCGTCGACAAATTACTAAATATCGTCGACAATTTTAATGAACTTCCTAATTTGCCCCTCCCTCACACTCCCCCTAATATTTTCCTTTTTATTCAAAAACTACCTATCACATTCCAATTTTTGAAAAAAAACAACCCGAGTCAGATTTTGAAAAAAAAAACCCGACACAAACGTATCGACCGCATCATTTCCGTCACGAATTCAAACATTCAACAAGGTATGTGATTCGGGATTAAATTTTTTTTGTAGTATTTTGCTTAGTTTGTAAATGTGTGACGGAATTAGGATAGATGCCAAATTAGTGACGGAATTAGGATAGATGCTTTGAATTCAATCGGATGTAGTCGTGTTACGCGAAAATCAAACGGAATAATCGAAAAAAAAAAAAGAACACGAAAACTGGGCTGAGACGTGGGGGTTCTTCGTCCCAGACCCAGGCCAGACGAAGCATGGGCTCGTCTCTTGTGGACTTTGGACGAAGGATTCCTTCGTCTGGGCTTGGTGTTGGACGAAGGAATTCTTCGTCTGGCCCAAATGTTGTTTTTTTTTTTTTTCTTTTTGTTTTAGAGTTTCTCGTTACCTTTTTTTTTTTTCTAAAAAATAATAATTCTCGTCCGTGCCGAAGGCGTTGTAAATATATATTATTAATTATTTTGTTGTAAATATAATTTTGTTGCGTCTCGTTTAGTTTACGTAAAATATTAATTAATTATTATTAATAAACCCCGTTCCGGGTTATTTTTTTTTTTTTTTTTAATTTTTAATTTACTTAAACTTATATTTATAAATTCTTTGTTTTATTTTTTGGAATAGATGGCCGGTGGAGGAAATGACCGTCACGTTCGAGCTCGAAAGGGGCTCCAGTTTGAGTCTGAGGTTGGAGATGGTAGTACCGATTCGTGGACTGATGAGCGGGTGGAGGAGGAGCTGGTTCGGTCTGGTGATGTGATAGGTGAGGAGGAGGCGGGTATTGAGCGAGTGCGTAGGGTGCCACGTAGACGGAATGAGGAGGGGCGTTTCCAGCGGAGGTCGGATGGTAGTTCTAGTAGTGTGGTGGCTCCGAAGAAGAAGTCGGGTAAGGATGTCTCTTGGTTGATCGATCATCGTGTTCTGGTGGTCCGACTTTCCCCACGTGATTCCTAGCTTTGGGGGCCACATTGCGAACACCTTATGGTCGACTCCTAATGAGGTCGGTCGACCGGTTTTTGACGGGTTACCACCGGTTTGGTAAGACGAGGTTGTTGAGTTGTTGGCAACTCCCTCCAGCCGTTAAGACTATTTATGACCAGTCTTGGTCTTTCTCACCTATTAGATTCCATGGCCGAGAATTATAACATGCCCCTTATTTCTGCTTTTGTTGAGAGATGGCAACCCGACACCAACAGTTTTCACATGCCTTTTGGGGAGATGTCCATACTCCTTCACGATGTTGCGCAGATCTTAGGCGTTCGGGTTGATGGTAACTGTTGTAAGGTGGAGAATAATGACGGGACGTTGGCGGATCCCCTTATGTATGTTTGTGGCTTTTTTGGGATTTCATCAGAGCAGTTGAGGTTGCCGTTAAACTCTAAGAAGAAGGGCCTTCAGTTTCCGTAGTACCCACAGATATTTCTCCTCGGACTCATGCGTCACAAGAGCATACGCGATGACAAAGCTCTTCCCGACGGGTGTGACTCCAACCATCTCAACAAGCGGAAGACGGTATTCATTTGTCTTGTACGTGGAATCGATCTGTACCACATAATAGTATGATCGAAACATCTTAACGGCTTCTGGATGAGCCATGAACACGTGGGTTAGCTCATCGGTCTCCTGATCAGTGACCCAATAATGAACGTACTTATGCTGAACCGCAAGTGCTAACATCTGTTGTGCCGGGTTTCTCCCATCTCTTTCCTCGGCCCTTACTTTCTGAGAACGATTGTAGATTTGTCGCCGATTAGGTCTTGACTTTTCCGGATTTCGCTGATGCAAACCCGCACTAATAATTGCCGGCCTAACGTGAGCTCTAACTTGGGCATCGATAAAAGCCAACTCCTCGTCATCAAGCTTTGCAAAGTATCTGTCGCCGTCACAATACAACGTTAAACCATGATTATGAAACCCGGATCTCATCACAAGCTGCCACTTATTCTCTTCTAATTCAACAACTTTCATTGAAAATTTGCAATTGCACCACGCGGTAGCGGTGTTACCCCTCATTAAAGAATCGGCATCCTTATTTACGGGACCTTTTCCACCCATCCGACAAACAAAATAACGTTGTCTCAAATTCGTGTTACGACCAACTTTCTTGTTGCTTGCTTTTTTATACCAAACCCGAGTCGGAGCCCGATCTCATATGCCCAATTAAACGCTTCAATACTAGATGCAAAAAATCTGGTGGTCGTAAAATGATCTGAGTAATCAATACCGTCTCCATCGTTAATCACCTGCGCACGCATTTCAATAAATTAGTTATTAATTAATTATTTGCTTCGGAAAGAGTCGGAGTAAATAAAAAATATTAATGAAAAAAATGAGTCAGAAATATTAATGAAAAAAATATAATATAAAGACGGTCGTTAATTATTTGAATTGTCGGAAAAAATAAAAAATTAAAATAATATAATACAAAGACGGGAATTAATTATTTTAATTGTTTTATACAAAACGAGCCAGAAAAAAAAAATAAAAAAAAAATAAAAAACACACGAATTGGGCCTTGGACGAAAGAATTTTTCGTCCAAAATTAAACAGACGAAAAATTCTTTCGTCAACATGGGCTTGGACGAAAGAATTTTTCGTCTGGGCACTGGTTTTGGACGAAAAATTCTTTCGTCAAGGCCCATGTTGGACGAAAGAATTTTTCGTCAAGACCGTGTCTGGACGAAAATTCTCTTCGTCCAGGCCCAGTTCGTGTAATTTTTTTTTTTTTTTTTTTAATTGCTTTTTCAAATAAATCCGTCACAAATTCTATCATAATTCCGTCTACATTCATGGCATCTATCCTAATTCGGGATTCAAACGATAATAAAACATAAATTTTTAACAAAACTAAATCGTAAACTAACCTCGTTACTAGCTTCATTGTTGGAATCGTTGTTAAAATCGTTCCCGTTCATGTTGTTAATTACAAAACCCGACTTCTTTTTTTGTTTGAAATATTTTAGTGAGACGGTGACTTGTGTTTTAGTGAGACGGAAATTGCATTTGTGTTTTGAGACGGAAATTGCATTTTGGTGAGACGGATATGGAGTTATGATATGGAGGGCAAACTTGGAAATTTACGTTAATTGTCGACGATATTTAGTAATTTGTCGACGACGTATAGCAGGACCCTTAATCAATTCACCAGTCCAAGTTAGAATCCAATCTCTAATCTTTTATCATCTCCTTATTTCGTCCTTGTTAAGCCCAAAGGATCAAGCTTGTATCATATTGTGGAATTGATCCAAAATTACTAACCAAATCCATAATTTCACCAATGAATCCCAAAATACAAGCCAAGTTATAAAAAGATAATTTGTTCTCTTATACCTCCAATAATCCACGCATTCTACCAATCATTTACATAAATCGACACTTATATAACGTAATTGATGGGGCATATTCTGCACCGCTGACCAAGTCAACATATTGAGCAAGGTCAAAGATATCCACAGCAAGTCAACGACTTATGCAGCCTAGCCGATGCAGCCCATCGGCTGTCGACTGGTCTCGGCATGGCAACCTGCCAGCCGGGACACATACCCGCGTACTCACATCCAAGACCCCTCGGCGGTGAGTCAACAGGGCCCGCCGGCCTGCCATAGGTCCCTCGGCCGAGGGGTAGATCAGTCTTTCCACCTGCTAGCCACTTGGCCACTTGGCCACTACGTGACAAAAGGTGAAAGTCTATAAATACTCCTCAACCTTCATTGAGGAAAGGATCCACAACTTAACCTAAGAAACACTATTCATCTGGTATAATCTTCCCTCTCTCTCTACAATATACATTTAGCCAAAGAACAACTTATCCCCTAAGTTACTGACTTGAGCGTCGGAGTGAGTACGCTTGGCACAAAGCCAAGCCCTCAGTTCGTTCATTGTTGCAGGAGAGGCCGAGAGGAACGATAAAGACAAGAAGGATTCAACCAAAGACATCATTCTACAAGCAACGGGTGGTAACGAATATCTGCTCTGGAATTACACCCGGAACAATTGGCGCCGTCTGTGGGAAAGCGCTACTAGAAGCTAGTCACATTCATTCCCAAACAAAAAAAAAAAAACAACAAAAACCCACCCAAAAAGCTAAGAAGATGTCGAAACAACAAGACGCAGTCGTGACCGACGAAACCCCATTCTACCAAGATGATACCTTCAACAATTCTGGAGTCGTGCAGCCCTCCACCGGCGGAGTAATCCAACCGGAGTTCGGGATGCCAATAATACCGGACACGCCGCTGCCAGCCAACCAGGTCACCATCATGGGACATGTGGTTGACATAGCAAAACTGAAAATGGTCCTGGACCTAATTAGTAATGCGCCTGCTCACACTGTCACGCCGACAAGAGCGGCGGAAACCGTCCAGGAGACCAGGGCCCAAAATGTGACTCCGAGAAATTTGAACGGAGCACTAGGAGAAGCTGGCCCAGTCAAGTCGCCGGGGGAGCCCAAAGTGGGCGTGGTAGACCTAAGTCCTTCCCGCGCTCATGGGAGGACAGCGTCCCCGCAGCACGAACGAGGCTTACCCCAAAGGAGCCAGAGGAGTCCGACTCAGCAGAGTTGGAGAAGAAGTCCGAGTCGAAGAAGAAGTCCTTCCCGCTACGAGGAGAGGAACCGGATTAGGAATGCGAGGAGCCGATCGCCGCGTGTCGTTCGACACGTGGTCGGGCGACCCCTCAACGCCTACGTCCTAGAAGTCCAGGTGCCAACTAAGCTCAAGTTTCCACCCCTATCATACAAAGGAGATAGTGATCCAGCCGACCACGCTGAGGCTTTCGAGTCTTACATGTCGGTATGGGAGCAGCCCGATGAGGTGCAGTGCCGAGTTTTCCCAACAACTTTGCATGGGATGGCTCAAAGTTGGTACAAAGGGCTTCCCGACGGCTCGGTATACTATTACGCCGACCTAAGAGACGCCTTTCTAGCCCAGTACTCTTGCAACAAGAGAAGGGCCGTGGAGACATCGGACCTCCTAACTATCAAACAGGAGGGAGGCGAGTCTCTACGAAGCTATGTGAAGAGGTTCGACGGAAAGGTCCAGCAGATTTGAGAAATTAATCCCGAAGCGGCGGCCTTGCGCGATGAAGGGCCTCCCAAGGGGAGACTTAAAAATGAGCTCATCAAGTGCGGAGGCCCGAGCTTGGATGCCGCGGGAGGATGGCCGACCAGGCCATCAAGGTAGAAGACTATCACAAGACATGGGTAGGCCCCAGCGAGGCCGAGCCCTCCGAAAAGAAGAGCCATCGGGAGGACAACCCGGATGAAAGGCGCCGTGACAACAACGGGTCACGGTCCGATGAAAGACGTCGTGAGAATAATAGGTCACGGTCGGACAAGTCTGCCAGGAAACAGGACTCGACAGGCGCCGGGTGGAGTTCGGGAACGTACCACCAGAGGCGGTATAGTGATAAAACCCCTCTCGTCGTATCGGCCGCCGAGGTCTTCGCCCGAGCAAAACGAGGGCCGAAGTGGGAGAGACCCCCAAGCCAAAAAGTGACGGTGACACGAGCCGATCTTGTGAGTACCAAGGCCACACCGGCCATTTAACCAACGACTGCCGGCATCTGAAGAATGCCATTGAAAGAGCGATCGGAAGGGGAGCCTCGGCAAGTACGTAGCCAAAGGTCAAAAGACGACGCGCGACGGATTCGGTAAGAAATCCGTCTTGAACGGATAGGAGTGATCCATGTTGTCATCGGGGCAACGAGAACGGAGGGTCCGCCCATGGGCACAAACGGCACCTGAACGAGCTATATCAGGCCATCAACTTTGTGCCCAACACGGCGATCCCTGCTTCCAACATCCCCGATATAACCATTGGAAGGAAGGACTACGAAGGAGTCATCGCTCCTCAATGCGACCCACTTGTAGTCAATTTGGACATATCCAACCACCTAGTCAAGAGGTGCACGATTGACACGGCGCGTACACGAACATCATGTTCGGGAGTGCTTCCTCGGCCTCGGCACGAAAGTCAAGGACTTGAGCCCCTGCACCAACCCACTATACTGACTTCTGCGGGGCCGGTCTGGTACCACGGGATCAATCGGACTCCGGTGACATTCGGCGAAAAGAATGCGGCTAAAAATGTCCTAGCTGAGTTCGTGGTCATCGACGGCTCGTCCGCCTACAACGTTCTCATAGGCCGAGTCACCCTGAGTGAGGCTGACGCAGTGATGTCCATCCGGGCCCTAACACTGATGTATGTCTCGGACCGGGGGGAAGCGCATAAGCTCGTCTCCAAAGACGAGAATGACGAGGTGGTCAACGTCCAGATAGCCGCCAGAGGATGCAACATGCAATCCCTCAAAGTGGCAAAGAAATCAGAGAAAGGGAAAAGCCTATCCTTACAACAGGAGGGCGACCTCATGGATGTAACTAACGGCTGACTAGGATGGTGTGCCTTTGATAGGCCATTAGGACGCAGGTAATCTCGGGAATACTCTATGTAGCGGCGGAGGTGTCCAAAACAGCTGTGGGCACCCCGACGCATGTTTTTACCTAATGAAAAATCGTCCAAGTCTTCCATCAAAATGTTCATTTTCCCCCTAGTCACTAGGAAGCAGCAGACTTGACTCACCTTTGTCATACCGACAAGAGCGGTAGTATTTATCGAAGCAGATGTCGGCTCACACTGTCATACCGACAAGAGCGGCAGTCTCCATGAAGAAATAGGCGCCGTCGCAGTCACCCCAAGTAGTAGACGCCACGGCAGTCACCCCAAGAGGTTTGACGCCGTCGCAGTCACTCCAAGTGGTAGACGCCACGGCAGTCTCCATGAAGAAATAGGCGCCGTCGCAGTCACCCCAAGTAGTAGACGCCACGGCAGTCACCCCAAGAGGTTTGACGCCGTCGCAGTCACTCCAAGTGGTAGACGCCACGGCAGTCTCCATGAAGAAATAGGCGCCGTCGCAGTCACCCCAAGTAGTAGACGCCACGACAGTCACCCCAAGAGGTTTGACGCCGTCGCAGTCACTCCAAGTGGTAGACGCCACGGCAGTCACCCCAAGAGGTTTGACGCCGTCGCAGTCACTCCAAGTGGTAGACGCCACGGCAGTCTCCATGAAGAAATAGGCGCCGTCGCAGTCACCCCAAGTAGTAGACGCCACGGCAGTCACCCCAAGAGGTTTGACGCCGTCGCAGTCACTCCAAGTGGTAGACGCCACGGCAGTCAATAACAAGAAGCAGATGCTGGCTCACACGGTCACACACCGACAAGAGCGGCAATCACCACCAGGAAGCAGACACCTCGATGGCAACGACCAGCGCAGGTGATACTCGCAAAGCGTTCAAAATGCCTCAGAAGCGTTAACACAATTGAGATACGCACTCTAGACCGCCTCGGCCAAGCCGAGGTGGAAACAAAAGAGACACTCAGTTAATAACGTAAGGAGACAACCGGACGAAGACATAGACGCTAAAGTACAATTGAGACGCTCAAATACTAGCGCAAGAAAAAGAAGTGAGGTGAAAACCTCGGCCAGGCCGGAGGCAGAAGAAACGAACTCTTATTAAAAATGTTCAACGAATTACAAGAAATTACAAGGATAAGCCAAAAGACAAAAGGTTACAGATATCATCTCCCTATGTCTGTTGTTGCTCGCCATCAGCAGCGGTAGCAGCACCTTCTTCGATGAGTAACCAAATAGCGCCAGTTCCCTTAGCGGCCTCGGCTTGCCCCTGACCTTAGCCTCGGCGAGCTCAATCGCCCTTGCCCAATCGGCTTCCTCCTTGGCCGCTTTAGCCTTCTCGGCGATAGCTGCTGCCTCCTCGGCCGCCTCTTGCTCTATCTTCACCCTCACCGCCTCCTTGACCTTCTCCTCCCTGACCTTCTCCTTAGCTTCGAGCTTGTCGTCAAACGGCTCGTCGAATTTGCTCCACGGAAAGGAACCTTCAAGAGGGAAAAGCTCCTCAATTGTTTCCCTGGCGGCAGCGCCGGTCGGATCCCGAATTCGGAGCACATGTCGGGGAGCATTTTGGTTTGGAGCATCTCAATGTCGTCCTCCTTTTGCCCGATGATGGCCTCCTTGCTCCGAATCACCTTCCCCGGATCTCAAACCGTCCCCTCGAATTCATTCCTCTGCTTTGGAAATAGAGGTCGGCGTGCCTACGAACGAGGTCACACTTCGCGGCAGACTTTTCAACTTCGGCCGCAGCAGCCTCGGCCTTGGCTCTCTCAAAGAAGAGGACCTCCTTTTCGGCGTCCTCCCGAGTTTTCTCTCGCCCAAGAGCGCCTCCTCGGCCTCCCCTAAGCCTCTGCTCATTGAGAAGATCCAGCTTCGCCTTCGCGGCCACCTTCTTAGTGGCATTAAGCTCAAAAGCGGACTGAGCCACGGCCTTCTCCTGCTCCATGATACGAGCACCGGTCAGCTCGTTCCACCTCGCCAGTCTCTTGATCAACCTCGCGCTTTCCGCTACAAGTCGTGAGGGGGAAACCTTCGGGATGAAGAGTCACCGGCGACGTTATGATCACCGACTGCGGTCGGGAAAGGGAAACCTTCGGGATTAAGAGTCGATGGCGACGTTATGATCACTGACTGCGCGGGTTTCTCCTCCACTTG
This sequence comes from Silene latifolia, assembly GCF_048544455.1. Classification (NCBI taxonomy): domain Eukaryota; kingdom Viridiplantae; phylum Streptophyta; class Magnoliopsida; order Caryophyllales; family Caryophyllaceae; genus Silene; species Silene latifolia. The sequence continues at coordinate 199,124,676 of NC_133536.1, read as the reverse complement.
CTGCTCGACAAGAGCGGCGGCCGACAGCGGCTGATCTACAAAATTTAAAGTAAGCATCAGTATCAACATACATAGACATGCCGGAAAGCTTTGTCACACGGCAGCGCTAATGAACCGGCTAAGTCGAGCCACGGGATAGATCAATACCGTGCTTGGCCTTCTTGGCCGAAGGGCGCATTTCCTCGTCGCCAGCGAAGCAACGGCGGCGGTAAAGGCTGTCGCTTTTTTTTTACGGACAAGGGGAGACCCCTCCTCCTCATCGGAGTCATCCCCATTGGAGATGTAAACGATCTCCACCGTCTCCTTTCGAACGGGGGGGATGGAAGGCGGAGCCGATGTCGATGTCATCACCGCCGAAGGTTTTGTTTTTCGCGTATGGCGCGGCATGTTACTAACAACCTTCGCACGGGCCTCCACCGCATTCAAGCTTTTCACCTGGTCCATAAGATCATTCGGCGACGTCCTACGGTCATGGGTCAGAGCCTTGGGATGCAAGTTAGCAACGGTTTTGTCTTTGTGCAGCCCCATTCTCCGGAGGATATCCTCAGACAAATCCCGTCCAAAGTGGTCTGCGAAAGAAATAAAAGCAAGAAATAAGTAGAAGAAATAAATCGAAGTTCGAAAAACAGGAACATTAAGAGCGGTGATGGGCCTCATACCGACCCCACTCACCCTGTGCTAGGGCCGGTATGAGGCCGACATGGCAGAGCGGCTCATCCGAAGAATGATCGCGTTGGGGGAATCCATTTTTCGGCACCCCACCCTTGTCCGCCTCAAAAAGCCTCATCGCGACTTCTCATCCTCTTTAAGAAGGACCTTGCTGGCATCCATCTTGAGCTTCTTCCGGGTGACCCATCTGTCATGCTCCGCCTTAGTCTCACACCGCAAATTCACTTGGTCTTTGAAAGGAGAGGGGCGGCGGATAGTCATCCGGCACCTTAACATACACCCACCGATCTCTCCAGTCTTTGCAAGAAGTAAGTTTGTCAACAGAGACATAACCTTTCTCCGTGTGCACACTGTACCAACCGACGCGCCGAGAGATTGACGGTGGAGATAATGAAGCGGCGGAATAAATTCACCGTCGGGGCCTCCCCTTGAAGAGACAAAGCCACACAAAGCCGACTATCGTCCTCATGGCCAACGGATGCGGTTGGGCCACAGCGACGTTCATAGCTTTAATGATGGCCATGACGTACTCATTCAGCGGAAACCGGAGCCCGTACTCCAAGTGTCGCATGTATACGCCGGAATGGCCCGGCGGAGGGCAACAGACGGCCTGGCCCTCCTCAGGGATAACAATCTTGTATCCCCTGCCAAAGAAGAAATGGCCCTCGAAAAATTTCTCACGAACAACGGCCAACTTATGGGTCCAAGCTCGGTCAACGCGTACCTTGCGAGGACGTCACCGTGATCCATAACGCATCTTGCCTCACCTCTTTGGGGACGAGCCTCTTGACATCATCACCGAAATCGTCTGCGTCATCATCAACATCGAGTCATCCTCCCATTCCTCCAAAATTCGAGGATCGACTTCGGGAGAAGGAGACCTAGGGCCCCCGTGCCTTATCGGGAGGGCGTCCAATTTCTCCTCCTCATCAAGACGCGACGCCCCCCCCCCGCGTCGGTTTGCTAGGCCCGGCATCGCAGAAGACATGTTTACAATAATAACTTACGAGTTAAGAAATTGGAAAGTTTGTTTGTTTACCTTGAAGAAAAACACTCACGGAGTAACAACTCGAGAAATAGAAGACAAAGAAGCCTTTGAAAGTTTAGAGAGCAAAAAATTTTGGAGAATGAAATTGGTGACCAATTTCACGGGATAATCGCCCTATTTATAGGGAAAATCCCATGAAGAAGGACCAATCGAGAGAACACCCATGAAGCGTCAACCAATCAAAGCATGCGGACACGTGTCGGACATGCAACCACGGATGTCAATCGTTGCAACAGTCGAACGTCAATCAATGCAACGTGTGACCAAGCGTCTTCAACACGCCCATTCGTATCTCTCCGCCTATTCACCTTCCTCAACAAATTCCCAAGCATTTGTTCTCCGCCGGCCACATGATCAACCAAGCTAAGTAGCGCCGGCCGGGGGGCAATCAAAAACAACCTAAGCACTCTCAACCCTGGTCTCGGCCGGCGTCACTTTCTTTTCCACATCGGATGCCCTTTACGCATCCATGCGGAGGGGGATATGGTACGGCCTAAGAAAAGACCAGGCCGAGGTAAAAGAAGCCGCCGCAGAAGAAGCCGATCTGTAAATTTTTTTACAAAATACTTGCGCAGAATATACGCTCAAACGTACATCGAAGCCCATACCACGGCATAGACTACGCTGGGGGCAAATTGATGGGGCATATTCTGCACCGCTGACCAAGTCAACATATTGAGCAAGGTCAAAGATATCCACAGCAAGTCAACGACTTATGCAGCCTAGCCGATGCAGCCCATCGGCTGTCACTGGTCTCGGCATGGCAACCGCCGGTAGGGACACATACCCGCGTACTCACATCCAAGACCCCTCGGCGGTGAGTCAACAGGGCCCGCCGGCTTGCCATAGGTCCCTCGGCCGAGGGGTAGATCAGTCTTTCCACCTGCTAGCCACTTGGCCACTTGGCCACTACGTGACAAAAGGTGAAAGTCTATAAATACTCCTCAACCTTCATTGAGGAAAGGATCCACAACTTAACCTAAGAAACACTATTCATCTGGTATAATCTTCCCTCTCTCTCTACAATATACATTTAGCCAAAGAACAACTTATCCCTAAGTTCCGACTTGAGCGTCGGAGTGAGTACGCTTGGCACAAAGCCAAGCCCTCAGTTCGTTCATTGTTGCAGGAGAGGCCGAGAGGAACGATAAAGACAAGAAGGATTCAACCAAAGACATCATTCTACAAGCAACGGGTGGTAACGAATATCTGCTCTGGAATTACACCCGGAACAGTAATAAACCCGTCTTATCACATGCTGGAAAAATTCACAAAAAAAAAAAAAAAAAAAAAAACAAGAAAGCATGCTGGAGAAACAAGTAGTGCCGTGACAACTGACAAGGTTAAACGAAAGATGAATATCATGGAAAATGGATTAGTTTTTTTTTTTTGAGGAGTTTTTTTTTTAGGCGAATGGATTTTTTTTGTTAGCCATTAAATTGTACTCCCTTCGATTTAGATAGATGGCAATACTTACCTAAAATGGATGAACCACACCAATAGTAACATACTATATTTCGCATGGAAAATGACTAAATTACCCTTACATTCACTATCTATTTACAACTTAGCATCTACTCACTCACCAACTACTTATTTAATCCACCTAAATCCATGTGGCCCCAATCAAACTTTACTACTTTACCCCTTACTTTTCCACCTTTTATTAAATAACCACTTTTTTCCTACGTTTACGTTACCATTTGTAGGGATCGGAGGGAGTACAAATATGAAATCATCGCACAAATGATAAATCTTCTGAAGAATAAACAGAGTACACGAAAATGGTTACGAGGTACATGGGTACATGGATGGCGAATAACACCAAGAGAAGGACCTACTTAACTATTACTTTTATTCCAGTTAAGGACTTAAACTATAAAAATTTCAGTTAAGGACCTCAAACATATAACAGTTAACCTTCCGTTAACTTTTAGTTAGTATAACATCCGTAAAAATTCACAGGGTTGTTTAAATTTTTTGAAATTTAAGTTTTTATTTACTAAATTTGTGAAATTAATATGATACGATAAATTTGGTTCTCGGACCCCTTTGGTTTTATTGTTTTACTTTAGCTACCTATACTGATATCATTGTAACTTTTGTTACTCGCATTGCTGATTTTTTATATTCATTTCCTACACTAAAAAATGACTTGATTTCAAAGATTAATCTTGTGTAAGGTGGTTTTACGAAGATATTAATGTTAAAATCACTTAATTCTCACAGGGTTAATTAACCGTTTGTAATACTGTTATTAACGTCAAATTCACGCAGTTGTTTTCAATTTTTAGACATTAAGTTTATTTACTAAATTTTTGAAATGAATGTGATACGGTGAATCTAATCAAATTAAATATATACTTAATACGTCGATGTATATACAGTATAATTTTGGTTCCCCGATCTATTTTTGTATTTCTACGCTAACCTTTTAAACATTATTTTGTATGAAATACAGTTGAGTTGACTAATTATGTTATTACAAAGGATCTCATTTTGGGACAAAAAAATTTGTGAGTAAGAACTCTATTGGTACACAAATTCTTGTTTCAGACGGATATTTTTGATCTTATTTGTCAGACGGATAAAATGTTGCCATTTTTTAAGAAAATGTAACCAATTAATTCACAAAATGTTATGACTAGAGGTGTCATTTTTTACCCTGAAAATGATGTGAACAATAATGGTAACATGTTATCAGAAAATAACAACATTTTATTGTAAAATGATGATATGTTACCCGTCTTATTTCAGACCAAAAGCAATGGTCTTAAGAAAAACGGACCGCTATTGGTATATTGCTCCTCAATTATCTTCTTTCGTAAGCTTGCTTTTTGATACTTGACTCAAAGCTATTGTGGTTCGCGTAGGTATTGTCTTAATTTATTTCGCCAGAATTTCTTCAATCGTCAACTTGTGGTCATCTTTATAAGGAGCCAAGGTTCTCTCCATTTCTTAAAAGAAATGGATGATCCATTTCTTTTTAACGGACCGGATCGTATTCTAGCTTCATCCAAAGGCTCCAATTTTATGCATGAAAATAAAGAGAAAATGGGTGTAGAATAAAACCTATTATTATATGAATCTTAGAGAGGAAATGGAGAGAAAGGAAATGGAGATGATCCTCATGCCTTTATAAGATGGATATAGAAATTGAATTATTAGTGATAACATTGAGAGGTTTAATTTTTTATTAATTTTTGTTTTTAAAAAAAAGGTATAATACTTGGTTATTTTTGTTATATTTATCTTATTCAAATGATAATGCTTCAAAAAAAATAGAAAAATTTTAAATGATAAAAAACGTCTTGCAAAATTACTCTTAGAATTGAGCGAGGATCCTCTCAATTTCTTTGTAACGGAGATTCCATTTCACTCTCACAACACAATGTAATATATTATGTTTTCATTCCACTAACTTACTTTTATTTATCATGTAAAAATCGGATCCGTTAGATAGATGCAAGATAAAATATAGACCGTTTATAGGAAATGGACCCTCTATTTCTTTTAGGAAATGGAGAGAATCCTAATTGTATACTATCTCTGTCCTGGTCAATTGTTGCCCTTTGTTTTTTGTCGGATCCCTGGGCAGACAACTTCTCTTCTTTTAGCCCCCCAAAATTCGCAAGGATCGTGTTGGGGATGCAAGGATCCTTTCATCATTGCCCATTTCACTTTATTATCTACTTAGGCCTCTAGTGTTGGTCTTCTCTTTGATACTTGGTCATTAGGTGCGATCAATTTAGCTCCATTTCGCCTCATAAATGCACGGTTAGCAATCCTTTCCTACCAAGGACACAAAACTTCAAAGAATATACAAAATGGGAACTAAAGATAGTAAATGACCCAATTATGTGCTATAAACACTAGTAGAAAAAACCTCTATTGTGACGCCTTTATCGTGGCGGTTCTAATAGAAACGCCGCAAAAAGCCCAAAAAATTGGCTGGAAAGACATTTTTATTTATGTAGAAGGTCTATTGTGGCGGTTTAAATAAGAACCGACGTGATAATATAAGGTTTTTATGGTGGTTTTAAATAGAAAACGCCACCAAAAGTCAATTGTGGCGGTTGTATTAACAACCGACGTTAAAAATGACGCTAAAACTTAATAATAAGTGACAATATATTTAATAAAAAACCGCCATGATACATATTTGTGGCGGTTTTAATCCCAACCGACGCAAAAAAAATAACTCGTAAACCCTTTAGAATTCACAAATTAACTGAACCCTTTACATTTCCTTCGTCTTCTTCATCTCATCTCCAAACCACCAAATTAAACCCTCAATCTCCCCAATCTTCCTTGTCAATGAAGCACCACCACCACCACCACCTCGACACCTCGTGACGCCACCATCACCACAATCACAGGCGACAACACTTCCCTTTCTCCCTCCTTCCGACGCCACCATTGTTCGCAACGCAACCACCGCCACTGTGTCTCGTCCGACGCCGCCGTTGTCCGCCACCATTTCCTCTTTCTGGTAAGTTTAAAAACCCAATTTAGTTTTCGAATTTTCGTTTTTGCCCAATTTCCTAAACCCTAATTCTATTGATTATATTTGTAAATCTTTTTTCAAGAATTAGTGCACGTGTTCGTTTTTGAATAATTAGTGCCACTGATGTGTTTATTATAATTTGCTTTTGTTGATTTTAATATAAATTAAGCATCTTGTTAATATCTTTTTAGTTTTCGATTGATTTTTAGAATTTGCAGGTGTTGTCATTTGTGAACTTGATTCCAATGCTATATAAAACATGTTTTTTGCATATACACTGATATATCAAGTTATGAATTCGGTTTTATTGATTTGTTGTTGGTCGTCTGTTAATGTTTGATGAAATTCCTGAACGACAATATATAGCTAGGACAATATAGCTACTTGATCGGTGTATATAATCGATAACTACCCTTGCTTGAGTTCTAGATTGGGAATTCCATAGTGATTTCCAAGCACCGTAGTCGATGGTGGACGATGAAGTAGTTAACATTTCACCGCTTAGTATGTTTACCATTTAGTTGTCTTTGCCAACTTTGTCAAAAGCATCACTCGTATCCGTGTATGCACTATATGGACATACTTGGATTGGAAATGCGTTTTGGTGAAGGTGGAGTAGATGGGTATATTTGGTGCGCATTTAGTTTGACTTTTCGGTATACTTTAAGCCTTTGAAGGGTTTTGATCTCATTGTATCACACACATCCGCACATGTAGAGAGCTAAGTTGAACTCTAGTGGCAAGGGTTACGTATTTGTGTCGTTGTTGGTGTAACTGTCAAAACGTGCTCTCGGTTTTCCTTAGTTTGAACTGTTTTTTGCCTAGCTAATCTATTAAGGAGTAAAGTAGTGAACAATATTGGATGAAAAGAGTTTGCTTTACCTTTGATTTGAGATTATGTATTACTTATTCCGTTCCATTTGTTTCTTTACATATTCCTTTTTAGTCTGTTTCATTTGATTCTTTACCTTTCTTTATATGGACATCACTTAATCAATTAAATGACCATCCTATCATTCTAAAATTTATAAGGTCTACAAACATGAGGATATAATAGTAATCCAATATATAAAAACATTACATACCCCACTTGTTTCCACTTTTTTAATCGTTGTGCAAAAAGCAAACGTAATGAAACAAATGGAATGGAGAAAGTATGATAGAACTGGAAAATACCGGATAGTGTGTGGTTGATTGCATCCATATTTTGAAATGAGGTCGATCTCGACATTGTTGGTTCATGAATTTTATTTCTTTCAATTTTGTTTGTTTGTTGTGCTTCCTCCATTCAACGCATTTGCTTATTAGGTTGTTTTATTAGATGAATGTTGCACTAGTAGAAAAAAAACTTATTGTGGCGGTGTTACCCTAACTAGTCCTCTCCTTCACCAGGCCATTTGACGACGACCCTGCCCCAGGCGACTCTTCCTTCAACACCAACAGGTATAATGTTTTTTTTTTTTTAAAAAAAATTCACTTCCTTCAACACCAAAAAGGCCTGCATTGGTGATATGGGTCATGGGTCATGCATAATAATGTGAGATTTTTTTTTACTAAGACCATATCTTGATATTTGACTTTTGCGGTGGCATCGAGGTGTTCGTGCCTCGGTTTGAAGTTATACATATCTTCCATATTGTTTGTTGTCCGTGTTGTTTATTTTTTACTCATAATCCATACTTGGATTCATCCATAATACTGAACTGTTTGGTTCATGGTTTGTATATATTTGATTCTTTGAGAGTGCCACTATCTGCAGGTAAGCTATCATCAATGTATTTCTTGGTAAATTTTCTTCCAGAAATGCTATAAGGAAAACAACGACTCCTTAGGTATGATCTCCCTATTTAAGTGGAATTTAAGTGGAATTAACATAATGGAATTAACTTCCAAACTCATGTCGTTTTGAAATTTTTTTGTATACATAAATAACTTGTATTTTGCTCTTTTAATTTCCTCGTTTCATTTTTCATAGAAATGTAAATATTAGGAGTATGCCCTATTTACGTGACATTAGCAAAATACTAATGGTGACAAAGATTTATTCTTGCATATTTTGACCGGAGTTTTTGTTCTCGCTGAATTTGAATTACTCTTTTTCCTTCCGTTTTAATATATAATTTTACCAAGTGAGCATCCTTCGGTTAATTGTTCTAATTTGTCTATTTTTTTTTTCAGATTGTTGAGTTCATTCATTGTTCTAGTGAAATTAGTGAAAGCCGGAAACCAAGCTACAACAAGGAATTCATTTTTCATTTTATTCTGACATGAAATATATGTGGTATAAGGTGCTATAATTCAAACTTTTGAGCTTTTTATCTTGTTTTTTCTTTATATATATATTTATTTATATAGGTACCCTTTTTTTCATTGTTTGATTTTTAGTAACGCTAGACGTTGATTTAATAATGCTTAGATTGATTTTCTTACTATGGGTTTTGTTTATTGTATCATTGCAGATTTAAGAGTAAGAGTGTCAATTGACGAGATAAAGAATGTAAAAGAGGTGTAGTCTACCAAATGTATATGTAAATGTTGATTAGTCTATTAAATAAGATGTGTATGTCATTATTTATACACTTCGATGTAAAATTTTTGAACATGGACTTATTGTTCTGCCGGATGATATGGAAGTTTTTGGGTAGTTGGTTGCATTCTTGTGTATGTATTGTTTGTTCAATTCAATATTGGATTGTTAAATTTATGGGAGGTTGCTACAGAAATTTAGGTAGCAATTTTTTTTAAAAAAAAATACCTATCTATGGCGGCGGTTCTATGTTAGAAACGCCACGAGCTATAGTGACGGTTTTCAAGTAAAACCGCCACTATAGATAATCAATGGTGGCGGTTCTTAAGTTAAAGACCGCCACTATAGATAATTAAAGTGTGTATTGAAATACCTATGGTGCCGGTTTTCTTACAATAACCGCCACTATAGATGAGTTACAGTGGCGGTTCTTGTCTAACAACCGTCGTATTATATAAGTCTATAATGGCGGTTTTGTATAAGAACCGCCACTATAGGAGAGCTATAATGGCGGTTGTACAACCACCTATAACCGCCGTAAAGTTTATACGACGCCGCGATAAACGACGCACCCTAAATCTCTAAAAACCGCCACAAAAGGTCATTTATAACCGCCACCGTAGGGGGTTTTTCTACTAGTGAAAGCATGGGAACGAGGTTAATCCGGGGACTAAATGTGCTCAAATATGAGTCACATCACTTGTGACGTATACTCAAGTTATTCATTGTAATTTATTTATTGTAATTTATTCATTGCAATTTCATATTGCTCTTGTATGATTTATTTTCTTGGCATATTCATATGTAATCAATATAATTTCCAACTTCGACCCGTCTAATTACTAAATTACTTGTCAACCTACTTAGTCCAATGTTCACATGCTAGGATTAAAACGTTGGATGTTGCATTGCATGCATATAACTGACGAAATATCAAAAATAAACGACTTCCTTGATCATTAGTATAGGTCGCTATAGAGGCGGGTCGGATTAGGTGCTCAAATAAACGAGTTTTATAATACGTACCCTCACCCCTTACTCAAGATCTCTGTGAACATCCATGTTTATTGGCATCATGAGAATCATTCTAGACATATATAGAATGCTAAGGGTAACGAATTTCTTAGTGTTCATGTCAGTACTTTGTATCTTGACATGACGCGCAGTATTCGAACGGTTTCAATTTTCCATAAAAATTGGTGGCGACTCCACAAATGCAAGCTTGTGAAACCTTTCACCGGTTTTAATTCCTAACAAATCAGTAACGGCCTATGACGTGCGGGTGGCTTTGTCCATAGTGTGCTCTGAGTTGGATGCTGACAGTGTTGTTTTTGGTGCTGGAGTTTGTTGGCCTAAATTCTATAAAAGTGATGAGCTGAACGCATTTTCAAACATAAGCGTTACTCAAATAATCTGCATTCTAAAAACATTACGCGACTTTAATAGTCTCTCTCTTTTGACTCTCTCTCTAAAAAAACACACAAAAAACACAAAAATCCTAACCCTATCTGATCCGCCGCCTCCTTTGTCAACACACGCCGCCCTTCTTCCCCTACGCGATCGCCGGCGATGGGTCCATCCCAAGGCCCTTCTCCGGCGATCCTTCTCATCTCCTCCACTTTATGACCCATTTTTTGACCTCACCCCTTTGTACTTTGGCTTTTCTGACGGATCTCGGGCCTGATTATGTGATGTGTCGGGATGATCGGTTGTTGTCACTGCTTCCTTGAGGTTCCTGCCCATTCCGATTCCTTGTCCTGTCATCGGTGACCTTGCATGCTCCCCAGGGGTGATCCCCTTTTAACCCCCACCCCTGGTAAGTCTCTAGTTTCCGATTGTTTATCGGATTCTATTTCATATAATTAAAAATAAAAAATAAACTGTTTGTCGGGTTCTTCTGCTGTTGCTTCTCGACTCGGCCCACAGTCTGGTTTTGATGGGCCTTGCGTTTGTTGTCGGTTTTTCCAACGCGTTGTTTCGGTCAGTTATGTGCCGGTGGTGTTGGGGTGATTTCGTGTTGTGTTGTCGGGTCGGCTAGGGACCGAGTGGTGATCCCCCCATTTCCCCCACCATTTGGTCCTTAGTCCTTGTGTGTTGGTCTATGAGCATAGCTCATCGGGTCTCTCTGGGACCTATAGGTGATCCCCCCATTTCCCCCACCTATCGGTCCTCTTTCATGTGTGTCTCTTGTGTCTTCATAGGTTGGTCTTTTCATGTAAGGCGGTGGTCCTGGGAGGAGTCGCTTGGTGAAATAGGTCTCCTTTTTGGTCTTTTTGGTGCTTGCTGATTTGTCACCTTTCTACAGTTGTGTTCGTTGAGTCCGTTGTTTTTTAGGTTGGGTGAGGTCATGGTGAATGGGTCTTCCTTTTGAGATGTGCTAGGGGAAGAATTGGGATTTTGGCTGTGTTGTTGGTCAGGTCGGATGCGGTGGTTTCCACTACTTATTGATGCTTGTTCTTGGTTCACCTTATTTTCTGTTTTTCCAAATAAAAATGGTCTGTACTTTTATCTTCCTAGCTTTAGTTGCGTCAGTCTGTTTCATATTTAGCTACGGGTTAATAAGGTTTTTAGTTTCTTTACATCCGGTGTGTGCTGTTTTCATCTCCCTCCTCCGCCTTGGTGAGTTGGATTTTAGCAGTGATGTTCAGAGTGGTTTCGCCAGAAGACGTTCTCTGGTTTCTTTTGTCTGGGTTTTGGTTAATGGACTGCTTTGGGACTTTCTTATGTGCATGGAGGATTTCGTGATGTGTTGGTCCTATGGTCAAAGGGTTCGATTTCTAAGGTGTAGGAGTTTTATCTCCGCCGATGGCAGACTTCGTCGTCTCGCTCATCTCTTTTTCTTTCTTCGTTCTTTTCGCAAGAGCGGAAGTGCACCTTGTCATTGTCACTCTGCGGCTTTTTGGCATCGATATCTTCTGGATGTCAAGTGTGCTTTTGAAGATGGTTCGGTTGTTCGTGCCCATTCCTCCGCCCTCCTTCATCCTATGGTCGCGGATGTAGCTTATCTTAATGTGGTAGTAGCTTATCTTAATGTGGTAGTCTTAGCTTTACATAATATTTATGCTTTGATTAGGTATGACTTTGTAGTGCTAGATTTAACTGTCGAATTTCTGGTGCTACCTAGTCGAGTAGCTTACGTTGTTGCTACTAGAACATTGTAAGTTATTCTCCTGATATTGTCAAAAAAGAAAAAAAGAAAAAAAAAATCTGCATTATGGATACTACAGACCTTTGTGAGGAAGGGGGCGCAAATCTACCTATTCCAGTGCTTGAAATTGTGGTGCTTCTCTCTGTTTCTGATCATCCAAAAACTCAGATAAGAGAGATAGATGATGTAACGGTCTCATTCCCTACTATACACCTCAGCGAATCCTAAGAGCAGTAAATTTGCCAGTTAGTCCTATTAAAAAGGCCTTAATATATATGATCGCAGTAAATGATTGACATACTTCATGTAGTAAGTTTTCACTCATAGCATTTACTTAAAATGGTAAGGGTTGTTTATTACATTAAAAACCGGAGAAGTGGTGATTGACCCCCATAACTTTGTGCAATTGTGAAATTAACCCCCAATAACTTTCAATTGGACTGATTAGGCCCCATAACTTATATAATAAGTGAAATTAAACCCTTTTTGTCAAAATCTCACGAGAAATTCAATTTATCATATCACAAAATTAAATATAGTTATGTTTTTAATGAAAAATACAAAATAAAAGTAAAAAACATTAATAAAAAAATAGCATATATATTAGATAAAAAAATAAATATTTTACGAAAACAAACAATTTATTATATTTATATAAAGTACATTTTTTAAATTTGTTACCGTAAAATTTATGAAAAAAAAAATTAATTGCAAAATATTTTGTTAAATACGAGTAGTTGTGTTAAAATCAGAAGTCAGAATAAAAGATTTTCATGACAAAAAATATATAAAAAAAATAATAAAAGGGTACAAAAATATTCGAATATTTTTATTTTTCATCATTTAAAAATAATTTACATAAAACAATTATTTTTTTAACCTCGTACCGAATTACATACATATGTAAAAAAAATTGTTTGTTTTCATAAAATATTTTAGTTTTTTTTATCTAATATATATTTTAATTTTTTTTTGACTGGCTTATGTATAACGCGGCCAAGATTTTGAAATTAGGGCGCCTACTCACCCAAAATCTAACATCAGCTGGGGCTCCAATACACATACACCGGGTTCATTTTATTAGACTCACTACGTTCATTAGGCTCATTTGTTACAGGTTCCAAAATCGTTGCTCTGATACCACTTTGTAACACCCCCATATACCAAGGAGCCTTAACAAGACCTTCCCTAGCATATAAGGGCATTACCATCTCGGTTGCCCGAGGATAGTAATCATCAAATGTCGATAAAATAAATATTAAGATTTATTACACGCGATTAAACCAAAACTAAAGGTGTACAAAAGATACAACTCAACCCACTATCAGTTATGTGAACTACTTCTGTCGTGACTCGTGAAAGACTCATCCCGCCAAGCGTCCTGCTATCTTCCAATACATCACCTGCTAAGACTGACTACTCACCATAAGGGATCACGACAGACAAAACAGAAACAAACAAGAAGACAAAACCACACAAGGTCGGTAACTGAGGTAAACATTCCAACATCTGCCGACATAATCTAAATACAACACAACACACACAAGCCACATCACTGCCAATCCATCACCATCACCAACTGTCCACTGGACCAGCCCTGCCAGTGGGGGACCGCAGTCATTCCCACCTAAGCCCCACTCCTTAAATCGAACGATAGACCCATGTCCATTAATGTACACATCCCTTCTGTGGCGGGTTCCACAAAAGGCGAATCAAGGGCGTGAAGTCACTCCCGCAAGTGACCCCACTCAGCCAGGGACGCACCCCGAAAATCACAGACAGATATACGATACTCACAATCAGTTGCACCACAACTATGTTAAACGAAACAACACATCACCAACCACTTATCATAATCTATCAATTCACGCCGACACGATATCAACCAATTCATATTAAGACACACTAGACATCCAACAGTATTGAGTAAGCGAACCTACCTTTAGCCAAACGCAGTGATTCCACGTTCGATCACATGATACCAAATCAACCAAGCAATACACCTATACAAACAGCACAAATACCTATCACTATTACCGCAACCTTAACTGAAAACACAACGACAACGATGATGATGATGACATACCTACTCATATCATTCCGGCATCAAGACCGCTACCCGACTCAAGCAACCCATCCCTACGGCACAAGAATCCTCAAAGGCTTCCATGGAAGGAATTATGGTGAAGGGAAGGAGGAGAGACGATATTTAGGTTTTTGGGAAGAGGCGGAAATGATTTGCGATTTCACCAAAACATGATTATAAATCCCTGCTGTACTCGATCGAGTGCCCAACCCACTCGATCGAGTAGACTCGACTAGATCGAGTACCACACTCGCAAAGACTAAGATGTCATAAGATATCCCTCTTGGTGTGTCCCAAGGTCTAGATCAACGTCCTAAGGTCGGTCAATGTCGGTCAACGGGTCCCTAAAAGGACGGGTATTACATTTCCTTTGAGAAGCGATAGAGAAATTGCAGTTTGAAAATCGCGGTTCAGATTTACAAAATACGTGTTCATTGTTTCAATCTTCGTCAACGACGGCCCCTCGAAATAATATTTACGATCGATTATGACCCAAGACGGTGTCAACGATACATGTAGGTTGAGGGTGCATCATATCCTCATTCTCTCCCTTTTATTTCATTATTTTTTATGTTTTTTTTTAGTTTTTTATATATTGTTTATTATTATTTATCGTCTAACATATTAACATCGAAATTAGTTTAGTCCGAGTATGAGTAAAAGTACCACCATGAACACCTGCGTCGACTGGATTTTAAAAGGGCTTACTACTCAGTGGCGGTTGTCCTCGCTCGTTTACATATCCTTGTGTTCAGGGTAGTGCATTAATAAAGCGAACAATGACATTGGTCCGCGCGTTTACCGTTTGCACGTTAACTCGACTTCTGATTGTTAACTCATAATTCAACTCGATGACATTAGATCGATTTAATAACCTAATTAGACATTTTAGGTGGCTTTGACAGTGCATATAAAATCGATCACAATTCTATAACCTAATTGAATGCATCTTCCTTTTCACTTAATTTGTCGCTAGCATAGGAGTGCGTGATTAGCAGCTTCCTATAAATACTCGACGAGTAAGTGTTAATATTGTAATATATTGACCTTATATGACCCTTTAGGCTATCTAGAATACACACCCATGTGACACCTTCTTACATCGATCAACATCGTTTTCTAACTTGCATCCTAACTCGTTTTCTAATTCATTTTGCAATCGATCTAATCTAATGAATCTAACCTAGGAGATAAGAAGTTCTCGATATGTCTAAGGACGTGTGCTTGGTCGGGTCTCTTGTTGTTTTTGCTTCGTTTTTTATGTCATTTATTCATCGTTGTTTTGTAGCTTGTAATTTATAGTTTGTTTATCGAGTTATAATTTTTAAGTTTGTTTTACTTTTTATCTAGTCAAAAATTCTTGAAAAACCTTAGTTTGTTTGGTTAGATGGTTGTGCTCCAATTTCATGTGAGAGCGTAGTAAATCGCATGTTGTTTAAAGCAACATGGTCCGATTTCTCTTAATTCATGATTTGATGTGTGACCTAATATCTAATTCGATGAGATTAAGCGAAAGCACGCACTACGAGGAGTGACCCAAGCCCGTGAGTCATGTAAGCCGTGGGCCACTCTCTTGTTCATGATTCCTAGGCCAAATTGACTGTGTATAGTGTCGTGTATGGTGTTGCGTATAACGTTGTATTATTGTGACACCCCCATATAACAAGGAGCCTTAACAAGACCTTCCCTAGCATATAAGGACATCAACATCTCGGTTGCCCGAGAAAAGTAATCATCAAAAGTCGATAAAAGAACATTTATAATTATTTTACAAGTGATTAAACCAAAACTACTGATACAAACGATACCCCTCATCAATACTGTGTAAACTACTCCTGACATGACTCATGAAGACTCATCCCGCCAAGACTCCAGCTACAATCCAAGACATCACCTACTAAGAATGGCTGCTCACCATAAGGGATCACGACAGACACAACAGAACAAACAAGAAACAGCCACACAAGGTCAGTACTGAGGCGGAAGATCAACAACCGCAGACACTACACAAGTACACAAAACATATATACACCACATCTCCGATCAATCACCGTCACCGACTGTCCACTGGACCAGCCCTGCCAGTGGGGGACCGCAGCTGTTCCCACCTAAGCCTCGCTCATCATACTGACCGATAACCCTGTCCCATTAATGTGCATATCCCCTCCCGTGGCGGGTTCCACAGAGGGCGAAATTAGGGCGTGAAGCCACTCCCGCAAGTGACTCCACTCAGCCGAAGATGCACCTCGAGAACCATAGACAATCAATCACAATCAGCTGCACCACAACAACAACCAATGAAACAGCACAACACCAACCGATTACTATACTCAATAAACCACACTGACACTAAAATAAATACAACAACCGACACACTAACAACCAACAGAAACTGAGTAGGCAAACCTACCTTTACCAACCGCAACGATTCCTTGTTCAATCACATGACATCAACCAAGCAAGCAAAACCCCTATACAAACAGTACAAACACCTATTACTATTGCTACCACCATACAAGAAACAACAACGACAAAGATGATGATGATGAAATACCTACGCATCGCATCGGCGTCAAGACCGCTACCCGACTCAAGCAACCTATCCCCAAGGCACAAGCATCCTCAAAGGCTCCCATGGAAGGAATTATGGTGAAGGAAAAGAGGTAAGGCGGCATCTAGGTCTGAAGGAAGGAGGCAGAAATGATTTGCGATTCTATGAAAACACGATTATAAACCCTCGCTGTAAAGACGCTACTCGATCGAGTAACCAACCTACTCGATCGAGTGGCCCGTACTCGATCGAGTACCCAAGCTACTCGATCGAGTAGCCTCGACTAGATCGAGTACCACTCATCCCAAGGTGTATCACGACACGAGACATCTATTGCACGAATTTCCAAAGGCTATCACATGCCCCCAAGGTCGGTCAACGTTGGTCAACGGATCCCTAAAAGGACGGGTATTACAGTCTTCCCCCTTTAAAAAGAACTTCGTCCCCGAAGTTCGACTCATCCTCCCCAAAACCACACGATAAAACCCAAGGTCACACCACCACTTACCCGACACAGGTCAACAACTCTCTAGAAGTATTATCCGACTACTGTCCATCAAACAACATCATCGTCAATTGTCCAACACACACTACACGCTCAAGTATCGAAGAACCACTAATTGAATTTCCGAAAACACAACATGCACCAACTCGACCATCGCTTATACTACTACACTGAGTTATGCAGACATACATGAACGCAACTACGAGACTATACTTTTACTGGCCGCAATTACCAACACAAAACATGCAACACAACTGTCATATCCCAGATTCATCGCAATGTATGATTCATAGTCGCACAACGCAAAACCACTGTTGAAACCCAACTACTGTTCATGACATCATATACTCATGATAACATAACGAATGATTACTGAAAATAAGATATGACGACATGTCATCTTGTTCGACCATTACTCACTCTCACTCAAATATACAATTTCCACAACAAAACTATTAAAAACAATTATAAACGCGTATTTGGAATGTGACAGAGATAAGTGTGAACACTGAACATAATGAAATACTCACATTTTTTTTTCAGATTATTGTCTCTAACATTTTTTTTGCATATTGTCTATGAAAACGAAAAGAAGATCAGAAGTATGATATCATGAAGAACTAGAAAAAAAATCCTACATTTACAGGGTGAAATTTTTAATAAGACTTTGAATACTATGGATTATATATGGAGTATGAATATGATATGTTATGGATACAATGGATGTGTTGAAAAATATGGATACTACGTATTAAACATAACCACTACTTTTATGTGAGCATGCATGCATCTATGCTGGGAAATACAATCTTATCTTTATAAATAGAAAAACATTTAATCAATTGTGGTTAAACCACGTCATCTTTAAAGCAACATATTCAAAGTACAATTTCTTTTCTTTGAAAAAGTAACCGCCTGAATTGTTTGGGTAAAAGTAACATGCTATAGAAATTAGAAAAAAGTTCAACAAAACAATTTGAATCCAACTCCCATTATTCAACCATTATATAGTTGACATGATTTTTTCTATTTTTTTAAACTAAAAAAAAACGCACTATAATTTGTTTAAACTAAAAAAATCCACTAAATTAATTTTGTAGACTCATAGCTTATATAATTTGTTTAATACAAAATTTTAAAATAGTGGATTTTCCCCCTCATTTTAAAGTTTTGTCAAACTAAATTTTAGACTCATATCTATATATTTCTTTTTTTTTTTCTTTTTTTAAATCGTCATACCTACAAAATTTAAAAATAGTCGATTTTTTTTAGTTTAAACAAATTTAAAAGGTAGTAATATATTTATTTTTTAAAGGAAAAAGAAAGAAAGGTATAGCTTATAGAAGACGAAGTAAGAAGTAATTTATTTCTAGATGAAAACAAATAACTATATATTTTTAAATTTGCATGGCTAAGCCGGGAGGGAAAATAAGAAGAACTTGGTTGTAACATGGTTGATCCTCGGCATGGAGACGGAAAACAAATTTAACTATATAAAAAATAACATTGAGCTTAAAACAAGCTTTTAAAGCGTAGATAGAAATAAAAGAGGTAGTTTGAGGATGAAAGGTGACGGACAAGAATATGTAGTTAGGATTCCTATGAAAATGTATTTCATATTAGAACATTTATTTATTTCATCTAACACATTTATATATCATTATTTTTTTGTAGTATTTGTATATTTCAAACTTTATATTATGTATAAGTTACATTTAAATAAGTAGCACTATATAAACCAAGTGGTGTTAGTCCAGTGGTAGCCGGGTTAAACCTTGAAACTTGCAGAAATGCAAGAGTTGAGAGGTCTCGGGTTTGACTCCCTGCTGGGGCGATGATCACTTGACCACTGCAGCCCCCAAAGGGGGTGGCTTACATGGTCCATGTGGTGGTGCGGGAATTCATGGGCTCGGGGGGGACACAATCCCCTCGTCATAAAAAAAAAACAAAAACAAAAAAGTAGCACTATATAACATAGAGTTTACTATGCGAATTTCTATTTCATTTTATTATATCAACATCTTAAAAAACAGAACCATGCATATTTGCACTTGCTGAAAACTAGTTATGATTATCTGCGCATAACTTAAATGGTTTAATATAATTTAATAAATACCGTAATATTTATTGATATATAATTAAAACTTTGCTGAGATTTATACCAAATTTATTTTGCTCATATTTAATAATTAGCTGTAATTAATACTGTAATTAAGGCTGAATACGCAACGTGGCGCATCCACAGCGTTTCAACCCAGATTTTATACTATATATATATATATATATATATATATATATATATATATATATATATATATATATATATATATATATATATATATAGAGAGAGAGAGAGAGAGAGAGAGAGAGAGAGAGAGAGAGAGAGAGAAAGAGAGAGAGAGAGAGAGAGAGAGAGAGAGGTAGGATCCAGTGAGAACAATCATTCAGTGAGAACGGTGAGAACACACTTTAATTAATTATCCATACTCTATTTACATAGTCCGTAAAAGCAAATCTCAAAAAAAAACCCAGCCCAAACCTCGATCTCCTTTTCCTGTCTCAAATCGCAATACACAACCACATACATTTGTTGGCCACCACCGTCAATCGGACGACCGGCCACCGCCCGAGCAAACGCCATCGAACACTACCACCATCAATCTCTACCGTTAATTTCGCCTGAGTATCTCAAACCCATTTCATTAACACTCATCCCTTACTCTCCTCACATTTGGCTATCGTCGGCGAGCAACGATTATGACGAATCTTCCGTCGCCGGAGTTGCGCCAGCATCTGGTCTGGTTGTCAGTTATGCGCCGCCGACGCATGACAAAAGTGGTATTTGGAGTCTATTTGGTTCCTGTCCGCGAATAACACTTCTCATTTTCATTATAAATCAATACAAAGTTTGAGTGAAATGCAATTACTGTATTTGGTTTCTAATTAAATTGATGTATTTCAAACCCTTTTTATTGTATCTACTAACTATTTTACTGTATCTACTAACTAATTTTGTGTATCAATGGTAGATACACTAAAATAATGGTTAGATACACAAAATTAATTTCTAGGTACACCAAAATCGGTTTGAGATACATCAATATAGAACCCAAATACACTAATTTCATGTAGCTCCGACGACGGTCACTTCCCATCTCAGGCGTCACTCCTGCGTACTTTCAATGTCTGGTTGACGGAATCTGAATTGGAAGTGGAATTTTTGCAAATTAGAACATTCAACATCAAATTAGTTGAGCATTAATTGGTGTATTGAGGTTTTTGAGAATCGATTTTATTTCTTCAATTTTGGTTGTGGTTGTGGTGGTAGAGGGTATTAGTTGTTTGGATGAAGATAAAAGATATGGGTTGAGTTGTGTGATGCTTTAATCTCACTCTCATCAAGACAGGTGACTATCATTTCCGATCAGTCACACTAATAATATCACGAAGATATAGATGGGGAAAATGGCTTCAATCAATCCGAAGATCCAAGGCCGAAAAGTAGGGCCTGGATAAACGAAATAGAGGTCATAAGAAGAGAGTGAAAGCTGGATTGTAGACATGAGGCTTCGCTGGCATTTTCTAGATAGTTTTCCGGCAGGGGTACATCGGTGGTGCGGCAGTCTGACGTCGTCAGAGCTCCGACAGCAAGATATTTGGAATGCGGAATGAGGGCACATGGGATGCGCAGTAGAAGCGACGCCGGTGGACTTCTCAACGGCGGTGTGTGACGGAGTCGATGTCGGCGATGGGTGTGGTGGCCGCCGGATTCTGATGGTGGGATGAATGAGATTTGGGTTTGGGTTTTGGGGTAGTGTGTTTGTATGGGTTGGTAGTGTCGTGATATTATTAGTGGGTTGGTAGTGTCATTGTTAATAATTGGCTGATTAGTTCGTTCTCACCGTTCTCACCGGATCCTAAATCTATATATATATATATATATATATATATATATATATATATATATATATATATATATATATATATATATATATATAAGATACTCCGTATAAGATACGTGAATATTTAGAAGAAATAATTAATTATGACTCATGACCTAAATTTATTTGTAATTAGGCCTTGACCCGTGCATTATACGGATTATTCGTTTGAACTAGTGTATATATATATACAACCCAACCATCATTATTGTCGACACATTCTCTCAAACCCGAGAAACCTAATACCTACTTTATCTCTGTCATAATGTTCTTCCCTCTCTTCTCTCTACCGGTTGACTACACATCTTGATTATCTTTCTCTCGAAAATTCATCTTCAACCCCAAACCACCCTTATCTCACCATAAAAATCAATTCTTTATATTAACATCTGTCTAAAAATCTTTTTTCATTCAATTGAATTATGACTTTACCTTTAGATCCCTCAAAGTTTTGGCAAAAAATGATTTTTATACCAAATCTCTTTGAAGACATATTTCAAAATTTGGGAAAACCTGATTTTTATACCAAATCTCTCTAAAGGCATGTTTTAGGAGATCTTTAAGCCAAATGAATAAAGAGTTGAATGTTTCAGAGGGATTTGTGGTAGAAAGATTTGAAGTTTTTCGCGATGTTCTAAAAGGATTGATGGAGGTTTTCTGGATCTCTATCTTATATTTAAAGATATCTTGTTGACGGATATTTTGAGGAAAAATGCAAGCTTTTATGTTTTTATATATCACATCGATGAAGATGGGTGTACTACGTTTTGATCATGTAAGAGGTCTCTTCACATCTGGATTGTCTTTCTCTGGAAACTTCATCTTCAACCCCAAACCACCCTTATCTCACCATAAAAATCAATTCTTTACATTAACATCTGTCTAAAAATCTTTTTTCATTGAATTGAATTATGTCTTTACCTTTAGATCCCTCAAAATTTGGCAAAAAATGATTTTTATACCAAATCTCTCCGAAGACATATTTCAAAATTTGGGAAAACCTGAATTTTATACCAAATTTCTCTAAAGGCATGTTTTGGGAGATATTTAAGCCAAATGAATAAAAAGTTGAATGTTTCCGAGGGATTTGTGGTAGAAAGATTTGAAGTTTTTCACGATGTTCAAAAAGGATTGATGGAGGTTTTCTGGATCTTTATCTTACATTTAAGGATATCTTGTTGACGGATCTTTTGAGGAAAAATGCAAGCTTTCATGTTTTTATATATCACATCGATGAAGATGGGTGTTGTTCAGTTATAAATTACCGCAAGTGAACGGTGTCTGTTGTAGCACTTACGGGTCGATCTCAGGGAAGTGAAGGTTGAGTACTAGTCGATTTAAGATTTGATTTATCTATGTCAAAATAATATTTGTGTATGTGCAAGGTATGACAGAATAAAAATAACATATAATAATTGGATAATAAAATTAATTCAATAATAAAAAGCTCTAGGACAACGATATCACCATTAACATAGATTGATCAATATAGACTATTGGAAGGAACAACATATTTAATTGTGTACTTAGGTGAGACTAATTTTCTGGTTTTAATTCTGAAAACTAAAACCAATACTTATTCTCTCTCGAGATATAAGAAGCCTTCCTATAGTGAAATAATCCTATTCTCATGGGTCTTATAACTCATATAGGAGCTTTAAGGATCAAAATTAAAATGTCTCAAGTATAACTCTCACCATTCTCATAGGAGAGGTCTAATTTTGACTTGGGTTCTCTAAGTGGAAATTCAACTCTCATTGCAATCTACACTAAGTAATTATTAATTATATTTAAATCACAATATATATGCTAACTCGAAAGGACTAAACTCAACTCTCATTGTAGTATTAATCAAGAGCTACGTATATAGATTATGACCAATAAATTAATACTTTAACACAACCCTATCAAACCTAAGTACAATCATTAAATAATGTTTAGAAAATTATAACATTGACCAATCCATATTAAGGCTCCACCGAGCCCTAGACAAAAGACTACTCACGATCCATAATTATAACTAAAATACAATTTTAATAATAGAAGATAACATATTTAAATAAATAAATAAAACAAATATAAAAGAGATAAATAAGGGAGATAAATATAGCATTAACTATGGCAATGACAAGTTGAGAACCTTGAGCTTGTCGTCAAATAATAGCATGAAAGTGTAAAAATATGAATAAGATAATTGATGTGAATAATGAGAGAATAAATAGAATTTAATATGAAACTAATTATTTTATTGCTTATTGTTGTGTTCTCCCTCCCCCCTCTCAAATGCAAATCACCTTCTTTATATTGGTGATCATGTGAGTTTTTAAATTAAATAATACACGTACGTTTACATCACTAATTAATGTAAATACATTACATGTAAAATTATTCCTACAGTTTATGCTATTAATGCTTGAAGTTCCTTCAAAATATGAATGTTTCATGAATTAAATAATTAATTTGAGATGTTTCATGTTGTATTTATCAGAATAACTCTTCACCCATGTAAATGTTAGCATGCGTTTTCCTCTTAAAAATCCTTCAATGTAACATCATCAAATTGAATGCTTCAAGACTTGATGTTTCAATGCACCAACTTCTACGAATATGCTTCTTTATTTCATCATTTGTAAATGACGGCCTTGTCAACATTTTATTCAATTCATGGATTTTCATTTTATTTTGGACTGCTTTGTCTTTATTGTGTGGACTTGGAGGTTTTGAATCTAAGCTTGAAGTCCTTATTTATTTTGTCATCTTTTATTCATCGCCTCGCTTAGCTGTGTAGCTAATATCAGCATCAAAATAACTCCTTCCTACAAATAATTATATAAATCGCAGTAAGATGTTCTAGGAAGTAATTTATTATTAAAATGAAATATAATGCTGAAAATATAAGTAAATTTATGGGAAATAAGTATATAAAATATAGTAAATTATGCGCTTAACAAATTCCCCCATGCTAGACCTTTACTCGTCCTCGAGTAAACTCCAGAGGCATAAATAACTAATACTCAACAAAAGGTCAAATGTGGCAAAAGTCAAGGGATAAAATAATAATTCAACCAAGGTTTTCGAAAAGAAATTAAACATAAGTTCAAAATCATTTTAATTTCGAAATAGAGTTTAAGATCATTTATTAACTCGCAAGAACAATCACCCTAACAAATCCAACAAAATATTATGTAATGTGCCCAAGTGACCTTTCAATCTTACCACCAACCATCTAGACAAGTGACAAACCAGTGGACCCTCACTTTAGGGAATGTAAACGCGGAAAATCACTACTCTCATGTGTCCGAGTTGTAAGGACACGGGTTACACATATAAAACTAAGCCTAAACTTGCCGGCTAATACATGTCAGGAGGACTTTTATGGGTTGTAACGGGGCTAGGGGTTAAAGGTGTGGATTTTTCTGGAAATGTGGTGTTAAGAGTAAGAGTTAGTGAAGAACTTGTCAAATCTCGGTCGGAAGTATGGATACAAAAACCTCCAACAACTACTCTTCGTATGAAATATAGAACAAACACCAATTTTATTACCAAATTCCATGATTTAGAACATACACCTTTATAAATATTAAAACTCGAACCCCATTTATTAATAATTAGAACTATAACCTTTTTTTTCAGATTTTTCTTTTTCTCTTTTTTTTGGTCTTTTTCA
Source organism: Silene latifolia (assembly GCF_048544455.1). Taxonomy (NCBI): domain Eukaryota; kingdom Viridiplantae; phylum Streptophyta; class Magnoliopsida; order Caryophyllales; family Caryophyllaceae; genus Silene; species Silene latifolia. The sequence continues at coordinate 199,100,027 of NC_133536.1, read as the reverse complement.
ATTATTTTTTTTTCAAACAACCATCAACCCATTTCATATATCAGTGTTTACCAAATTACCATCAGTTACTTCCCCATGCTTCGCTTGTATCATAGCCTTACTCAAACCGAGAAAAACAAACACTTCACTAACCCTTACTAAGGTAGGATAATGTACGGAAACGACTTGTAATGTTGGGTTAACAAAGAAATAAGGCTAAAGGCTCAAAGGGGTTGCAAATAGGAAATATTAAATTCGGGACGGCTTTTTGGCTCATGTAGCTTATAAACAAATGAATGTCTCTATCATTCATGCAATCCTAATGGCAAGTACTAATCCTAAACCACTCATGAAAGAATTAGATTGGCATGGATGTCCCAATCTTATTTGGCTATGTGATCTCACGGCTTTTGGTCACATGGTTATATTGTCATAAGTCTAGTCAAACCATCTTACCACTTTCAGTGTCACAAGAAAAACACAAAACAAAAACTCTATCGGATTTTCAAGAGCGAAGTTGTCTTGCTTGCCTAATGTGATCAAAATTGAAAAATTATTGAAAATTTGAAGATAATAACTTGATCAAATTATGTTCAGCATCCACAAGACTAGCCACAAATCAATTGCATTTTGAGTGTTTTTTTTTTCAATTTTATACTCCCTCCAATTTCATTTATTGTTCTCCTTTATTTTTGGCATAAGAAATAAGGGAATCAATTAGGATCACACAATACACGTGACCCCACATCAAATTGATTTTGGACCACACAAAGTTGTTCAAAAAAGGAAAGAGGGAACAATAAGGAAAATGGATGGAAAGGGAAAGAGGAACAACAAATGAAATTGGAGGGAGTATTTTTTTTGTGTTTTTTATGAAATATAAATCAAAGAAATGTAAGTTAATTTAAAAACTTAATCAATACAATTACCCTCCCCATGCTTAAACCAAGCATTGTCCTCAATGTATGAAATTAAAGAACATCAAATGATTAGGGAAAGGAAACGAGCTCACCAGGCATTGTCGCATGAAATTTGAACACGAGCATGACCTGTACAATTTAGCCTGTACTGATTAGTTCTTTTTATTTATAATTTTTTTTGTTTTTATTTTCAATAAAGATTCATGGGTTGCCTCCCATGCAGTGCTTGTTTAACGTCACGAGCCTGACTCCTTTGTAGATTAATTCACAGGCTGAATGATAGAAAGCGTGAAGATTACTTTCTCATGAATAGGTTCACCAGTAATATAGTGCTTAAGGCGCTGACCATTGACCTTGAAGCAGCCTTTAGCTTCATCAGATAATTCAACTGCTCCATATGGAAATACCTTAGTGACACGGAATGGCCCAGACCACCGAGAACGAAGCTTACCCGGAAATATTTTCAACCTAGAATTAAAAAGAAGAACTAAATCCCCTTTATGGAATTCTCGCCATAAAATGCGCTTGTGTGCAATCTTTTAGTCTTCTCTTTATAAATACGAGCATTCTTGTAAGATTCAAGTCGAATCTCATCAAGCTCATTTAATTGCAAAAGACGACGCTCTCCAGCACTTTTATAGTCATAGTTAAGGGCTTTGATGGCCCAATATGCTCTATGTTCTAACTCAACTAGTAAATGACATGCTTTACCATACACCAATCGAAATGGGGAGGTTCCAATTGGTGTTTTAAAAGCAGTACGATAAGCCCATAGTGCATCATCTAGCTTGATAGACCAATCTTTTAGAGAACTAACAACTGTCTTCTCTAGGATAGATTTTATCTCCCGGTTGGAAATTTCAACTTGTCCACTAGTTTGAGGATGGTAGCCAAGTCCTTGTCGGTGTTGAACCCCATATTTCTTTAAAAGAGCTTCAAATTTCTTCTCAATAAAATGGCTCCCACCATCACTAATAAGAACTCTAGGGACACCAAAACGGGGGAAGATAACCTTCTTAAGGAATTTAGATACAACTCCAGCATCATTTGTAGGGGAGGCGATAGCTTCGACCCATTTTGATACATAATCCACAGCTACTAGAATGTATTTGTTTCCGAAGGAGGACGGGAACGGACCTTGAAAATCAATGCCCCATACATCAAATATCTCAACCTCAAGAATAAAGTTTAGAGGCATTTCATTCCTCCTAGAAATGTTTCCTGTCCGTTGACATCTATCACACCCCTCCACATATGTTGCAACATCCTTGAATAAGGTTGGCCAATAGAAGCCACATTGAAGGACTTTAACTGCAGTTTTGGTGGTACTAGAATGACCACCACATGGCAAATCATGACAATGGAAGATAATGGAATTAGCCTCTTCATTTGGCACACATCGTCGGATAATACCATCAACACAAGACTTGTAGAGAAAGGGGTCATCCCAATAATAATGCTTGACATCACTAAAGAATTTCTTCCTTTGGTGGGAATCATACCCATGGGGTGTAACTCCTGATGCCAAATAATTCACAATGTCAGCAAACAATGGAGTATTAACAATAGCAATAGCGAATAACTGATCGTCAGGAAATGAATCATCAATAGGAAGGCCATCAGAAGGGCCTTCTTGAACCAGACGAGATAGGTGATCAGCTACTAAATTATCAGCACCCTTTTTGTCTTTAATCTCCATATCAAATTCTTGTAGTAAAAGAATCCAGCGAATCAGTCTGGGTTTAGCATCTTTCTTGCTCAAAAGATACTTGAGTGCTACGTGATCAGTGTGCACAATAACTTTAGATCCTACTAAATAAGATCGGAACTTCTCAATAGAAAATACCACAGCCAACAACTCCTTCTCTATGGTGCTGTAATTAGTCTGCGCTGCATCAAGAGTCTTGCTCGCATAATAGATGGCATGTAGCTTACCATCATGTCTTTGCCCCAGTACCGCTCCTACTGCATGATCACTCGCATCACACATTAGCTCGAATGGTAAGCTCCAATCTCGTGGCTGAATAATCGGGGCGCTAATTAAAGCTTTTTTCAACCTGTTAAAAGCTTCAAGACAAACATCAGTGAACAAAAATGGGGTATCTTTAGCTAAAAGCTCGGTCAAAGGACGAGCAATCTTAGAGAAATCTTTGATAAAGCGGCAATAAAATCCTGCATGTCCAAGAAAACTCCTTACTCCTTTCACATTGAGAGGAGGTGGTAGATTCTCAATCACCTCAATTTTTGCTTTATCTACCTCAATACCACGATTAGACACAATATGTCCTAAGATGACCCCCTCTTGTACCATAAAATGGCACTTCTCCCAATTTAGCACAAGATGAGCTTCTCGGCACCGATTCAATATTTTTTCAAGGTTTATCAAACAATCGTCAAAAGTAGCGCCAACCATCGAGAAGTCATCCATAAACACCTCCATAATTTGCTCCACATAATCAGAAAAAATAGCCATCATACATCTTTGAAAAGTGGCGGGAGCATTACATAATACAAATGGCATCCGACGATAAGCATAAGTGCCAAATGGACATGTAAATGTCATCTTCTCTTGATCACTTGTATGAATTAGGATTTGGAAAAATCCGGAATACCCATCCAAGTAACAAAAGTAGGAGTGTTTTGCTAGTCTTTCAAGCATTTGGTCTATAAATGGAAGGGGGAAATGATCCTTCCGGGTGGCTTTATTCAATCGGCGATAGTCAATGCACATTCGCCACCCGGTAACAGTTCTTGTAGAAATTAGTTCATCCTTATCGTTTTTTACGACAGTCATCCCCCCTTTCTTTGGAACGACATGAACCAGGCTCACCCATTTATTATCAGAGATAGGATAGATTATTCCCGCGTCAAGTAACTTCAAGACCTCCTTTCTGACAACCTCCTTCATATTAGGATTGAGGCGTCGTTGAGGCTCAATGGAGGATGCATTATCGTCCTCGAGAAGGATTCTATGTGTACAAAAATATGGACTGATTCCCTTAAGATCGTCAATTGCGTACCCAATAACACTTTTATATTTTCGAAGAACAATCAATAATTTAGAAATTTGGCTGTCATTGAGTGCACTATTGACGATAACTGGGTAAGTTGAATTTTCTCCTAAAAACACATGTTTTAAAGAAGATGGAAGTGGTTTTAATTCTACCTCGAGAGGCTTAGAACTCTCCCCTAGCTTACCCGTTACCTGCAACGCCTCTACCGGAGGCTCAGTTAAATGAGATGGAGAGGAATCAAGCATAGGCTAACAACTCTGCATCCTCAGAATCAGTGTTGGTGAGACAATCTTGTAGTTTATCAGACGATGTACACTCTAAAGAGGGCTCAGACAAGTACTCCTCTAAAACATCAACTCGGTAGCAACTATCACTCATAGAAGGACCGCCCATAGTTTTGCTAAGCTCAAATTCTACCTTGTCTTCACCAACTTGCAATGAGAGCTTTCCATTCCTCACATCAATCATAGCTCCAGCAGTGGCTAAACATGGACGTCCCAAGATAATGGGTGCTTGAGTGTCCTCAGGAATGTCCATGACAAAGAAATCACATGGAATAACAAGTTTCCCAATAGCTAAGGGAACATCTTCAACGACCCCAAGTGGAAATTTGACTGACCGATCAGCCAATTGTAGTGAAACTCTAGTCGGTTTTAGATCCATCTTTTGCAACCTCTTAAAAATCGACAGAGGCATAAGGCTAACACTAGCCCCCAAATCACACAAGGCACGTTGAATATAAATACCTCCAATAGAACAAGGGATTGAAAAACCGCCGGGATCGTCAAGCTTTTGAGGAAGCTTGTTAAGGAGTATGGCACTACACTCACAAGTTATTAGTCGTCTTTGGCTCCAAGTTTTTTTTGTTAGAAAGCGGCTCCTTGAGAAACTTTCCATAAGATGGGATTTGTAAATAGCCTCCAAAAAGGGAATATTAATGTGCATTCCTTTTAGGATATCTAGAAATTTTCCGTACTTTTGCTCCAATTTTGCCTTGGCTAACCTTTGAGGAAAAGGTACAAAGGCACATATACTCTAGGTGGAGTTAACGAAGCTTCCTTCTCATAAGCTTGCTTCTTTTCAACTACAATTTCCTCCATCGCCTTGCCCTCATCCTCGATCACAATAGCTTCATCTTCAACAAACATGCTCTTAGGATTAGTAGTCTCTTCAAGTACCTTCCCGTTCCTTAAGGTAAAAGCATTCATCTGACCTTTTGGATTAGCTTCGGTGTTTCCCGGGAACTGACCTTGAGATTTCACAGACTGACTTACTTGTTGGGCTATTTGAGCAAGTTGAGTTTCTACCATTTTATGTGAGGGTTTGAGTTGAGAAATTTATGTAGAAAACTCTTCATTTTTTTAGTTTTGGTCCCGCATATATTGAGATTGTTGGGACAAAACTTGCTCTAACATCACCTCCACATTGGATTTTTGCGGAGCGTGAGGTTGTTGAAATTGTTGTTGTTGTTGCTGAAATGGGGGACGAGATTGCATAGGGGAATGATGATAAGACGGTCTTGGTTGAAAACCCGGCGGTTGCTGAAAAGTCTGCTTAACTTGATGTTGGGGATTCTGAATGTTACTGGTATTTCCATATCCGTGCTTAGGATTATGAGCCCATCCTGGATTGTAAGTATTAGAATAAGGGTCCCATTGTTGCTTCCCATTAAGAGCATTAACTTGCTCAAGTATAGAAGCATTCCCACACCCAGAAGAGTCATGCCCATTAACCCCACAAAGTTGACATATGGGCGATGAAGAACTAGAACCATTACTCAATTTAAGATGAGCCACTTGTTGAGATAGATCATCAATTTTGGCTTGCATCACATTAACAAAGTCTTTTGTAGTCTTGCTCCCTCGAACATGACGGTCACTGCCCCAATGATAAGTGCTTATTGCTAGATCCTCTATGAGAGCCTTGGCCTTGTCCCAAGAAATCCCGTCTAACCGCCCTCCAACAGCGGCATTAAGGCTCATTTGCAGCTCCGGTTTTAAGGAATTGTAGAAAGTAAGAATTAATACACATGATGGGATCCCGTGATGAGGACATTGCCGCTGAAGTTCCTTGTACCTTTCCCAAGCTTCATAGAGAGACTCGTCTGCATGTTGGACGAATCCTGTAATGTCATTTCTAAATTTGGCAGTCTTCCCTGGTGGAAAGTATTTTTGGAGAAAAGCCGTAGAAAGCTTATCCCAAGTATCGAACGAGTCAGGATCACAATTATTCAACCATTCACGTGCACTCCCTCGAAGAGAATAAGGGAATAATCTCAACCGAATGGCGTCATCAGAGACTCCATTAATCTTGATGTCATCCTTATCAAGGAATGTATTCAGGTGCTCGTTGGGGTTTTCAGTTGGTGATCCACTGAATTGATCGGTTTGAACAAACTGGATCAAAGAAGTCTTCAACACAAAATTGTTTGCATCAATTTTAGGCTTTGAGATACTTAAATTGAAACTCGGCTTTGGAGCACTTTCATCTCACATAGAAGTCATGATAATTGGTGTATCAAACTCTATAAAAGACTCAATAGTATCGAGTTCAGGCTCCTTTCTCTTCTTCTTTCTTTGAGCGTTTCGTCTCCTAGCTGTAGCTTCAATCTCAGGGTCAAATAGCAATTCACCACCAGAATGTCGCGTGTGCATATAAAACTAACAACAAAACTAAAAAGGAAGAATTAGTAACAAATAAGGCGTACTTGCGTACGCTAAAAAACGTAGTCTAAAATAATCTAAAATTAACTAATATCAAACGTTACTTACTTCCCAAGAACGGCGCCAAAAACTTGTTCAGTTATAAATTACCGCAAGTGAACGGTGTCTGTTGTAGCACTTACGGGTCGATCTCAGGGAAGTGAAGGTTGACTGGTTGAGTACTAGTCGATTTAAGATTTGATTTATCTACGTCAAAATAATATTTGTGTATGTGCGAGGTATGACAGAATAAAAATAACATATAATAATTGGATAATAAAATTAATTCAATAATAAAAAGTTCTAGGACAACGGTATCACCATTAACATAGATTGATCAATATAGACTATTGGAAGGAACAGCATATTTAATTGTGTACTTAGGTGAGACTAATTTTCTGGTTTTAATTCTGAAAACTAAAACCAATACTTGTTATTCTCTCTCGAGATATAAGAAGCCTTCCTATAGTGAAATAATCCTATTCTCATGGGTCTTATAACTCATATAAGAGCTTTAAGGATCAAAATTAAAATGTCTCAACTATAACTCTCATCATTCTCATAGGAGAGGTCTAATTTTTACTCGGGTTCTCAAAGTTGAAATTCAACTCTCATTGCAATCTACACTAAGTAATTATTAATTATATTTAAATCATAATATATATGCTAACTCGAAAGGACTAAACTCAACTCTCATTGTAGTATTAATCAAGAGCTACGTATATAGATTATGACCAATAAATTAATACTTTAACACAACCCTATCAAACCTAAGTACAATCATTAAATAATGTTTAGAAAATTATAACATTGACCAATCCATATTAAGGCTCCACCGAGCCCTAGACAAAAGACTACTCACGATCCATAATTATAACTAAAATAACAATTTTAATAATAGAAGATAACATATTTAGATAAATAAATAAAACAAATATAAAAGAGATAAATAAGGGAGATAAATATAGTATTAACTATGGCAATGACAAGTTGAGAACTTTGAGCTTGTCGTCAAATAATAGCATGAAAGTGTAAAAATATGAACAAGATAATTGATGTGAATAATGAGAGAATAAATAGAATTTAATATGAAACTAATTATTTTATTGCTTATTGTTGTGTTCTCCCTTCCCCCCTCTCAAATGCAAATCACCTTCTTTATATAGGTGATCATGTGAGTTTCTAAATTAAATAATACACGTACGTTTACATCACAAATTAATGTAAATACATCACATGTAAAATTATTCCTACAGTTTATGCTATTAGTGCTTGAAGTTCCTTCAAAATATGAATGTTTCATGAATTAAATAATTAATTTGAGATGTTTCATGTTGTATTTATCAGAATAACTCTTCACCCATGTAAATGTTAGCATGCGCTTTTCTCTTAAAAATCCTTCAATGTAACATCATCAAATTGAATGCTTCAAGACTTGATGTTTCAATGCACCAACTTCTACGAATATGCTTTTTTATTTCATCATTTGTAAATGACGGCCTTGTCAACATTTTATTCAATTCATGGATTTTCATTTTATTTTGGACTGCTTTGTCTTTATTGTGTGGACTTGGAGGTTTTGGATCTAAGCTTGAAGTCCTTATTTATTTTGTCGTCTTTTATTCATCGCCTCGCTTAGCTGTTTAGCTAATATCAGCATCAAAATAACTCCTTCCTACAAATAATTATATAAATCGCAGTAAGATGTTCTAGGAAGTAATTTATTATTAAAATGAAATATAATGCTGAAAATATAAGTAAAATTATGGGAAATAAGTATATAAAATATAGTAAATTTTGCGCTTAACAGGTGTACTACGCTTTGATCCTGTAAGTGGTCTTTTCTCGTTAATTTTTTGTAGTTTTTTTATATTTTGTTTAATGTTAATCCGTTTGTCAAACGGATTTTGTACATTGATGTCGGCCAAATGGGTCGGTTAAATGGGTCGGTCAAATGGGTCGGTCAAATGTTTTTATATGGACTTACCTTAATAATTTTCCTCGATTTCGGCCCAATGTTTTTATATGGACTTACCTTAATAATTTCCCTCGATTTCAGCCCAATTATTTCTATGTACTTACCTTAATAATTTTCCTCGATTTCGGCCCAATGTTTTTGTATGTACTTACCTTAATAATTTTCCTCGATTTCGGCCCAATGTTTTTGTATGTACTTACCTTTATAATTTACCTCGATTTCGGCCCAATGTTTTTATATGTACTTACCTTTATAATTTACCTCGATTTTGGACCAATTGGGCCGAAATCGAGGTAAATAATAAAGGTAAGTACATACAAAAACATTGGGCCGAAATCGAGGTAAATTATAAAGGTAAGTACATACAAAAACATTGGGCCGAAATCGAGGAAAATTATTAAGGTAAGTACATAGAAAAACATTGGGCCGAAATCGAGGAAAATTATTAAGATAAGTCCATATAAAAACATTTGACCGGCCCATTTGACCGACCCATTTGGCCGACATCAATGTACAAAATCCGTTTGACAAACGGATTAACATTAAACAAAATATAAAAAAAACTACAAAAAATTAACGAGAAAAGGCCACTTACAAGATCAAAGCGTAGTACACCCATCTTCATCGATGTGATATATAAAAACATGAAAGCTTGCATTTTTCCTCAAAAGATCCGTCAACAAGATATCCTTAAATGTAAGATAAAGATCCAGCAAACCTCCATCAATCCTTTTTTAACATCGTGAAAAACTTCAAATCTTTCTACCACAAATCCCTCAGAAACATTCAACTCTTTATTCATTTGGCTTAAAAATCTCCCAAAACATGCCTTTAGAGAAATTTGGTATAAATTTGTTTTCCTAACTACATATTCATGTCTGTCACCTTTCATCCTCAAACTACCTCTTTTATTTCCATCTACGCTTTAAAAGCTTATTTTAAGCTCAATGTTATTTTTTATATAGTTAAATTTGTTTTCCGTCTCCATGCCGAGGATCAACTATATTACAACCAAGTTCTTCTTATTTTCTTTTCCCGGCTTAGCCATGCAAATTTAAAAATATATAGTTATTTGTTTTCATCTAGAAATAAATTACTTCTTACTTCGTCTTCTATAAGCTATACCTTTCTTTCTTTTTCCTTTAAAAATAAATATATTACTACCTTTTAAATTTGTTTAAACTAAAAAAAATCGACTATTTTAAAATTTTGTAGGTATGACGATTTTTTTAAAAAAAGAAATATATAGATATGAGTCTAAAATTTAGTTTGACAGAACTTTAAAATGAGGGGGAAAAATCCACTATTTTAAAATTTTGTATTAAACAAATTATATAAGCTACGAGTCTACAAAATTAATTTAGTGGATTTTTTTAGTTTAAACAAATTATAGTGCGTTTTTTTTTAGTTTAAACAAATAGAAAAAATCGTGTCAACTATATAATGGTTGAATAATGGGAGTTGGATTCAAATTGTTTTGTTACTTTTACCCAAACATTTCAGGCGGTTATTTTTTCAAAGGAAAGAAGTTGTACTTTGAATATGTTGCTTTAAAGATGACGTGGTTTAACCACAATTGAGTAATTGTTTTTCTATTTATAAAGATAAGATTGTACGGAGTATTTTTCCAGCATAGATGCATGCATGCTTGCATAAAAGTAGTGGTTATGTTTAATACGTAGTATCCATTTTTTTCAACACATCCATTGTATCCATAACATATCATATTCATACTCCATAGTATTCGAAGTCTTATTAAAAATTTCACCCTGTAAATATAGGATTTTTTTTCTAGCTCTTCATGATAACATACTTCTGACCTTCTTTTCGTTTTCATAGACAATATGCAAAAAAAATGTTAGAGACAATAATCGGCAAAAAAAAATGTGAGTATTTCATTATGTTCACTGTTCACACTTCACATCTATGATACATTGATATCGTGGCTATGTTGAAGTTAAACCCATAAAGATAACTGGAGGGTTAAATCCTAAAGTATCAAATATTTTTATTTCATTATATCGATGTAAATTAAGTACAAATTAATAAAGATATATTTATGCTAGCAATTCAAGTAGCAAATATTGACATTTGAACTCCATTCTATATTTGTATGTACAACATTCTCTTATCTCTTATCTTCTTTTTTATGCATCTTGCAGAATATGGAGTACTTTGAAAACACGCACTTTCCTCTAATAATTATTGAGCAACCGGTAAACGTCAGAGGAGAGGCAGTCAATGTGGTTGTGGGCCAATGTGATGAGCAACCTCCATGATTTGGAAGGAATTATGATAGAGCGTGTGCGTAAATTGAGCGAGGCGACATAGAGAATGATGTAATGGCAAGAATTATGAAAAGGCAAGAGAGTTGATTTTTGAGGCTTTTCGAGTTTTCCTAAAACAGAGATGGGGTAGGAGTAGGATAGATCATTAATTATCAAAATGCATAAGTTTGTCATGGGATTAGAATTAGTTTAGACAAGATTTGTGCATAATTCACAAGAGACTGGAATTGTTTGGTAAACCCCACGAGAAGTTGACAAATAATAAGGAGTATTTTAGTATGGCATAAAATATTAACATTTGTTAGATTAAATTCATGAAATTAGTTTTTGAATAAAAACAAATTAGTTTTCGAAAAGAAACAGTAGGTATAAATGCTAGAAAATATATTTATTTATTGTCTTCAAAAGACAGCCTGGAATTAAATTAATGAAATAATTCATCATAAAGTGGTTAAGACGGGGTATTGTGGACAATAGGTCCCAGGTTCGAATCCCCTTTCCCCTCTATCGCATAATGCGATCAAGTGAGCTTTGTTAGATAAAAAAAAGGCAAGTTTAAATATATCTATATGTTATGGTTATTATTAATTAACTGATGACTGTAAATAAAAATTAAAGGGAACATAATAATAAAAAAAAGGGTTATTCTACGCGGTAACCCTGTGTTTTTTTGAATTTTAGCGGGTAACCCTTCATTTTTCAACCACCCCCATGGTAACCCTAAACTTATCAAAAAAAAGTTTTTCGTGACCCCCAACTTTTATTCTGTTAAAAAACACCGTTAGTTTGCATGTTTATTGAGACGTGGGCTTGTTTTTTAGAGTTCAGATGCTTAAATGGCCAACTAACTATGGTCTTCTCAACTCAATTAAATAAATATACCCCAAATTTTCCTAACAAATAATTATATTCTAGGTGTGGTAAGACTTAAGAGTATAATTCATAATCTTTTTATTATCATTATTATTATTATCATTATCATCATTTTTATTGCTTAACAAAGAATATTAAAGTAGTAAAAATACCGATCCACTTCTTACCTTTGTCTTTTTTATAAAAATAATAATAATAATATAATATCAACTATAATCTAATCTAATTTATAACAAAAACAAATATGTGTTTCAATATATTTACTACTGTAATATTCTTTGTTAAGCAATAAAAATGATGATAAGAATAAAAATGATAATAAAAAGGTTATGAATTATACTCTTACCACACCTATAATATAATTATTTGTTAGCAAAATTCGTGGTTTATTTATTTTAATTGAGTTGAGAAAACCATAGTTACTTGGTCATTTAAGCATTTGAAGTGTAAAAGACAAGCCCAAGTCTCAATAAACATTCAAAGTAACGGAGTTTTTTAACGGAATAAAAGTTGAGGGTCATGGAGAACCTTTTTTCATAAATTCAGGGTTACCATATGGGTAGTTGAAAAACGAAGGGTTAGCATCTAGAATTCAAAAAAACACAGGGTTACTACGTAGAATAACCCTAAAAAAAAGAGTGCGTATTGTATAATGCAAAATAATAATTAACTGACTCCCTCCGTTCTAATCATTTGTTTATGTTTTGATTAAATTTCTCCCCAGAAAAGTAAACAAACGAATGAGCCGAAGAGAGTATATATCAAGAGCAATTCCGAGTATCCAGTCACTCTTCTAATTAAATTTTAGTGTTTTACTAACTAAATATTAAAGCTAGCCGTGCAAAGCACGAGATTCTACATAGTATATATATATATATATATATATATATATATATATATATATATATATATATATATATATATATATATAATCTGGGTTGAAACGCTATCGATGCGCCACGTGTCATATACAGCCTTAATGACAAGCATTAATTACAGCTTCATTTAATATGAACATAATAAATGTTGTATAAATCTCAACAAAATATTAATAATTATAGCTTAATAAATTTTATTATATATTAGAATAAATAATTACGGTGATTTGATTCTAAATTTATTAAAAAATTATTTTGATAAAAATTCTATAATGTAAAATATTATGTTCATTGCGAAAAATGCTTTCAATTGAATATAATTTTCATTATATTTATTGAAATATTTTCATATGTAGAAATGATTAAACTGAGTGTCTTACATCGTTTTACATTTACGTAAAAGACATTTTGAGAAAGTTATAAAACTTGGACCATTAAATCCATTTAAAAAAAATATTGGAAAAAGTCGTTGTATCTATTAAAAACAGAACTTAACAGAACTATTAAGAGATAAATTTTATAGTGTGGGAATGAAAAAAAATTATATTGCGAGAAAATTGAAAATATATGAGATTAGATAGGTTTAAATAGTGTGATAACGAGTATGTATGTACATAGTGATCGCGAGTGCATTCGAATAATCAAAACAAAAGTAATGATTATTAAGTAATATAGTATTATAAACGACATGAAAAGGTACAAAACACGTTATATTTTTTTTAAAATATTTTCAACTAAATATGTATACGTATAAAATATTGATTATGACTAATGAAATATTACTTTTGGTTAAATATTTTATATGTTATTGATCAAATACTTTGAAGTTAAACTTCAAAAAATAATACTCCCTCCAATTCACAATAAACCTCCCTATTTCCTTTTTCGGTTATTCACAATAACCTCCCTATTTTCTTTTATGGTAAGTGTTTGTGTGATCTAAATTTAATTGTATGGTGGGGTAGTATATTTGTGTGGTCCAAATTTAATTATATGGTGGGGGTAGTGTGTTTCCTTAATTTTTGTGCCAAAATAAAATGGAAGGTTTATTGTGAATTGGAGGGAGTATGTTGATACATAAATATCACGGGTCATACATAAAAAATTTAAAATAAGTTGAGTATAGACCCATATATGTTTGATACATACATATCACACACCATACATAAAAAAATTAAAATTACATAAAATTATATTTACATAATTTTGAACAAATATTAATTTATTTTGAACATAACGTATCGTAAAATGATATAATTTGAGAACTTAATGTTGATTGTTGCATTATTTGAATAAATTTTATTTTCATTAATATGACATTTAATCAGTCACAAATTTATTTACAAAAGGTTGATCATGCATAATTAATTATTATTTATTAGTTTTAATTAAAATTGTATGTATTTTATTTTAAAACATTGAAGTTAAACCTAAAAAAATTAAATTTGAAAAAACTTATTTTATTTTTATTTATAAGCAAAATATTAAAGGTCATATATGAACTATATTATTTTTCTTAAATTAAAATAATAAAATTTTAAAACAGCCCGCGCTTCGCGCGGGATACTACTTAGTAACCATTATTGCCATCTTTCCAACCGTTATATCCCTTATACGCCTTGAATACCGCACATTAACCACGGTCAATCAATTTATGAATCTAAGAAATTTCACGAGTCACAAGACATTACCTAATTAACTTTATTTTTTAGGGAAAACTCCTGAGCATCTCTAATGGTTTGGTTTAAAGATTTGCTTGCAATTTCATGAAATTTCAAGCAAGTAGCTCAACAATTGAAGTCGGTCATATAAACTAGCTTTGTCCAACCATGGAGCTATGGAGCTACTTGCTTAAATGGACCACAAGTGTAATTTAACCAATAAGAAAATAGTAATCCTATTAATAAAGGTTTAATTTTATTTTGGAAATTGAATAAATAAATAGAGGAGTATATTAAGTGGGCTCAATTAAGCTATTAATAAGTTGGCTAAACCATTGGAGTAATTCTAGCTTAAAATGGTTATAGTTTAAAAAAATGATGTGGCAAAGATAAATTAGTGACAACTAGCTTATCATTGTAGATGCTCTTAATTAACTTTGGTTGAACTTTATTTCCTTCTACACATAGTAAATAGGAAAATGAGATGGTCACACGGAGTGTTACTCAAATTGAGCGACACCCGGGTATTATTGTAATTTAATTATGTATTTTGCTTCCCTCCATCAAAATTCAAATTTCAAACTAATTATTGGTAAAGGGTAATTTTGGAATTGAATATTAATTAATTGATTTAACAATAATGAAAATAATAAATTTAAAAAAGATTGAGATTCTTGCGATTGTGTTCTAACTGCAAGCTATATTGTTGGAGCTATACCTGTAATTTTTTTATTAATGATTCTAAACCTATATAATACTTCACATAATTGTCGTATCGTTTTCGATAAGCGATATGACATGACATTTCGATACTTAATAGTAGACCAAAAAAATGAAAAATTTGCAGGAAATAGCCGTATTCAATACATTAATATCGTGTCGTGTTCGATACATACAGTACCCGTCTACCCTAATCAAAATAACATAACTCTTACCTTACGCTTAATTTGTGGGTAATTTTGAATTAAAATCGTTATGACTAAATAGTGCACCTGATATATAAGTTAATCATTATAGGATGACTTTAAATTGAATAATTTAGTGTCATTTCAAATGTGATACGCTTTCGCCTTTCAGGTTCAAGTATCTCGTATGTTTCGAATATGCCGTTACATCGTTGTACTACAATGTCAAATACCTACTGCCGTTTAATACTCTTGTGGTGAAGCAAGCATGGTGACAGCTACAGTATTAAACTACACAAATTGTGTACACTAACCTTCTTAATTGTTACGGTGTGATGGAAGAATTCCTTTTTTTTTTTTTCTGTTAATCGATAAATGTATGATTTGATGGTGAAGATAAAGATATGTTTGTTATAATACGTATTGATGTATAATATTGGATACTTATTTTATTTTGTTAATATAATAGATTGTAAATTCCTGTTTTATCCCTATCATATTGGCGCAAAAACGAAAACTAGTTTTTAGTTTTTATTTTTTGTATTTTTTTTATTAGGGTGTTACTGAAACCCAGTAACACCCGGTGTCGTCCTAGCACTTCCCTAGTAAATATGGTCCATTAGAGCATCCACAGCAACAAAAAGTTTTTGTTGTTTTTTTTGTGGGCCCTTAAACTATCCACCTCAATTTATCATAAGATGATATTTTTGTCAAAAACATTACACAACAACAATAAGTTTTATGAATCTTCAATCCTCCACCTCATCCTTCCTTCTCTCCTACATCACATAAAAAAGTCACAGAAAAATCTCATTAATAAGTCAAACAAATAAATTGTTCATGCCATGCAAGTGATAAACTACGGGTAAACTACAACAACCAAATTGTTAGTGTCATACACCAAACTACAAATTAAATGTAATCCCCTATAAAATCTAGTGCAAAATAGTGGCGGAAACACTGTTGAATGAGATTAAATACACAAAGATAAAAGTTCTAACTATTATAAATTGAGTTTGTATTAATTAGCATATACTCTCTTATATTATAAATAATATCAATAACTTATTAGTTATGATTTCATATGTGTAATTGCAGGTGAGAAGTTTGAAGGCCTAATAAAGCATACTCAAATCGAAGCTTTTCAGAAAAGGTCTAAACAAGCATCCCTCAACACAAAAGGAGGAAAGAAAGATGTCGTGGTCAAGCCTACTCACTATGGGGGATCCCGATCGTTCTGGGATCGTGTATTGGGTGTAAGTTTGTCTATTATTTCACACTTTTTTGGTTTTCAACATGTTTTATGTTAGATTTTTTGTTGATTTTCTAACATGTATGTTTTTTTTTCATTCAGAAAGGAAAGAAGAAGTCAAAACCGGTTACGACGTTACCGAAACTGTTTCTTGACACGCATTCCAGGGTTGACCACAAAGGGATAAGGAGTTGGACTAAGCCAAAAGACAAGGAATTATATGTAAGTTTTCCGTAACACTTAATTTTTGTTAATTTACTCTTTTTTAAGGTCTTATTTTGGTTACCATATTAACTTATAATGATAATGACATATGGTTTGAGTTGGTGAAAGGCTTCAAGAAAGGGAACGTGTATGGTACCGGAAGTTCAACACCGGCTTTCTATGACAACACGCGTAGGAGATCGACTTCAACAATTCCCAGCAACACATATCAACCGGGAATTATTAGTCAACTTCAAACTCAACTAAGAGAGCGTGATGAACGTGAAAGAAAACGTGATGAAGAATTCCGCCAAATGAAGGAAAAAATGGCAATGTTTGAGAATTGGTGGCAAAGTTGTAACCCCGGACCTAGACCCGACTACGATCCTTTTGATCCGCATGGTCCACAAGGGGGGAGTGGAGCCGGTGTTGTCTTCCAAGTAGTTAAGTAAGTTTAATTTAGCATGTAAGACTTGAACTTTAGAATATGTTAGCTTGTAAACCTTTCATTTTCAATATATGAAATGAAGTTTGGGAAAATGTATGTTTGAAATGTGTGGTGTTGGGTTGAAATTTGAAATGTATGGTTTTGTGTGTGTTGAATTTTGGGATGTATGGCGTTGTGGAACTTCGGTTTGTATGCAGGTTGTAAATATTTGGCTAACAATGAAAACGAAAAAAACCACCAAAACAATCAGTAGCTTTAGCGACTGATTTGCATTTTAGCGACCACAAATCAGTCGCCAAAGAGCCTCACTGATTTTGGCTACGTCACCCAAATTTGGCGACCGAAAATCAGTCGCTAATTTGGCGACTACCATGTGTCGGTCGCCAAATTGGCGACTACTATTTCGGGCGCTATTTTCCTCATTTAGCGACTGAAATTTCAGTCGCCAAATTTAGCGACTGACTTTAGTCGCTAAAATCAGAAAAAGCGACCAAGGTCTGCGACTGGTGTTTGACGACTGAAGTCAGTCGCTAAATTGATTTTAGCGACTGATTTCAGTCGCCAAAATCAGTCGCCTGTTTTATTTCTTTTTGTAGTGTGATGGTGTAAGATAAGTGTGAATGTGTGATTGGTAAAGTGTGGTGTGGCTGGAGATGGTGAGATGAGAAAGGATGAAGATGAACATATTATAATGACCTCATGGAGGAAATTGGTTCTATATTATTAGGCATTGGAATACATACTGTTCAGTAGTTGTTGTTGTAAATATTGACTATTTTGCCCTTTATTTTCTACAGAATAAGTGTGTTATGCAAGGCTATGGACCATTTTGTCCAATTAATAAGAAGTCAGGAAACTTGTTTTCCTAAACCCTCATGCTGCCACGTTAGTAGTTTTAGAGTGTTCTTTAATATATATAACTAGTTCTATTACCCGTGAAATTCACGGGTCAAGATATGTTATGACGTTTGTGGTGTTATGCAAGCCCGAATATGCGATCACAATATTCCTTGAGGACAAAAGGGTATCGTAAAAAAATTATTAATCAATAAGTATATTGACATAATATATCGTCAAAGTATAATTATGTTATGTATATGACCAATTTATTTTACTTTTGCCATATATTGTTAGTATTTTCCACGAATATTGCTACGTTTATTAGTATTTTGCTACAATTATTATTATTACCATGGTTTGAAAATGCATTTGACTACAATTCACGGTTGTGTTTGAGGCTAACTGTTTAAACTCACCAAATTTTTATACCTAAACAAAAGCTTTATCTTCATTTCTATGCAAGAAAACCTAAACAAAAGCTTCATTTTCATTCCTATGCGAGTCTTCTCTTTATTAAAGTTGACCAAAAGCTTTATTTTCATCTCTATGCAAGTCTTCTCTTTGTGAAAGGTGACCAAAAGCTTTATCTTCATTCCTAGGTAAAAAAACCTAAATAAAAGTTTCATCTTCATCCCTATGTGAAAGGTGACCTGATATTACCATGGTTTGAAAATGCATTTGACTAAAAAAATGAAGAAGAATGGGGCTTCAATGATCAAGTGGAGTCGGTTGGATCATATTGGTGTTTGTTATGCAAGGACAGGAATAAATTGGTTGTGCCTAAAGATTTATAATCATGCTCATGATACACATGGTGGTTTAGACTACGTGATTTATCCGAAATTGTCTGTACTCCATTCTTCTGGCCAGGGACCAGCATCTTCACCAGTGTCAACCTCATCATGTTGCTGAAGAAGAGAATGAGCATGCTTAAATTATGTTCTTTGGTGTATTGAGTTGTCTTCTGGATCAACGACAACTGTTATCTTCTTAGGGGTGTTATCTAACTGCCTCACTTGACTTTTTTCAAAGTTTTATGTTGAACCTCTGCTTTTATTATAGTTTGTTGAAGATTTATGTTGAACTTCTATGTTTTTATCGTTTGGAGTACTTGTGCTGTGGTGAATCGCAACACGGAGTATTTGTTATTAGTACAATGATCGGTCTGATTTCTAAAAAAAAAAAAACATCTACAATAGGTGAGTAGCATTACAATCAAATTGAAAGCTTGAATATCAATACTATATATTAATTCCAGAAATCAAGGGACTTCAATGTAATTAAATAAATCTATACAATTAATTATACTATATAGTTTTTAATCATAACACTGTGTGATGGACCTGGACAAGGGACTACAATGTAAATATTATATAGTTTTGGTTGAAATATAAATTTAGAGAATACCAGAATATATTAAGTTTCCTTAAAATAAACAGGCCCCACTTATATGGTATTAATTAGTATAAATATGTTAGTTATTTAACATACACAAATATAATATAAATATGATATATTTTGGAAACAGTTAAAAGGTAAATAAATCAATCTAGATTTCCAAAAAATATAATACTTCATAACTCATTAAATTTGTAATTTAATTAATAAAAAAATAATGATTGCTCTTTAATAATATTCTAATTTAATATTTCAAATTTATTTAAATATATAAATTTAAAATATGATATTTGTTGAATCGAATGGTAAGCTAATTGTCGCATTGTGAGTAGTAAAATCAACAATAATAGCAGCGGGAGTAGTGAAAGTCATACTAGCAACAAGGGGAGTAGTGAAATTAACAATAATAAATGCAGGAGTAGTGAAAAAAAATAATGACGGCGGGAGAAGTGAAAGTAATAGTAGTCACAACACATGTAATGAAAGTAACAAAGAAACAACGGAGAGAGTATGAAAAATTAACTAACAATTCGATTTTAAGAAAATGTTAATTTTATTTAATTATATGAGTTTGACAAAACTAACGGGTTAACCGTAAAAATAGCAGGAGTAGTTAAACAAACAAAAGTAACCGAAGAAATAATATCAACAAGGGATGTAGTGAAAGTAATAATATTAACGGCGGGAGTGGTGAACGTGTCTCATAATTTGTTGATGATTAAATTGTAAATGTATATGTTAAACAAATTTAGCGTATCATATTTCATAGAAAGTAAAATTTAAATGGTAAATAAAGATAGCTCGGGCGTAGCCGGACACCAAACCTAGTTATTGATAAACGAGGGATGCTTACATAACAATTACAAAGGACAATAACTTGAAACACGATCTAACTATAATATATCTTAAAGATATATTTGACATAATATGGAAAACTATGACTAATAGAATGTCTAAAGATTATAATCAGAACCATAATTTATTTTCACACTATCACAATATTTCCATATTGTGACTAATATTATAATAATTCTATATTCCTTATATTTCAGAATGACACAATCAATAGAGTTTTAAGCATATATGATGATTCAAACATACCTTCGTAAGATTTAAGCATAATTGTTCCTCTTTATTCATCCAACATTAACAATACTATTATACTTTGTAAGAATTATTTGCTTTCTTAATTCATGAGAAAATAAAATATACACAATTCATTAAAAAAAACTTTTATCGAAGAAATATTGTGATACTTGATGGAAAACAAAAAAAAATGATTTAAAGGTTTGAAAGTATTCAAACCTGGAACAACGAATTGGTGAATGAGCATCGGGTTCCAGCCAATAACCATGCTAAATATTTACTCCGCATATGACATTATTAAATGGTCAAATTGACATCTTTGCAACATACTTCAACACTTCGAGTGAGACATTTAATTTATAACATGTTTGATAAAATACAAATAGAAAAGTATCCATTCCAAAACAAAAATTGTAAAGAATATCCATAAACATTATTTTTCAATTTCATGCAATCTTATTGATGATGTGAGTATGACGTTCTCCTACAATTTCAACACAAACACAAAATAATAACTAAATAAGATTGTAACAATTAATTCAAAACATAATAAATATAAAAAGTGAAATAATTCATTTAGTTCTCTATGTATATTTTACCTACCAACTTTTTTAATAAAAAAAAATTAGGATTATTATAATAATTATATAAAAAAAATTTGTAATTAATTTCCGCATTAATTTCAACAATTTATTCGAAGGAAGAAGAAAGATTTTGTGAATGAAGCGGAAGATAAAAAATTATATGGTAACATAAATACAAAGTATAATAATGTTGAAGGAAAACAAAAAGGTCATCCTATTAAATAAAAGAAACAGCGGTTAAATAAATAGAGCATATTGTAAACAAAGTTATGAGAGAAAAATAAAAAGTTTGTATTGATTTAATTTTTTTATGTTTGCAACTAATATTTTTTTAATTTCTGTACTTATTTGTATAACTTTTAAATAAATGAATGTGTAATTTTTAAGTAATACGAATTTTAAAAAATTAAGTTTAACAATTACCACAGAAAAAATATATAACGTATTATCAACCAACATTTTATCATATGAAATAAATTTAGGAAAAATAGTATGAAAAACTTTTATCATTAACACGCTCAATTACAAAAACTTTAATCAAAATGTCAATTTTAATTATAAAATATGAAATTTAGATGTGATTTATAGAGTTTACATCACTCTTGCAATTTTTTAACTCGTGAAAGATTTAATGTCCACAATTAATTTAATTTAGATATAATGATATTTTTGTAAGGAACTTTAATTAATTTATGTATAACTAATTTAGATCTCGCGCAATGAATGCGCGATATTTATAGAGTTACTAATATAGACCACGTGCAATATATGCACGGTATTTATAAAATTTTACTTTGTAGTGTATTATTTATAAAATTTAAATTGACAATTCAATTATTTTTCATGTTTCTCCTTAATGTATTTTGATTGGAAAAATAAATAAAAATTTAGATCGTAAGAAGTAATAAAATGTTTTTTTTTTTTTACCGAGAAATTAATTATGTTAATTTATAAATATATATACTAATAATATATTTTTTGGCTGCAAATTTTATCATAAAAAGTCAATGAATTTTTAACAAATATTTACTAATACCATATTTTTTAGCCGCAACTTATCATAAAAAGTCAATAAATTTTTATCATTATGTTCTTTAAAAAAAGAATTTCTTTATCGTAAAAAGATCGGAGATAAATTTGTGCAGAATTTGAAATATTTAATGATATAAATATTCAAATACAAAAGATTATGTACATTTATACCTTATCATGTCCACACTTATAGTATACATTAAAAATACCATATACTATTCTAGGAAATATATTTTAGGCGGGAAAAGTGGGAGTTTCGCCTATTCATTTAGTAAATAGGGGATGTGAAATGGTTAGTTTAGTAATTTTACATGGTGATGAGGTGACATCATAATAAGCTAGAAAATGTTAAATTCTTGTCAATTAAGCCATCAACATGCCTTTTAATATTATTTATAGATGATGATTGCTTGACAATATTTTTTTCCCTAATCTTCTCTGAAGATCAATTCTACTGCTTTCACCCAATATATCCTTTTTGTCTAGTACGGAGTACTTTTCTTTTATTCTTCCTCTACTCTAAAAAGTTCTAGTCCATAATACTTGCTTTCATAAAGTTTCATTTCGATATTAATTTAACTAATCAAGCCTACTTTCTAGCACTAAAACACAGTGGCGGATTTTTTTTGGTGTAAGGGCACGTGCCTTCACGTAACGAGAGAAAAAAAACTGAAAATTTACGTTTAGACAATAAGAGACCCCTTCTTTAGCATGCAGGGGCGGCTATGACCAAGTGCGGGCTGAGCGCGCGAACTGGGCCTCCAAATTTTTGGGCTTCGTGTTCGTATAAAGTATGAAAACATTAGTCATATATACATAATAATCTCCATGTATATTAACAAAAGTGTGATAGCACATTGGTGAATACGTGTTTCAATTGTTCAAGCTACCCGAGTTTGAGCCTTGCCATAACCATTTTAATTTATTTTATTTATTTTCTTAAATTTTGAGGGCCTCCGTTTTTATTTTGCACGGGCCTCCGAATTATTCGAGACGCCCCTGTTAGCATGATAGTTTTCTTGGTCTGGTGGTAAGAGGCTTACAAAGTTACTTGATGGTCACGTGTTCGAATTTTGTTGTAGTTAGGCTTGGCTTATTTTTTTTTGGAGAAATTCTCATTTGTACCCTTGTGCTATGGGCTAATCCCACCTGTACCCTTATTTTTCAGGAAAACCCGCTTATACCCTTCAATTTACGAGTTATTCTCACTTATACCCCTCAAGTATAAGCTAATCTCACATATACCTCTACTTTTAAGTAAACCCCACACTCCAACATCCTAGTTACATAGAAATCATGACCATAATACTAAGCACCAATAATTAAGAAGGTAAGTAAATTCTTGCTTGTCATTATGAAGTGTGGAAGAAGTGTTAAGTACCATCGAGTAAGATGTTGAAGGCTACGTAAACGATATGAAGAAGAGTACCCTAATTGTAATATTTGTTTTTTTCTCCAACAAACATCTTCATCTCCAACATTCATCTTTTACCCTTCTTCCTCAGGAGGGTACAAGTGAGATTTCCTGAAAAGAAGAGGTATAAGTGGGAATTTCCCTTTTTTTTTTGTTCAAAGTTAGATTTAATTAATTGAATTTCAACAAAATGATGCTACAAGGGCTCGAACCTGGGGCGTTAGGCTAGTATATTGAATGATTGTCCAACACATCAATTGCATATTAATATTTTTATATCTATACAATTATACACTTTTAGAAGTAATTCCATGTAAAAATTTCCATTGTCTTATATATAAAGATTATGGTACTCTTTGATTAATTTTTTACTACCTTCATGACGATAATATATGGAATTGAAGGGGTCCCCCAAAACCCAGCAGAAACAAAAAAACATTATTAGATAGTCTCTCTCTAAAAAAAGTCTCTAAAAACCTCTAAAAACCCTAACCTTCAAGTTCATCAATTAGGGGCTACCGTCTACCAATTTGGTGGAGGTAAGCCCCATTTTTTTCCGTTTTTCTTACTAAATACTCATATCTATTAATTATTAATTATATGCAAATAACTCTTGCCTCTCCTTTATTGGAGATTTGTTCTCGCCTTTGTGTGAATTTCATCCCCCTCTATTTGAGAGGTTCAAGAATTATGTGGAAGATCAATTGTCTTATCTGTAATCATATGGTGCTGCAATGGATATTGGATTATTGCTTACGTTTTGTGAGATCGGACAAGATTCATCTTTTTCAAAACTTTATTATCAGATCTATGAATCCCCTCGCAGTTGGCTGTATGGAGAAACAACGGTATTTTAAAGGGTGGTGTGCAGAAGCGTTTTTATCTAATAACAATCTTAGTTTTAGAAAGAGTTTGTCTTGCTTGTGTTTTATAAATTTGTATTCTATTAATTTTAATTGTTGTTGCAATTCGACATATTATTATTAATGAAATTGATCTTTTACTCAAAAAACATTCAACCCAGCAAAATAACTTTATGAGAAGGAAAAAAAGTTGGGAATGAATTAATTCATAACTGCGTCAATTTTCTGGAAATACAAGTGAACTTGAGGGTTGGATATTTAAAGATAAACCTCAATTGAGATGGACACAATCCATGCGATTACGAGAATTCATGACTTTTTATGTACAATGCATAGATGAGCTAGTTTTGCTTAAGACGACACTATCTGTCTTAAGTTTAAGACACGCAAAATATCACCAGTATATACATGGGTGTATTTGACCCGTTTAAGACGGATAGTGAGAATACTATACTACAATTGTCAAAGTCAGGCCAATTAAAAATGCAATATTAAGTGGAGGAATTGCATTGATAAACATACATAATTTATATACATTCGAGTTATAAGTATAGGAAATTGCATAAGAATAAGCCATGCTAATTGTTATATCATCTTCGCTCTCAGGGGAGGCCCACACCCTGTTCAATTAGGTTCACCGAACCGGGGCCCAATGGGGTTGGGGGCCTCATCAAAAAAGAGTTATTGTTTAAGTATGTATTAACGTTCTATAATGTTGACAAGCCTTACTATGCCATAGTGGTAGTGAGCCTAATAGAAAACAACAAAGTCCTAGGCTCGATTCCTGAAACCTCTAACTAACTCCCTTGATAATTTTGTCGCTTTTAAAAAAATGTTGAATTACTTATGATCGTCTTAACCTGAAACCTCAAACTCCCTTGTTTTACTTCTACTTCTAAATTAATCGGGTGTAAAAACAGTTTATAAATTAAGAGGGTCTTAAATAAAAATGGTGTTAGAAAAGTGATCTTATTTGACGGAACAAACATACATGTTATTATCGATGATGCACTTACCGTACTAAATTTTTATTGTAGCCTTATTTTTCAAAATACTTTACTCCTAGAAGTAAAAGTTTAAATACGCTAATTGGAAGAAATAGAGAGAATATTTGTTTACAAGAAACAAAATAATATAACTAAAGTTTAGTAAAAGTGTAAATACGCTAATTGGAAGAAATAGAGAGAATATTTGTTTACAAGAAACAAAATTATAACTAAAGTTTTATGATTAAAATCGAATCATTAACGCGATTAATTTTATATTTATAGTATTTGAAATTTGAATATTACGCCTCTTCATATATTAAAGGTTTCATATTTTCTTATAAGTTATAACTATAAAAAATATGAGACGATAATCGTAAGGACTTCCACCTAATATTTGGAACAGGGCCTCTAAATCCAATGGGCCGCCCCTGTTCGCTCTGTATGCATTTAAATACAACAAAGAAATGAATGGCAATGACATGTATACTTATCTTCGACTGGCAAACGGGCAGTACTTTTGCTAGTTCTTTATTCATTCTAGATATCGGAGATTCGGAGAACTACTATGTAAGAGTAAAGATGACAAACGGTTGTCTACTTGTCTCGAGTTATTTACTAATCACCTTAAATCGATGAGTACTATATTAGATTATGTTTTGTTGAGTCAAGATCATTCTTTGGGTCAAGTCATTTCATGTAGGTCGTTGTTAGGTGAGTGGTCGATTCGGGTCGGTTTTGATTCAAGTAGCCTTTTAGATGCAATTATTTTATTTTTAAGTAGGAAATTAAGTTAAATAAGTTCGGTCGTTATAATGATTTATGTCATCCATCTGGTATTGGTACCGGTCATCTTCAGCTTCAATGAAGCAGATTGCTCTCAATTGTTTTGTCAATTATCATATTTCAGAAATTTTCAAGGTATGCCGCCTAAAATTTCAAACGAATAAAAAAAAATGGATCCACATCGGGTATAACTTTTGTCAATTCTTCCTAATTAGCTAAGCTAGAACCCTACTAGCACAAACTCATACGAAGTATTTTACAACACAAATTCTCATGTGTGACGGACATATTCCGTCGCAAACTTGGGACCGGTCAAGTATTATCCATATGAGATAGATAAGACAAAAGCAGAATACATAGGGAATAACAATCTGTTTTGTCTTATCTACCCATACTTGACTCGTCGCAAGCTTGTGACAGATATGTCTTGTCACAAGGGAGAGTTGCTGATTTTACAAAGCTGAAATAGACTCGTTTTCGAAATGATTGAAACTGTAACCCCGTCCTACTTAGAGTTGGCATAAAGGGCCGTGGGCCGATGGGCGGCACGGCCAGGCACGGTACGGCCCGACCCAGCAAGAAAATCGAGGAAGCACGGGCACCGCACGACCGGGCTTGAGACGGACTCCGACGCGATTTTCTTCAGAAATCTGTTCCCAGGCAAGGCACAACCCAGGCACGGTGGAGCCCGGCACGACGGGCTTGGCACGGCCCGGCCCGACCCGAAGAATAACCCGTTGATCATTATTTATTAAACAAAAAACACATTAATATTTAATAAAATATATATTTAAACCATTAATCATCATTTATTAAACAAAAAGTACTAAAAATATATCAATTCTATAACCTTTTTTTTTTAAATTAAAAAAATATTAAAGTACATGGGCCGGTCCACGGACAAGGCACGAAAAGCCATAGGCCAGGCACGGCCCAAGCACGACAAAGGTCGTGCCTTGAGTGGGCTGCGGCGTAGATTTGGATCAGTGGGCCTGGCAGTCTGGCACGACACGGGCTGAGAAGCCCAATATTCTTGCATGGGTTGGGCCAATTTTGAAAGAAGGCACGGCGGGCCGACACACGGGCCAGCCCAGCACGGCCCATTGCCTACTCTCCTACCCGTTTGACATGTCTTCTTTCTACCTAATAGAACGAAATAAGTCATCAATAGTTGACTAGTAACTTAGAGTCGGTAAAACTACGTTGGAAAATTCAACCAAGTAGTTTATCAAACCTACCTTGTCCAATTATTCCTAACCGTATATTAAAAGCTACTTCGAATGCACAACAATGTTTCTGTTCTTGTTAAGTTACATAAAATCATGGTAACACAAACACACTAACTCTTCATAAATTTTATTTGTGACGCATTATAAGTGTTGGATTAATCTTCCCAAAACTCCTAAAATTAAATGGTGAAATAAGTGTTGATGTTTCAAATGGAAATACGTAAATTATTTACGTTTTGGAAGAAGAAACATGCAATGCACAAAGAGTTATAGAATTGTTTTTAATTAAACAATTAATGGTTTGTTAGAAGTTTTAAGAACTTTTAGTATAAATAGATATTGTTGCTAATAGTTTTTACACACAAAATATAGAGAGACAAATTAAATTATATTGGTGAGAATACTTCTTGTTCTAAAGAGAGAAAAGAGAGTGTTCAACATCCATTACAAATAATAAGAGCGAGGCAAAGTTTGAGAGAAAGTGACAATACTAGTGTGAGTGATTGTACTTACGAACTTTGTAATATCTTATTAAGTGAATTAATTTGTCGAGAGAGTCGTGGTTTTTCCCTTAATTGAGAAGGGTTTCCACGTGATAAATTGTGGTGTCATTTTTATTTGTTTTTACTTACGTTCGTTGTGTGTTCCTTCGTAGTATTGTTGTTGGGTGAGATTCTTCTCGCACCGGGTTTACAGGACGCTTCCCCAACAATAAGTTTATGTTTCCTTTCGATTAAAATAATGTTAAAAAACAAAGTGTGACGATTGTGAGATGTCACAAGTTACTTTTCGTCTGAATCATGATAACACTAACACTTACACTTTTCGAGTCATAG
The DNA here is from genome assembly GCF_048544455.1 of Silene latifolia. NCBI lineage: Eukaryota > Viridiplantae > Streptophyta > Magnoliopsida > Caryophyllales > Caryophyllaceae > Silene > Silene latifolia. The sequence continues at coordinate 199,071,871 of NC_133536.1, read as the reverse complement.
GTGTGTTTCAAGGAGAAATGAGGATGACTGATACGTCTGATAGGAGTTGGTGTACTTTGATAGGCATTAGCTGAATATGTAATTTCTAATTCTTTAAGTTAATCTTGTATGATGTTACAAAATACAAACAGAGCTATATGTCACGAGATGACTACTTTACCCCCTTGAATCAAACTCGTGTGCTACTCGACTTGCGATCCCGTTGCAAGCCAAGTCAAGCAAGACCCTCAAGATGTGCTAGGCTATGCCTTAGACACTTAACAAGTGAAGTTGGAACTTAGAACAAGAAGGCTAATAATACTTGGTGTTGGAAATAGATTGCTTTTATTAAGAAAGCTTGAAGATTACAAGAATGTTTACAAAGTGAGTTTGTGTGAATGTTCTTGGATGGATGGCAAATGAAGCCATGCCCTCCTATTTATAGAGCTCCTAAGGAGTCATATAGAACCTTAAAGTGTCCTAGAAGTCTCGGGACTACTCTAGACTCTTCTAGAATATGCACAAGTTTCCTATATTTACATGTTGATTCTAGATTAATCTAGTATGCACATGATTTATCTAGGATGTCCTAGAAAATTCTTGAAGGACCTAGATTCTTCTAGAACATTCCGGATTCTTCTAGGAGCTTCTAGCATGTTCCGGAGAAATCTAGTCCACTGAACTCAATTTTCAGCATGGTTTCGGGAAAAAATCCTCATATTAAGGCGGATCGTTACATTCTCCCCCACCAAAGCCGTTGACGACCTCGTCACGGTTGCTCGTCGAAACGTCTTATCATATCTTTGAATTGCCAAAGATCTTCTTCTCTCTCCCATGACGCCTCGCTTTCAGGTAGCCCCTTCCATCGGATTAAGAACTCTCTAGTCCTTGGGACTCCTCGTTTTCTAATGACTCGGTCGGCCAGAACTTGTTCAACTTCCCTTTCAAAGGAAGCCACTACCGCGGTGGGAGCTCTTCGTGACTCCCCACGACTTGGATCCTCCGCGTCCCCATGGTATGGCTTCAACATGCTAACATGGAACACAGGGTGAATCCTCAGCTTAGGTGGCAATTCGACCTTATATGAGACCTTTCCTATTTTCTTGATGACGGGAAATGGTCCCTCATACTTCCGCACTAATCCCTTGTGTACTTGCCTAAACACTTTAAATTGTTGCGGGAGTAGCTTTACCATGACTAAGTCACCTACTTGGAACTCCAAGTCTCGACGACGCTTGTCTGCCCATTTCTTCATTTTCTTCGAGGCTTTATCCAAGTATGCTTTGGCAATATCGAGTTGCTCATGCCATCCCCTTGCCACGCGGAATGCTGCTGGACTTTGGCCCGAATATCCAGACGCTATGGCTTGGGGTGTCAAAGGTTGGTGTCCTGTGACAATCTCGAACGGACTTTGACCAGTAGACTCTGACCTTTGAAGATTATAAGAGAATTGAGCAACATCCATCAACTTAGCCCAATTCTTTTGATTGGCACTTACAAAGTGCCTAAGATAAAGTTCGAGTAAGGCATTGACTCTCTCTGTCTGCCCATCGGTTTGAGGATGGAAGCTTGTAGAGAAATGTAGACTCGACCCCATTAGTTTGAACAACTCCGTCCAAAAACGTGCTGTGAAGCGGGGATCTCGGTCACTTACGATGCTCTTCGGTAGTCCCCAATACTTGACAACGTTCTTAAAGAACAACCTTGCCGCTTCCTCGCCCGTACAATCCTTTGTCGCTGGTATGAACGTCCCATACTTGGAGAATCTATCAACCACCACCAAGATCGAGCCACACCCATCAGACTTGGGTAAAGCCGAAATAAAGTCCATGGAAATGCTCTCCCATGGCTTGTCCGGAATCGGTAAGGGTTGTAAGAGACCCGCTGGAACTTGTTGTTCAATCTTGTCTTGTTGGCACACAAGGCATGTCTTTACATAGGCTTCAACATCATCCCGCATTTGAGGCCAATAGAATGATTGCTCTATGAGGGCGATAGTCCTTTGGATTCCTGGATGACCCGCCCACATCGAGTCATGACACTCCTTCATGACTTCCCTTCGCAAGCTTCCCCATTTTGGTACATAGACTCGATGTCCCACGGTGTAGAGAACATCATCTTCTACCCAAAACCTCCTAGTCTTTCCCTCCTTAGCCAATGTCATCAAGTTCGTGGCTAAGGGATCTTTATCAAGGCCCTCCTTGACTCGATCGATCAGATTGCTAGCAACTCTACTAATGTTCGCTAGCGCAGCCTTACGGCTTAATGCATCAGCAACTGTGTTGGTCTTGCCTGGCTTGTACTCCATGACGTAGTCAAATTCGGCCAGAAAGTCTTGCCACCTTGCCTGCTTGGGAGTGAGCTTCTTTTGATTTTGGAAGTAGCTTGTGGCAACATTGTCGGTCTTTATCACAAATCGACTCCCGAGCAAGTAATGCCTCCATATCCGCAAGCAATGAATGATAGCGGTCATCTCCTTGTCATGCACTGGGTATCGTCGCTCGGTATCATTGAGCTTGCGAGACTCGAATGCCACGGGATGTCCATCTTGAACGAGCACTCCGCCAATGGCATAGTCGGATGCATCAGAATGGACTTCAAAAGTCTTCTCATAGTTCGGCAAGGCTAACACTGGTTCCTTCGTTATTGCCTTTTTAAGCTCCTCAAAGGCATGGTTGCATTTCTCGTCCCATCTCCATGAGACCTTTTTCTTTAACAGGTCGGTCAAGGGCGCCGCCTTGGCCGAATAGCCTTGGATGAATCGCCGGTAATAGTTTGCTAGGCCAAGGAAGGATCATAGTTCAGACACATTTTTGGGCACCTCCCATTCATTGATCGCCTTGACCTTGTCATGCTCCATCATAATGGACCCATCCCGAACCCGGTGTCCTAAGAAAGACACCTCATCTTGAGCAAATGAGCACTTCTCTAGCTTTACATATAGTTCATTCTCTCGCAAGACTTGGAATACTTGTTGAAGATGCTCCACATGGTCCTGCAAGGTATCGCTATACACCACAATGTCGTCTAGATATACCACCACGAACTTGTCGAGGAACGGGTGGAATATCTTGTTCATTAAAGTACAAAATGTGGCTGGGGCATTGGTAAGGCCGAAGGGCATTACTAAGAACTCATATGACCCATAACGAGTCACACAAGTAGTCTTTGGTTCGTCCCCATCGGCAATCCTCACTTGCCAATACCCCGAACGAAGATCGAGTTTAGAGAAGTACCTTGCCTTTCCCAGACGATCAAAAAGATCGGCTACTAATGGGATTGGGTATTTATTCTTAACGGTCACCTTGTTAAGAGCTCGATAATCGATACACATCCGTAGTGACCCATCATGCTTCTTTTGGAACAAAACCGGAGCACCAAAAGGGGCCTTTGACGGCCTAATGAACCCGGCATCCAAGAGTTCTTTGAGTTGCCTTCTTAACTCTTCTAATTCTGGTGGTGCCATGCGATAAGGACCCATGGCTGGCGGCTTGGATCCTGGCTCCAACTCGATCTCATGATCCACCTCCCTTCTAGGTGGAAGTCTCTTAGGTAATTCAGGCGGCATAACGTCTTGATACTCCTTCAGGACTTTTTGCACCTCCCTTGGTACCTTGGTTGGCATTGATGCGTCATTCCCGACTAATGCCACTAGATATGTCGCCTCATGATGCTTAAGACCCTTCTTAAGTTGGAGTGCGGACAACGCCTTTGCTTCAACCTCCTCCCGTGTGACGGGTACCACTCGGGCATTACCTTGGCTTTTTATCGTTAATGACCCATCTTCCTCGAACACTATGGGCCTTACAGAGTCGATAAATTCAAGACCAAGTACCATTGCAAAGTCATCCATAGTCACCACCGTGAAGTCGGCTTTCCCCTCCCATTCACCTAAACGAAGAGAAACGCCTCGGGCCACTCCATGAATAGGCATCGATGAAGAGTTTACCGCCTTCATCGACCCTATCTCCTTATGATATTTTAACCCCAACCTCGTGGCTTCAGCCTTGGTCACGAAGTTGTGGGTGGCACCACAATCGAACAATGACTTGGTGCACTTCCCATTAACGATCGCCTCTACAAACAACAGGCCATTGGAACGAGGATAAACTTCGAGTTTTGTGGGCTTACCTATGGCCTCAGACTCCTTAGCGATCTTGTTGAGCAGGCGAAGAGACCCCATCTTAGCTTCATCATCGGACCCGGACTTTTCATCGAATGCCGACACCATGGCATTCAACTTTTGTCGTTGTGGGCATTCCCGAACAAAGTGTGGCCCTCCACACAAGAAGCAATCACGACTCTTCGTCTTGCTCTCCGAGAAAGACTTGGTTTTACCCTTGTCTTTGTCCCTGTTAAGCTTCCCCGTGTTCGAGCTGCTACTTTGGGGCGTTGCTCCCCCACCTTTTTCCTTGTTTCCGCCTTTGTTTATGTGTCTCTCCTTCCTCGGCTCGCTCCTTATTTCATACAAGGACTCCGCCACGGCTATTGCTTCGGCCAACGTCTTTACATTGCGTCTCTTAAGTTCCTGTTCAGCCCATCTTTGTAACCCATCCATAAAGTAGAGGAAGGACAAATTCTCGGGCATGTCCTCGATTTCCAACAAGAGTGATGAGTATTGCTTGATGTACTCACGAATTGACCCGGTATGCTTCAAAGCCCGAAGTTTCTTCAAAGCTATCTCCTCGGCATTATCAGGGTAGAATTGCTTCTTGAAATCGGCCTTGAATTCCTCCCATGTACTAATATGGAAGGTTCCCTTCTTCTCGTCCGCCTCTCGTCTCCTCCACCAAAGGATGGCATCGTCTGATAAATACATGGTGGCGGTGGTGATCTTTGCTGCATCGTCTTGGATTTGTAGGGCACTGAAATAGCGCTCCACACTCCACAGGAAGTTGTCTAGCTCCTTGGCATCCCTCTTTCCATTGAACTTTGGTGGCTCAGGTACTTTAATCTTGGGTGCCTCACGCACTATGGCACCTCCTGCAACAGCGGCTCGGCATACGACAAGTTCCGCCTTGAACTCATCCATCTTATCATTTAATGCCTGGACCTGCTTGGCCACCTCCTCACGAACCAAGCGTAGTAAGTCCTCGCGCAACGAGCCTGCGAGCTCGTTTACCGCTCCTTGGACCTCCCCCTTGAGGTCTTCCTCACCTTGCTCCAACACCTTAACTTGTTCTTGGAGGGTACCCACGTTGACCTCCAAGGTGGACAGTGAGTCTTGGTAATCCCCGATGGCTAGCTCCAACCGAGCCAGACGGGTTGCAGTGGAGTCCTTTTTCCCTTCTTGAGTGTTGGTCGGCTTCCCACTAGCCGGCACGTTCGCAGCAACACTTGAATCACCTGACGACATCTTTGTCTCTATGGTCCTAGCAGGCGAACCTGCTCTGATACCACGTGTCACGAGATGACTACTTTACCCCCTTGAATCAAACTCGTGTGCTACTCGACTTGCGATCCCGTTGCAAGCCAAGTCAAGCAAGACCCTCAAGATGTGCTAGGCTATGCCTTAGACACTTAACAAGTGAAGTTGGAACTTAGAACAAGAAGGCTAATAATACTTGGTGTTGGAAATAGATTGCTTTTATTAAGAAAGCTTGAAGATTACAAGAATGTTTACAAAGTGAGTTTGTGTGAATGTTCTTGGATGGATGGCAAATGAAGCCATGCCCTCCTATTTATAGAGCTCCTAAGGAGTCATATAGAACCTTAAAGTGTCCTAGAAGTCTCGGGACTACTCTAGACTCTTCTAGAATATGCACAAGTTTCCTATATTTACATGTTGATTCTAGATTAATCTAGTATGCACATGATTTATCTAGGATGTCCTAGAAAATTCTTGAAGGACCTAGATTCTTCTAGAACATTCCGGATTCTTCTAGGAGCTTCTAGCATGTTCCGGAGAAATCTAGTCCACTGAACTCAATTTTCAGCATGGTTTCGGGAAAAAATCCTCATATTAAGGCGGATCGTTACATATAGCTGGTGTAATGGTGTCCATTTGGACTGTGCTATTAATATTACTAACATTTCACCAATTTTTTTTTTTCAGTAGTTTAATTAGGGCATTAGGCATAGAAATCGTGATTTCCTAACGAAAAAAGGAACGTAACTTGAATTAAGGAAAATAATTTAACCCACCCTTTGACCTTACCGCTTCACGATAAATGCGAGAGCAATATTTTATAAATGCGAGAGCAATATTTTAATAGAACCCCTCTTTTTAGACAGTAAATTTTATGGCGGTAATCATTAATTTAATTAGATAGAAAATAAAAATCATAATTTCCTAAAATAAAAATTGGAAATCATATCCTAAATCAAGGAAAATTGGAAATCATATCCTAAAATTAAAGCCTTATAAATACTTATCTCACCTAACCAAAGCACACAAGAACTGTTTCAAAAACAAACAAACATAAAAGCCGTTGCGTTAACAAAACAGTCACAATGATAATAATCTAACTAGGGAAATATCTAAACCTCAAATACACAGCATTAATTTAATTAGATTTAATCATTAATTTAATTAGATTACTGAATTTACATCTCTAGTTTAGGTGTTTAGATTTTCTTATCTAAACCTCAAATACACAGCAGAGTTTCTTCAATAACATCTTCAGGTATGCTTTTTTTTTTTTAATTATTATTACGGTTTTTCTAACATGTACCCCTTAGGGCACATGATAATAATCTAACTAGGGAAATATTTTTGAGAATATTTCATGATATATTAGAGTTGAAACTCATATTTACCATAATTAGTGAAATAATCTTGAAAACTTTTCTATACTTAGCTTATTATCATGTGTCCTAAGGCCACATATTAGAAAAAATCCTTATTATATTGTTGGTGTTATTGATGAATTACTCTTCCTTATTTTTTTTTTACTACTCTTCCTAATTTTTAAGAGTAATATATTAGTATTATAATTATAATAATAATTATTATTTTAGTTTTGAATATGGAGTATTAACTTGTGAGATTAGATCCGAATGCTAGGCTAATAAAGCTATAAAATTATAATAATTATTCGTATTGTTTTTATAATAATTATTCTTGGTATTTTTTTTTTTTTTTTTTTTTGTAAATTATTATCATCATCAACCTGTGAGATTATATCTGTTTGCAAGCTTTTTGCTACTCCCTCTATTTTTTTATATATGACTTTCTCACATTTCGAGACACTCTCTTCTCTCTTCAATATCTCTTAAAATATAAGACTAAATATTATGATATGTATACTCATATGAAAGAGTTTTTCGTAAGGAATTTAATGGTACCATTTTTATATTTTTTGAACAAATATGTTTTTGTAAATATTAAAGTCAAAGGCTTACCTCGTAAATGTAAAACGTCATATATAAAAAAGTGGAGGGAGTATTAAATTATGTAGGGGATTTAGAACTCTCCAACTTGTTTCGAGATTAAACGCAACAAATAGCCTGAAAATCTAAAAATTAGTGGGTCGCTGGATACGTTATTCTCAATGTTTGCCTTTCTCAATTTTATTATTATTACGAAAATTAGTGGGTTGCTGGATACGTTATTCTCTAAGAGAGGCCTCTGATTAATTGTATTCCAACCTCCAGACATGAGAAAATGAGAAATAACTAAATTACACTATGGTAACACTTACCTAAAAGGTATTAACCACACTAATAGTAACATACCATATTTGACATGAGAAATAACTAAATTACTCTTACATTCAAATTGGAGCAGTTAACATACCATATTTGACATGAGAAATAGTAACATACCATATCAAATATTCAAATTGGAGCAGTTGCCAACGGAATTAAAATAATCAACATGAATAAAATAGCGACAATAGCATATTAGCATTTAGCACAATAATAAATTATTATATAATAATATAATAAATAAACAAATAACTATAACTAACAATATATTAAGGTGGTAATTTATTATGGAGGACTAAAGAGTGCTAAGTTCTATTTATACTAAATAAATGTTCATGAAATTGCTAACAGTTAGTGTATATGAATTCTATTGTTCATAGAGTTGTATATGGATCAACTATTCAACTTTAGTGTAGCTAAAAATCTATCTAGAATACTTCAAAGCTAATTAATTTCCATCAAAATTCCTACACTTATACTCTTGTTGTTATTAAAACATTGTTATTAAAAATTTAAGTAGTTGGTAAAAGTTGGATTCCCTATAATCGCTCAAAAAAAACTTTCTTTAGTAATATAGATAGATAGATAGATAAATTTACCATCAAAATTTTGCTCTCCGTCCTGGCCATAGAACAAATGATTTGGACGTAGAAGCACATTATTAACAGAATTTTGATGGACTCTACTCTTATAACTTATCTTATGACTTTAGTTGTATCTGCCGTTTTGGATGGTTAGTATTTAGTACTCCCTCTCCCTTTGTCCCATTATAATTTGCTTACTCTCCTTTTTAAATAATACGGAGTACTCTGCATTTCCTAGAATTATGCGGGATACCTCGTAAACTTATGTCTACTTTTCAATGATATACTCACTCCGCATATTAGCAGATGGCTGGAGATTGGTCTACGATGCCTCTTGACCTTCTTGGGACCATATCAATGAAATTGGAAACTTGTGAAGATTTTATTTATTTTTCTTTGGTATGTCGGTGGTGGAATCGTGTTGCGTCCTCAATCAAGAACAGTTGGAGGGCTACTCCAACGCCATGGCTTTTACTAGCCGAAAACAATAAAAATAATCCAAATTGTTTTCGCAAGATCTTCAATCTTAAGAATAAGAAGTGTTACGAGTTGACTCTCCCGGAGACATTTGAAACAAGGTGCTTCGGTTCAGCTTATGGTTGGGTTGTAATGATTGACCGTCGTCTAAATGTTAAATTGTTTAATCCAATCTCCAAGGCTCATATTCCTTTCCCATCTTTGGAAAACAATATCCCAAACCTAGGTGGCTATGATCCCGAGTTCCACAAAAGAGAGGATTACATTACTTGGTGTATGAGATGTTTGGTAGAAAAGATTGTTGTGCTCAAAGCGTCTCAAAGTTGTAGTCATGAGTTCGTTATCGTGGCATTTTGTGCGGCTAGATGCATAGCCGTAGCTCGGCCTAGAGATCAATCATGGACATTGATACTCGCCGATGAAGGAGATTATGAAATGGTTGATGTTGTGGTGATGGATGATCGTGTATTTGTTTTGTACCAAGATGGAAGACTCGTGTATTGGAATGCTGAAGAATTTTTCAATCTAGAATTTGTGAAACAAATCGATTATTCACCAAGACAACCTCATATTTTCGGAGAGGACTTGGGCTACACATTCAACAAAGAATATCTTGTTCAATCCGGTAGTGAACTCATCATGGTGATACGATATAAGGAGGAGGTGGTTGATGATACGGGGATCGATTTTGATTATGATATCGTTTATGAAACCTATCGTTTTGAGGTATTCAAACTCAACCCTACCAACAAGCTTTGGGAAAAAATACAAGAATTACCTGGTTTGACATTGTTAGTAGGTTGCAATTCTTCTATGTTAGTTTCATCGGGTAAATTTTTGCAAGAAAATTCTATATATTTTACCGATGATGAAAGTGGCTTTTGGTGTATACCAAAAGAGTTTGGTGGACATGACATGGGTGTTTTTGACATCAAGAACAGTGAAATAAGCAGATTTTACGAAGGTGATGACACGCGCTCCATATTTTGCCCACCGACTTTGTTCAGTCCTCAACTTTAAAATAAGAAAGTGTGTTTTTCAAGTAGTAAATGTTTTGGAAGTGTTTGAGTTGTAACAATATTTTTTTTTTTTTTTTTTGAAATTTTGTATAAAGGATTTTTGGTGCGTATAAAACAACAGATTTTATATTGCAATAAAATTGAAATACAAAATAAAGAACTCATTATATTAGACATTTAGGGAATTTTTACATCAACTAATTGTCGTACTTGACTGACAGTACTTTAGATTTTCATGTTTGCTCTCTCTTCTTCTCCCTCTCCTCTCTCTCTTACTCCCTGTCATACTTTTTTATTTTACTAGTTGTTGCGCCGCGTCCTCCCGGGCGCGGAGCCCCAATTTGAAGAACCGTATTGTGATTTCTGATATTAATACTGTGTTTCCGTTCCTATGTTTATAGAATAGTTTGTCAACTACGTTGCCAATCTTTTTTTTTTTTTTTTTTTTTTTTTTTTTTTTTTTTGGTGACGAGGAGGTTGGATCCTCCCAGGATCGAGACCCCCCACCGCAGGCGCCCTTGTACCATGTGAGTTCTTTCCCATGGGATTATTCCCTCTCCGGGCGTCAGGTCCCCAAGAAAGTGTTCATCTAGGGAATCGAACCCAGGACCTCGCAATTCCTCCTTAGGAGGCTTTAAGGTTACTCTGGAATTCCACTAGACTCACACATCTTGGGTTACGTTGCCAATCTTGTCGGAACCAATTATCTTCCATATTGGTATGTACGAGCACCTGAAAGTTTGAAACTGTAACCCCTTCCTACCCGTTTGACATGTCTTCTTTCTACCTAATACGAAGTAGAACTAAAACGAAATAAGTCCTCAATAGTTGACTACTTAAAGGACAAATGGTCCAACAGGATTCCCAAATTGACTGAAGATATAAATTAGAGTCGGTAAAACTATGTTGGGATTCATTCAGAAAAAAAAAATTATCGATTACTACAAAAGTTTCTCTCTCTATCTCTAGAGAGTTTCTCTCTAAATGAGAGTTTCCTTGTTCTTTAGGTTTTCCCGCCGCCTCAATTTTTTTCCGACAATCACCATCTCCATCCATCCACTTTCTTATCTTCACGGCCAAACCCACTCATCCATCCCACTTGTTTACCTATCTGTCATCATATCCTTTCGCATGAACTGTTGAGGTGTCTGTTTCCCGTCCTTTGTCTGAACACGTGTCCTCCGTTGCTCGTGTTCTGCCACCGTGTGTTTTCCGGCCTAACCTGAATTTCCTTTCTTCTCCTATAAATTGAAATCTACAGTTTTTAATTGCTCCAGATCAACACTTTTATCTCAAACCATATAATATAACCTTATAAAATGGCCTCTTCTTCATCCATTGCTCCTTGTCGGGCAGGGGTGAGTATAAACCTTCCCCCACATCTTTGTGTTGATCTCACAGGTCTTGATTTCACCAAAGTTCTCACTACTCGTTTTATCGACCAACGCTACCTGGATATTGACCGGATCATGTATCTGATTGGCATCAACTGGAGGTTAAATGGGTCGATTTCTATTCGACCCATGAAACCTTACTATTTATTCAGCTTCTCTTCTTCAGTTGACTACCGGTATTTCAGAAACCGTCAGACTGTCAATGTTGATGGCAGTCTTCTGGTTCTCCGTCCTTGCTCTGCTACTACCTTTCCTGACAATATGTTGTTTCATATTGTCCCGATTTGGGTGCGGGTTCTACATCTTCCCTTTCATTTGATGCACTCCTCTGTTGCGGCTTACCTCTTGGCTCATGTTGGTGACGTTTGTGAAGAGGAGGTGGTTAATTCTTTAACACCTACTCGCTGCTTTGTTCGGGTGAAGGTCTGGGTTGACCTTTCAAAGCCTCTGATCCCGGGATGCTACCTTGCTATTAGTGAAAGGGATCATCAATGGATCGGGTTTTCGTATGAGGGAGTTTTTCGTTTTTGCAAGACTTGCGGTGAAGTGGGTCATCGAGTCTCCTTTTGTCCATCTGGTAAAATTCAAGGTGCTCGTCGTATACATGCGCGGATGGAAGAGCTTCGAGCCAGGGGTTTGTTGGTCCTTCATGGACCGCCTGGTTCGCGGTTTTATACTCCTGAAGTTATGGGTCTTCCTTCTCGTGCGAAGTATTTGACCTCGAAGATCAACATTGCCGCTCCTGACGACTCTGCTCATGTTGACTCTGGTGGTGATTCACCAATTTTTTCTTTCTCGTTGTCTCCATCTGACAATGGGGATGATGATGAAGCACCTTTCTCTGCACCAGCAGCTGAACTCGTGGTTCACGAAGATGAGTCAAGGGAGGTTCTTCTGGAGCATCACCCTCTGATTCGTGCTCTGCCTGACCCCACTGGCGCATCTACCTCTGCAACTCCAGCTTCTCCTGCTTTTAAAATGTCTGTTCCAGAAGAAGACTTGGACGATACCATGGCCTTAGGGCTTACAGAACCAGTTACGCCTCCTAGACAGGTTGATGTAGGCATTCTTTTTCGTGACAATCTGGGTGCTGGTACCAGTCGTGGCTCTGGTTTCAGTCATGTTCCTATGGACTCATCTGGTAGGAAGTTAAAATTTGTTTTCAAAAGAAAGGTAACTGCCAATCTAAACTGTTTCAGTAGACCTTTCTTTAAGAAATCATGTCGTTCCAAGTTTCTGGACTTAACCTGGGTTTTTCCCTCTTGGTCTGTTGTAGAACTCCACACTCGTCCCCCTGAGTGTCTGTATCAGTTCCTGGGTCTTCCTGGGTTTAGTTATACGAAGCCTAAATCTCCTGATTTGGACTTTCGTGCTCGTTTGGTTGGGCCGTTAAAGCGCAAATCCCAGTTGTTCCGGGTGTAGATTCCGGAGCAGTATTGTTTACCACGTAAGCTTGGTGAATGGATGTCCTTCCTTGCTTTGACTCTTCCTCTCGGTCTCTCCTGAAACGATGAACAAACTGAGGGCTCGGCTTGGCACCGAGCGTACTCACTCCGACGCTCAAGTATATTGTAGAGAGATAAGGGAGTTTATACCAGATGAATAGTGAGTTTTAGGTTAGATTGTGGATCCCCTTCTCAATGAGAGAAGTGGAGTATTTATAGACTTTCACCTTTTGTCACGTAGTGGCCAAGTGGCCAAGTGGCTAGCAGGTGGAAAGACTGTTCTACTCTCGGCCGAGGGACCCATGGCAGGCCGGCTGACTCCATGCCGAGGGGTCTTGGATATGAGTACGCGGATATGTCTCCCGGCTGGCTGATTGCCCAGCCGAGACCCAAGTGACCGGCCGACAGGCTGCGTCGGTTAGGCAGTCTAACATGTTGACTTGTTGTCTCTTGATCCTTGACCTTGCTCAATATGTTGACTCGGTCAGGGGGCGTGCAGAATATGCCCCATCACCAGTGTTTGGATTTGGCCCCGGTTTTTGGTTCTAATAAGCGTTTCAAGATTTCTGTAGACTGTGTTTGGGTTTTTTGTTTCTCTTCGCTAACATGGTTTTTGTATCCTTTCCTGTCTTCTACCAGCGCTGAAGATGGGAGGCATCTCTTTGGTCAGGTGGTGGACCATAAATCACCACCCGGGGATCAATGACTATCTTTTGTTGGAATTGTAGGGGCTTTGGTGAAGCGGATGATCCTACAATTCCGTATCTACATAGATGTGTCCTTAATTTCCATCCGCTGATTTTGTTTTTACAAGAAACTCATACCTCTGTAGATATTGCTTGTATGAAGACTTCTCATTTAGGGTATCCCAATTTCTTTGGGGTGGATTCTAGTGGTCGTAGTGGAGGTCTTATTTTGTATTGGGATAGCTCGGTTGATATTCAGGTCATTTGTAGTAACCCACATTTTATTTTCTGTAAGTTGGGTTTGCATCTACCTGAGGGGGTGTATAATGATATGTATATTATGTTCATATATGGGGAATCTATGTTTCAGTATCGGTCGAGTTTATGGGATCGGATTTCTAATGTTATTTTGGGTTGTACCCCTTTTCTTGTAATTGGGGATTTTAATCAGGTTGAATTACACTCTGACAAATTTGGTGGTTCCAGCTCTATACGCGGTCAAGTTGATTTTACAACATGGAAACTTCTAAACTGTTTGGTGGACATTCCTTTCTTTAGGCCTCGCTTCACTTGGATGAATGGACAGTTAGGTGATAGTTGTATCATGGAAAGGCTTGATCGGGCTTATGCATCGCAGGAATGGTTTGACGTTTTTTATCAAACCTCTCTTCTAAACTTACCTATTCTCATTTCTGATCATTCCCCGATTATTTTACGATTGTTCCATACGAAAAAAACTTATAAACGCCCTTACCGCATTGATAACTGGTGTTTACACCTTCCAGAAGTTGTCTCCCTTGTCGCTTTAGCCTTTCAAACACCAATCCAAGGCTCTTTACCTTTTGTTCTTTCCCGTAAACTAGCTACAGTCAGATTTGCTATTCTACAATGGGTTTTTCAACATCGTCTTACATATGGCATCAATTGGTCGTGCATTGAGAAGGACCTTGAACTATCAGCCACGGATATTTCAGATTTTGCTTCTGCTAATGATTTCCAAGTGCTACGTTCTAATCGTCTTCAGCTCATTTCTAAACAACATGGATATTGGGCCCAGCGGGTTAAGCTTCGCACTGAGGTATTAGATGGGTTGCCAACTCGGTTTCTTTTTAATCGAGTCCGTCAGTGCTCTGTTAAACAACGACTGGTTTCAATTCGCACACCCGCTGGGATATGGCTGCATGAACCGGAACAAGTTGAGCATGAAATTCTATCTTACTTTAAGGATCTTTTGTGTGCGTCTACAATTTCGTCGGCTGATTCATCCTCTTCCTCTTTGGAATCCTTTCTTCTGCCTTTGGACTTGCCATCACTCTCCTCGGCAGACAGCTCTATTTTATCAGCATCATTCACTGATACTGATGTTCTTCGAGCACTGCGCACTATGAATGGTTCGAAATCTCCTGGTCCAGATGGGATCACACCCCGGTTCTACCAGTTTTTTTGGCCTCAAATTGGTTCTCTTGTGTCAAGGGTTTGTTCTTGATTCTGAATTCTGGGGTTATGCTAAAGGAATGGAATAACACGCACATTGTCCTCATCCCAAAGACTGATCATCCTGAGTTGGTCTCTCAGTATCGTCATATTAGCTTATGCAATGTTATTTACCGCATAGCTTCTAAGTGCCTTGCAAACAGACTCAAACTTGTAATCCCTTCGATTATTTCGGATTCACAACAAGCTTTTATTCCGGTTCGTCTAATGTCGGATGGATGCCTGGTTGCTCATGAAGTTCTACATTATATTAACAAGACCAAGAAGGGTACTAATTGTTATGCTGTACTGAAGCTAGACATGAGCAAGGCGTTTGACCGAGTATCCTGGCACTTCCTTATGGCGGTCCTGCGCCATGTGGGGTTTCCTACTCACTAGCGGGACATTATTTGGGAATGCATCTCCACAGTCTCTTACAGTGTTCTTATCAATGGGACTCCTTCAACTACTTTACGGCCTACTTCTGGTCTACGTCAAGGTGACCCTATTTCGCCGTATTTGTTTATTCTCTGCATGGAGGTCTTATCTCGCCAGTTGTCCATGGCCGAAAGAACAAGAAATTTTACGGGAATCAAAATTTCGCGGTATGCCCCCACTTTGTCACACTTGTTCTTTGCGGATGATGCTTTACTTTGCTGTAAAGCTACGCCTGCCTCTTTTGAAGTCATAAGAGATTTGCTGAAGAAATTCGAAGTTGTCTCAGGCCAAATGATTAACTTGGATAAATCCTACATCAAATTCAGTCCGAATTCACCAGCTGATTTTCAGACCCACATGAAGTCGATTCTAAAGATGCCTACGGTCTCTCATTTTGGTGACTACTTGGGTGTTCCAATTGATATTCCTCGCAAGAAATCAGAACCGTTTCTTCCTTTAATTGACAAGTTGACTACTCGCATTGCTTCGTTGTCTGCGCTTCACTTGAGTCAATCAAGCAAGCTTGTTATTATATCCTCTATCTTGCTGGCTTCTTTCAACCATATCCTCTCCTGTGTTCCTATACCGCATGGGGTTTGTAGAAAGATTGATGCTTTGATCACTGCTTTCTGGTGGAGAAGTGACTGGAACAAGAATTCGATTCACTGGCTTCGTCGTGATATTTTACAGTCTCCCAAGTCATATGGCGATCTTGGTATTAAAAATACTTTCGTGCTGGGCCAAGCCTTACTCCTTAAAAAATTCTGGCATATCACTTCTCCACCAACCTCTTTACTTGCAAAATTTTGGACGGCTAAATATCAAAAGGATTTGCCTATCCCGAAGTCCAAGTCTTTGGTTTCAAATGCTTCTTATGCATGGTCAGGGGTTTGTCGTACTGTGCATTTATCTAAAGATGCTATCTGTTGGAAAATTGGAAGTGGTAAGTTGGTTAATATTTGGTCCAGTAGATGGGTTCATGGTGAGCTACCTACCCCTAATCCACAATGTCATGAGCCACTACCACCTTTGTCATCCTTTATCTTGCCATCTGGGGATTGGAATTCAACAAAGCTTTTCCACTATTTTTCGGCACAAACGGCAAAGGTAATCATTGCTATGGAACCTCCCGTACCTGAGATTGATGACTTTATTTATTGGAAGTTTACGGAAGATGGCTCTTATTCAGCCAAGTCTGGGTATTGTTTCCTCTGGTCCCAATCTTCGTCTGGTTCCTCTGTTCGATCTAGTGCTCCACGATTTCCTTGGCATATTGTCTGGAAGAAGACGTTATCACGAAAGTTGTCTTTGCTTCTCTGGCGTATGGCTCACAATATTTTGCCAACTAATGCAAATTTGCTTTCACGAGGTTTGAATGTGGCACAGGAATGTCACTTCTGTCATAATTCGGTTGAATCGATGGATCACTTATTTAGATCTTGTTTGATAACCCAACATTTATGGAAGTCTTGCTGGCTTGGTATCAGCTCCATGGCGAATCCCTTTACACCCTTTGGAACTTGGGTCATGGATTTTTTATCTTACCTTTCTCATCATTCTTTGCGCGAGAGAACAAGGACTACGACTTGATTTACTTTTGCTCTTTAATCCGCGCGATATGGACCTCGCGTAATCTTGTTGTGTTTCAAAACCATCCTGTTGATCCTGGATTTGTTTATCGACTCACCGATGAACTGGTAAGTTCTTGTACTCAGTTGCATATGGGTAGATCACTATTCACGTCTCCTGCTCTGTGTTTCTCTCCTGCTGCTACCACAGGTACCTCGTCCTATCAATCTGCCAGCTGTTGGATAACCGCCTCTACACAAAAACATAGGGGTTCAACAATCTTCACTTGCTCCTTTTGGGATTCCGCTTTGGGCCGCCTACTTTCACATGAAATACGTGCCGGAACCTCAATTGATGCGTCTGCAAGAGCCCCGCTCATCGGCTATGCGTTATGCTCGGCCGCATGGATTACAAAAAACAACGTTAGCTTCCGAGTTACATGTCGAAAACTATCCTCCGTTCTCGCAAACTTATCTTTGCAAGTACCATTCTTGTACGGAACTCGTTTTTAGGATCCGTACTTTGTTTGCCCTTCGTAGTTTGTGGTCTGTAAGCCTTGCAACAGGCTAACAGTTCTTGTATTGTGTTTTCAAGTTTAATATGATAGTTTATTGTTGTCAAAAAAAAAAAAACTATGTTGGAAAGTTCAACCAAGTAGTTTATCAAACCTACCTTGTCCTTATTCCTAACCGTTTATTAAACACAAATTCTCATTATAGATGGATAGTGTCCGTCTATAGCTATACACAAATAGTATTTTGGGTCTAACAGTCCCTCTCACAAGTGCAAGTGGGTGAGAAATGGATACCCCGCCTACACTAGTTACTTACTAGTCACTTTCATTTGTGAGAAAGACATTATCCGTCTATAGCTATAGACGGATAGTGTCCTATAATGAGACAAACTGTTAAATACAAATTCTCATTATAGACGGATACTATCCGTCTATTAAAAGTTACTTCGAATGCACAACAATGTTTCTGTTCTTGTTAAGTTACATAAAATCATGGTAACACAAACACACTAGCTCTTCATAAATTTTATTTTGCCTTTCGATTAAAATAATGTTAAAAAAGCAAAGTGATCGACGATTGTGAGATGTCACAAGTTACTTTCGTCTAAATCATAATAACACCGACACATTACTCTTTACACAGATTCTCATTTGTGACGCATCACAAGTTCATATTGTCATCCGATTAAATTAATGTTGAAAAGACGAGGTGAGATATCACAGGTTACTTTTCGTCACAATCAAAACTTACTATTAGCTCTATATATCATCATTCATCATTAGTACTCTAGTAGCATTAATCAACCACAAGTAAACAACAATTTCACTATGAGACCACCACTAATCCCAACCCCTAATTGTTTATAAATGCCGAAAAATCATTAATTAGCTTAGTAGTTGCAGGATCTTGAGGCTTGGATATATGAAAAATATGCTCTTGACCTTGGGCTTCAATCCATTGGGCCTGACCCTTCCATCCACTAGCCTTAACTTGTTGATAATACCACCGTCCACGCCCCCTTAACTCATCAATCTCGGCCGTATAAACCAACAACTTCTTACACCCGAGGCGGCCCAAAGGGACCGCCTTGGGCGTGAACGGGTTAATGTACTTATTATCCACCCCATCTTCACACTTATTACAGACATATGGCCAAATCCTATAATTAGGTGAGTATATTATAGTCGCGGGCTCAAATGGGACCCGCTTTGACCCGAGAAAATACGGCATTGCCAAAAATAAGCCCGTTATACTAACCGGGCCGGGTGTAGCCCGGATCACTAAGTTGTGAGCTATGTTACCTCCAGAACTATCTCCCCCAACAAAAACCCGGTTCAAGTCCCCATACTGGGCCAACCATGGGTCCAAGTTCGGGCCTGAACTTGATTTATGGGCTGCTATCCAATTGAGAGCGGCCCATGCATCGTCATACGGTGCAGGAACCGGGTGCTCCGGATATAGACGGTAATCTAGAGATATACCCACTACATTGGCCTCGGCCGAAACCCGGGCCAGATACGTGGTGTCACCCCACCCAAAAGCCGACCCGATACAGAATGCTCCCCCATGAAAGTATAAGAGAACCGGTATTTTTCGGGCTGGATCGTGTCGGGTCGGGATGATGATCCGGGCCCGGAGCTGGTATCCCGGATTGGAGACTACGGTTATGTCCCTGGATTGAACTTGAGGATTATTTGGAGGAGGTGAGTAGGAGGGCGTGGCGATCGGGTCGCGGATTATGGTACCGTTACCGTAATCGATGATGTATGGTGCGACCTTTACTATTTGGTTTAGGGTATGTTTACGACGTTTATGGTGAGACGAACATGTTTGCGTCACGAGTAATGCCAACGAAAAAATGAAAAGTAATATAGAGATTTGATTAATTTTCTTGGCCATGAAAATTTGTTAGATGTATAAAATGATGAAAATTTGGAGAATTGAAGAAAGGATTATTGATGGTGTATGGACAGTAGTAGGGAGTAGGGAGTGGAGTGTGGGGCTAAAAATGTTGGGACTTATTGAATTATTTAATGTCATAACAAGGCTTTTTAGGTAAAGTGAAGAGTGTAGGGATGACACACCGACTAGATTGTCTTTCTAGTAAGGCAACAAAATCAATCAAGGAAATGGGACGTATATCGGTATATGGTAGTGAACTGAATATGGACTCGAATCATCAATCGTCATCAAGTCAGTCAGATATTTTTAACGAAAATACAATTCTTTAGGCATTTTAAATAGGAAAATATTTGCGTCTTCCTTACATTTATAGGAGGAGGATTATCTTGTAAGTCACAAATAGGACGTCCTCCCCGAAAACGTAAGTATTTTCCTTTTGAATAATCTATTTACAGAACAATAGTATTTATTATACGGAGTAGTATACTGCTTTTATAATTCTATTCAATCTAAGTTTTTAGTTGACATTCTATGGTCGATAAGATAATATTTTAACTATGATTTTCTTTATTTATATAGAATTATTTTTATTGAAAATATAATTTATGAAAGATTTTTTATACTATCAACTAAAAATATGTTCATGTCATGATATATTATTGTAGCAAGAATTTATCTCTATCTTTAGATACTTCGTAACAATTAAAATTTAAAACGGTTTTAAAACGCGTTTGAAAATGAAATTATTTGGATTTACTCCATCCGTCTCGATCATTTGTTATCTATTCATTTCGGCACAAAGACCAAGGAAATGAGAAAAAGTAGAGAAAAATAAGGAGTAATAAACTAAGATGTTCTCTCACATCTACACTTCCCCACATCACAGACCCACTCTCCCACTTGTGTAAAGTAAAAATAGATAACAAATGAGTGATACATCCAAAAATGAAAATAGATAACAATTATCAAGACAGAGGGAGTGGTTATTATCAGTTTCCTACCTTCAGGAAGTTTTTTTTTTTTTTTTTTTTTTTTTTTTTAGGCATCCCTTTAGGAAGCTTTTGCCTTTCTTACAAGTCTTATTCCATTTATGCTTTTTCTACATCATTAATCACGGACATTCTCCCTTGTTTGTTGCACCTTGTTAGTGCCAAGTGGTATTTCAGTTTTTGTATTGTGGTCCATGAGTCCATTCCCTTCACGCCTTCATCTTTTCACATTTGTATTTTCACTAATATTAAGCATGTAACATTGAACCGATGAATTTTAAAATTATTGTTTTTGAAGAATCATGCTAGATTGCTAGCTCTGTATTCTTTTCTTGTTTTATTAGGAGTCCACCAATTCTTTGTATGTCATGTTATGTCATTGTAAATAGTATAGTATATAGACCACGTGTCCAATTAGTAGACTATACCACCAGTTGTCTGATGTAGAATCCAAGCTCTATATTAAAGTTTTCGAGTTTTGTTTTAAAGAATCTGAGTTGTGTTGTAAAATTTCTGAACTCACACATTTAAACATATACCAAAAAAAAACTTTTAAAGAAATCAGAAAAATTATACATAAGTTCGGATAAATGTATAGTGATTGACTGATTGTACAATGCTTATTATACAAGTTGAGGTATAATACTGTTTGTGTTATAGATCATGCCGATTTAATTCATTTCATGGTTTTACATTGATTTTTGGGTAGACATTAATATAAACAATTTATAATAAATGGTCGAGCTTGAGGATTGAGGGCTAATAGAGGTGTTCACTGCCGCGGGGATAAAATAAAGTATAAACATACCCCTATGACAAGGACATAAATTCTTGTGTGAGATAGTTATTATTATTCGGCTATATATAGCATGACAATACCGTAAACGTGTAAATAGAGACGAGTCCAGAATTTTGATTTTGGTGTAGCAAAATATATACTCAATGTAAAGTGTATAGATAATTAGTGTGAAAGCCGTAAATATTGGTATACCAACCAAATCACGAATTTCTAATTGAATATTTTGTTTTTGATGTAGCGGCTGTTACACCGTAGCCGTACGTGGCCTCACCTCTGCGTATAAAGAGTAAATGATTACGCTAGTGTGGGGTTATTTTATTAAGGAATATGATTAGTTCCATCTAAATGAGGTTGTTTACTTATTTAAGGTGGAATAGTTTTTTCTTGGACAAGGCAAAACAACGCAAGCGTAGTTCCTTTGGTTTATGCTAATTGATAGAGCTGGCAAAATAAAAGAAAAAACGATCACGGTGGGACTCGAACCCACAATCTCCCGCTCCGGAGGCGAGCGCCTTATCCATTAGGCCACGCGACCACTTGATGTTCATAAAGCGTATTAATATTTTAATAAGCTGTTACAATTGTTTGGATTCACAATGTTACCGATTAGAAGAAATCTTATGCGAAGTGACATACGAAGGCAAAAAGGTGGTGTATCATAGAAATAAATTGAGA
The DNA here is from genome assembly GCF_048544455.1 of Silene latifolia. Lineage (NCBI taxonomy): Eukaryota > Viridiplantae > Streptophyta > Magnoliopsida > Caryophyllales > Caryophyllaceae > Silene > Silene latifolia. The sequence continues at coordinate 199,050,277 of NC_133536.1, read as the reverse complement.
TGATTGTGGATTTGTGGTGGAGAAAAAATCCTCTCCAGTAAGATCCTCACTGCGGTAGTGTTCAGTATAGAGCTGGCAAGTCTGATCCGATCCGAGTCACCCGATTCGAACCCCCGATCAAATCCGACCCGACCCGACCCCGAAAATATTGTGACCCGAAACCGACCCGACCCGTAACTAGACACGACCCGATTATCAGTGACCCAAACCCGACCCAGACCCGACCCAATATTGACCCGACCCGATTAAATTGATGACCCGACAATTATTAAGCTTAATTTTGATCAAAATAAAAGTGATTGTGTTTAGATTGATATGTTTGACTTAGTAATGAATTAATTAAACCAAATAATAGGTTAAAAACTAAATTTATTGGTAAAAAATTATAGTAATGCGATTAAGTTACCGGACCCGATAATGACCCGACCCGACACATCATTTGACCCGAAATGACCCGACCCGATAACGACCCGAACCCGACCCGAAAGGGTATGCTGACCCGATATGACCCGAACCCGATATGACCCGACCCGGCGTAACCCGACCCAAACCTGACCCGACTGACCCGATTGCCATCTCTAGTTCAGTATCTTTTAAGCGTGTAAAATGTATTTCGAAATGATCTAACGGTTAATTGTTTTGAAGAAGTGAGGAGGGAATAATAATTTTATATCATTGTAGAGTATTAGAGGAAATGTGGAAGATAATGAAGAAAAAGGTAATGAAGAGGATCCATTTCCATTATGGTGAGGGATATACTATAATTTTTTTTTTGAGGTGCCATCATATTAGTGATCTTGTAGGGTAAGGAGATTTTCACTTAAAAGTGCGAATTACACCCATTTATATTCTATCTCTTAAAAATGAATAAAAAAATATTGTAGTGTAAACTCTTATAGTGTTGAATGATACTCCTTATGTCCCGATCAATAGTGTACACTTTTCTTTTTTGGATGTTTCAGTCAATAGTTTACCCTCTTCTCTTTTTGTGTATGTTTTATTCACTACTTATTATTTTTTTACTACTATTAAAAATTATTTCCATATCTTTTTTACCTTAGTGTTTGTGTATAATATGTAAACTTTCCATTGAAACGGATTGAGTATGATAGAAGCAACGGCTTCCTATCCCGAGCCTATCCAAATCAGAGTCGATTTTGACCTATTTCAAATGTATCGCTTATTTCCGTAAGTTCAAATACAAACTTCAAAAATATCAGAATTAAAAGACACTACTTATAACTCTTCTTTTCCTTTGTGGAAATTAAAGGTCAACATCATTTACATACGTGTAGCTATGGTTGTTGAACCGTAATCTTATTATTAAGATGAATAATTGAATATCTACAGTTTCATGAAGTTAATCATACATCTTTGCCAACAAGATAGTATAACAACATAACGTATAACAGCAATTTAAAAAGAGAATAACAAATATTAGAATAATCTTACATTCTATAAATCATTTAAATAATAAAAACATACTCCGCACTTCATAGTTAGTACAATACTCAATTAGAATTGAAAGTGCCCGAATTATACTCAACTACAAGAGTATGTGATTAGAAAGCGTAATTAGTTCCAAGACTTCCAACAATGAAAAGAAGCGGAAGTTTACATGAATAAATAAATTACAAAAAACGATCACGGTGGGACTCGAACCCACAATCTCCCGCTCCGGAGGCGAGCGCCTTATCCATTAGGCCACGCGACCACTTGTTGTACATAAAGCATCTCTAAACTTTATGAACGTATTGAGACCACAAGATATCCGGACAGTAATCTTGCACGACGTGTCATAAAGCATCTCTAAACTTTATAAAAGGACAAAGGTGTATCATAAAAATCGAATGAGTAAGTCTTGCTTAAAACGGGTTGGATTTTAAGACGGGTTGTTGTGTGAGAGGAAATGGGTAGAGGGGACAAAGGTGGGACCTCCCATGTGCTTCTCCACTCACCCTAAATGGGTATTTTGTGAGAGAATATGGTATCCGTCTTATTAATAAGACGGATACCTTGGTCTGAAATAAGAATTGGTGAAATCGAATAAATGTAGGCAATGTTTTATTTTTCCTTTTTTATATAATAGATTAATTAGTGCTTTTTTTAGGGCATGGGCAAGGACATTTTACCTATAGGTTAAAATTTACTCATATAGTGGATGGATGTTGATCTTACACTAATTTATGTTTCGTTTTCCTTTAAATATGACTTGACAACTTGACAAGCAGGTGAATGATATAATAGAAAAATGGCTTTCAGACCCGAATCTATCCAAATCAGAGCCGAGTCTGAGGCGTGTGAGTTGTGACCCATTTCAAATGCGTTGCTTGATTACCATCTCTTCTAGTAGTTCTAATATAGACTTCTAAGTATCAGTAGGAGCGTTTACAACAAATTGAGGCCTTGTATTTCACAGAAAAAATAGGCCTCAAATATGAATGCACTAGGAATGAGCATTATTTTTCGACAACGTATTGTCTCATGGAGGATGATTAAAATTTCAAGGGGTGGTGTTTCGTTTACGCCTCGGTCCTTACAAAGAGACATGTCACACATGTCTCTTTGTCACACATTCACACCCATGCTTTACTCGGTATAGTTTTTGGTGTTGACTCGGCAAAGCTACAAAGGCAATTCTGATGCTAATAAATTTGAAACGCAGATCACTAGTGTCAGTACTCAATAGCTTTACGCGATATACAGTATACTAGATCATCTAGTATCTAGGGAACTAACGGGGAAGACCGAATGCATCACGATTCACAAGTAATGGTGTGACGCCCGCGGAATGGAAATAAAGAACCATCTAATTTAGACAAGTGTAAAAAGTTGCATGGTAAAATCTGAAATTGATCGCCGTCTCATACATAAAGGTTGTCATAGTAGTAAAATCAGCAGCACAATAATCTCAACTGTAGGACCAAAAACCTGGAATCCCTAGGTACATTTAACATATACAATAGCAATTTCATGTGTGTTATACAATACGGGTCCCTCTGAACATGACACGAACGCTTATCAAGTGACCGACTATGCTAGTCAGTCCTAAGTAGCATGAACTCGATGGTGCTCAGACTTCAGTTGGCGGCTTCAACCTTACAAGCCTTTTGATTCTGTCTTTATCAGTATTTTCCAGAACTCCCTGAAATAGCGAAAGGGTAATTGAGTACAACTGTGGCGAGAGATGTAGCTTAGGGCAGCGGCAGTTTTCTAGCTCTTGAGCAAAACTAGTTAATAACATATGGTACAAAAAAAAAAACATGTCATACCGCCCAAATCATTTCATCCAGGCATAAGCAGATCCTTCCATACTTGTCCAGGAAGAGGCGTTCATTGGGCATTTTTCCGCAAACATCCTTCAGAGTTGAGGTAATACCCAAAATCACCTCTGACACTAAGAGCAACAAAAGGCAAATGTCAGCATTACAAGTAAGCCTGGACTCACAATACAACAACAACAACAACAACAACATCAGAGCCTTAATCCCAAAATGATTTGGGGTCGGCTGACATGAATCATCCTTTAGAACTGTCCATGGGTGAACGCACACCTCAAAATGCGAACCACTTTCTTATATATTTTACTTGGTTTACTTTTAAGGCATTCTGGATCCTTAATTCTATTTCGGTTTTCAAAATCGTTTTAATCTTTTCTCTCGATTTAAATTTTAAGTTTTTATAAAAGAAATCCGGAATTCGATTTTAAAACCTGTAAATTCGATTTTAAATTTTAAGCCTGGACTCACAATGCACCCAAAAAACTATGAGCAACAAATATTCATGGTTTCATCATGTTACCCTCTGCGAAACTTCAAAGAAAAAAGAACGAGAGGTAATGCTTACAAGCAAGTTCATCATACGCATCTTTGCCAACAAGATAGATATGAATATCTCCCAATACCGTGTATACAATGTAAACTGATCTGTTCACAAAACAAAATATTAGAAGTCAAAAACGGGTAATAACTGATGCTCGCTTGACCTAAACAGCATGTTTATAACTTGTGGAGGCAAAAATTGATGAGCCAATGAATATACTCCCTCCAGTTCATGGCATTCTTTCCACTTCCTTTAAGCACACCACTTTATGATATAGGAGTACAATATAAACTACATAGCGAATGTGCATGTAGACGTGCAACTTAAACAATACATACTATAATCATGGTAATTACTCAACCAAAAGCCACCATATAACCACCGAGAACCAATGCCTATTCTCCTAATAATTACCACTCTCCACTGGACCACCAACCACCATTTCCGGACCACCTAAAACCATTGTAAAACTCGTTAGAACCAAAATAGCCCTTGTGGCTCCTTTGCAACAAAAAATACTATGACAACAATAAGGCTCCCCAAAAACTCCTGAGTCCTTCCAATATGTTTATTTTGATACGGGTAAAATGAGAATCTTACAACTATAACCTACTGTCAGCAGTGTACTGTGTAAGTGTGTATTGTTTAAGTGTGTATAGGCAGTGATCGGATACATCTGATGAAACAAAGAGGAGAAGTGATCAAGCTTTCTGAAGCAAAAGGAGTATACGGCAACACACAAAGGCATGCTCTTACAAAAGCAGAGACTCATTTATCTAACATCTAGTATTAATGTAGTGGAGAGCCTAAAATTCTATTCTATATGAGACTGTCTCACAACAATCCTTCGCCTTTCATAGGAATCCCTCATTACAAATCGTTCGCTCTTCTGATGTAACAATAAATGATAAACCTTAACAGCAGCAACAAAACAAGGCTTGGAACCCCATTGGTGTGTTTCAAATCAAATAGCCATCTGTTCTCTCCCTAGTGAGGTATAGCATTGATGATCTCTTGTTTATCACATACAGAAGAAAACCGACCCCAATCCAAAACAATATTGCACAAAATTATAAAGACCTCATCTTCTCAGTGGCATGAAAAACCGCCTTACAAATGTGTGTGAATAACTGAGCATCTTGCAATAATGAGAATACTTATGTGAAACACACAAAGGAGGCAAAGGCCTCAAAACAAAAGCTGTCACTGACATGGCTAATAGATAACCTAGGTGATATATTAGACCTCAAACGCCGAGAGAATGACATGACTCAATCAATAGCAATTAACAACTCGTCCCGGACATTAAAATGTAACCGTGTTCAACACAGTTATTCATCGATGATTTAGTAGTAAATGTGTATTAGCCGAATAAAAGATGCTAAGATATACAAGGCATATGTAAGAGTTTCTTAGTATCCTTTCAATAGCTTAACACTTAAAAGATGAAATAATCACATTAGCTGTGAACAAGGAACCTTGTATGGATTATCCAATAATACTACTACTAAAAATAATTCCCTATATAAGGTTGTTCTAAAAATATTTCCCGACATATAGTCCAAATAGGCTTGGATAATCCATACCAAGCTAAAAAGGCAATAATAGTAAAACAAAGCAAAAACTTCATATGAATATCTTTTCAAAAAAAATAAAAAACCTTCATAGGAATTAAAAAACTCCAATTCATTTGACAAAAAAAAAAAAAAATAGCAAAGCTAACAAATCGAAAGTTTATGTAAATAGATGGGTTGAAAGCTAACAAATTGAAATTATGTAAATGCATTAAAAACTTCCAAGTTGGTATCTTGCAATAGTGCAATGTCAAAAGGGATGTGTACTATAAGCATTATCAATTTACCATCACTTTTGAAAATGAAAAATTGAACTCGGAAGTACGATCTTTGCACATACTGATCGATTAATATGCTTGTAAATAAACCAACAGTATGGTTCACCATAATACCTGAAGTATTTTAAATTGTAATTGAGTAGAGGTCAATTTTGTTGTATAGTTTAGTTTAACTTGGATTAAGGGTGATTATGTTTATTTTGATTTATTGTAATTTTTTTTGGTGTGGATTACCCAACCCTAAATGAGACTATATGATGGCAAATATTTTTGAAATAGCCATACATAGGGAAATATTTTCTATGCTAACATTATTCATGGAAAACACTCAACAAATAACTGAGAATTAGAAGATGCTCTAATGTTCCGAGGAATCCTCTACAGCCTACAAGGCATAGCTTAACACTCGTTTCAAACTACAAAACCTTCCCAACAGGCAACCATCATAATAACCCCTTCGAATGTTTCGATTTACGGAAGTCTTACAGAAACAAGAAAACATCACTAAGCAATTATAATGAGATCTTGAATAGTTGAATTATAAAATCACACATCACACAGAAAATGAACTATCAACTATGGCAAATTATTTTAAACAAATCCAAACTCAACACAGTACAAATCAAAATAAGTGAAGCTTGATCCAAAATATCAGGAACAAGATACAAGATTTCTAAGGAAAATCTACATACTTGTGTGAAGCAACAAACAGCTCCTCACTTGTAGCACCCTTAAGGTTCTCTCCACCTAACTTTATTAAGAAGGACCGCCAATGCAAACGCTCCTCAGCTGGAACTCCGCTAAACCTGTGACACAAGATTGATCACAATTGCTAAATGGTTCTCTAGACTGGCTACGGATCAAGAAGATGGCACAAAATAAATGAACAAATAATGAAAATTAAACTATCCCTGTTAAAATCTATTGCTTGGCAACTGATGATACTAATCTAAACGTAAACATAATCAACATGACATTCATATTCCATTTAATTTTCATCATTCAGGCGCTCCTGAGTACCTTTATTTAGTTCAAACCATAAAATGAAATAAAAACGCATAAATGAATTATATATGATTGGAAAAACACTAAGGGTGTGTTTGATTAGCAAAAGTGGAGGGAAAGGGAGGGGAGGGGGAAGGAGGGAAGAGAAAGGGAGGTAGGGGAAGGGGAGGGCACATGGGATGTGGGTGTTTGAATACCATTTCCTTCCAAATCTTGCCTATTGTGGAGAGATTTTGATTTGCCTTGGAGGAGGAAAAATGGATCCCTCCAAATCTCTCCCCCTCCATTTCCCTCCACCCTTGTTTGCTATCCAAACAAGGGATTTGTAATCCCCTACTTTCCCTCCCTTTCTTTTCCCTCCATTTTCCTCAATCCAAACACACCCTAAGGGTATGTTTGGATTGAAAGATTTGGAGGGGAAAAGAAAGGGAGGGAGAGTAGAAGATTCAAAATCTCTTGTTCGGATAGAAAAGGGTGGAGGGAAATGGAGACGGGGATCCATTTTACCTCCTCCAAGTCAAATCAAAATCTCTCCACAATAGGCAAGATTTGAAGGGAAATTGTATCCAAACACCCACCTCCCATTACCCTTCTAGATCTGATCAAAAGAAAATCTCTCCACTATGGAAGTAAACATGATCAAAAGAAAACAGCATCTGGGCATCTATATAACCATGTAATTAGGGGAAAACAGTACATGAAATGAGGTAATAAGGCAAATTAAGCTAAATGAGAAGTGAGATTTTGCTATCACATATTTTGAATGTGATAGTTAAAACATGAGAAGTGAAGATGATACCTTTCGACAAGAATGTTGCCCTCAGAGTTGGAAATCAACACTGCCAGCAACATTTGACCCTTCTAGATCTGATTTCTTGTCGTTCCTTCAAATTTTCACAAAGAGAGATGGGTGAGGTTAATGGTTTAATTGAAAACAGCAATGCAGTTCAGTCTAAGAGGCAGTGAACGGCTAAGATATAAAATGAGGCTAAGGAATATTAAGGCTCTCAAACAACGAACAAGGTCTAATTACTTTCACAAATTCTCATTATAGATGGACACTATCCGTCTATAATGAAAGACGGGTCAAATACAATACCACTTTCCTAATAGAACAAACAACAAGTTGGGTGGTGAGGGCAAAAAATGTCACCACTTTCATTGTATTTGACTCGTCTATAACAATAGACGAATCTACCCGTCTATAGCAAGACTAATTGAATTACTTTACCGTTTGTTTGGATAGAGGGATTTAAAGGGAAAGGGAGGGAATATAAAGGAGAGGGTAATTTCCTCCTCTTCCCCCCTTTCCTTCCCTCCATCCCCTTCCCTTCCCTCCATCCCCTTCCCTCCTATTTACATATCCAAACACACGTGACACCGTAAAGTTAAGTTGGTCACGATCATGTTTTCGAATATGTATATGAATCCATACCCGACCCTTGCAACTCCTACACTTTCGCTGTGAAAGTAAAAAAGGGAGGCCCACTTAATGTAAAGTAGAGAGAGACACTAAGTGGATTATACATCTGATGTACTACCACCAATTCTATAGTTTCTTAGCATTATAATAAAGTTTTTGAGTTTTGTTTTAAAAATTATGAGTTTTACAATAAAGTTTCTGAGTTTATTCAGTTAAACATTAAGCTCTAAAAAATTACAATAAAATTCAAAAACATTACATATAAGTTTGTTTTGATGGAAAAAAAATTAAAATCTAACATATAAACTTTAATAAACTAAAAAAAATACACATATGCTCAAAAACATATAAAGTTTAAGGTAATAAGCTAAAAAAAATACATATATGCTCAAAAACAAAAAAGTTGGAGGTAATACATCCGATGTATGTTCCTTTTTTCTCAGAGAAAGACACCATGTGTGAAGCATTTAGTTCGAGAAAAAGGATTACGCATCTGAGGTAGTACCTCAGACTTTGTAGTTTTTGAGCATATACATATCTTTTCTGAACATATTACCATTTATAAATATAGTTTTTGAGCAATATTATATTTTTTTAGTATAATGTTTTAGTAGATGAGCTCAAAAACTTTATACTAAATTAGAACTCAAAAGCTTTAAAATAAAACTCAGAAAATAAACAATAAGAGGTACTACCTCAGATGTATAGTCTATGAACTGATTTAGTTCAATATTTTTAATGATTTAAGCCTTGTTTTTCAGACACCATGTGTAAAGCATTTAGAAGAAGTTTTTGATGATTCTTTTCAAACATTTTATATGTTTCACTTGAAAAGTTCTAGAAATTTCCAATCTATACTTATGAGTTGAAGATGTTTCGCTGCACTCATATTTCATTCCCAGACACAGTCCTTATGTTTAAGAAATTGATAAGAGTCTGAAACTTTAAGAGATACACATAAGTTTCAACCTTTAAGAACCTTCTATAAAGTTTAGCTTTATGCAAGTTTCATGCTAAAAAAAACCCTTCCTAACAAGTAACAATTCTAATACCCATTTCTAATGTACCTGTTTATGAAAGTTCCCAAGAAGCTAAAAAACTTCTATAAAACCACCAAGAAAAAGTCTTGGTGCAATCAACTATTATTATCATCAAATCCAATTCAACAAACTACAAATGAAAAAAGCCCAGCATGTCAGCGTGAGCCAGAAAATCATGACCAACACAGTACGAGATCTATTGCCAAGCTTCCACCAAAGAAAAGCTACTTATTTGTGTGAGCAACTCTGAGCACCATGACAGTCACCTCCACCAAACTTAACTACAAACAACCGCCAATGCAACGAGTCCTAAGCTAGAACTCCATTACCTTATAACCAAAATTTATCACAACCGCGAAATGAATCTCTACAAATTGCCAAGGATCGAGATCCTGGAAAACTCAATTATCAAATCATGGAAGGTTTTAATGATTTAAGCCTTGTTTTTCAGAAACCGTGTATAAAGGATTTAGAAGAAGTTTTTGATGATTAAAGCCTTGTTTTTCAAACATTTATATGTTTCACTTCAAAAGTTCTAGAAATTTCAAATTTAAAACTATACTTATGATTTGAAAATGTGTTGCTGGCTTGCTGCACTCATATTTCATTTCAAGACACAGCTGAGCCTAACATTTAAGAAATTGATTATGGGTGTGAAACTCGGATATGTACACATATCAGAAATCCGAACCAGAGTTCGAGTAACAAAAGTTACATAATCAGTTGGTAGGAACAAATAATTGAGATTTGGGAGATATACATAGGTTCAGGAACCCTCACAAGGTAAAGCTTAAGGCCTGTTTCAAGCCACAAAATACCTTCCCCACAAGTAACCATTCTAATACCCATTTCTAATGTATCGGTTTATGAAGGTACCTAAGAAGCTAGAAAGCTTCGACCATAAAATCACCTGGAAAAAGTCTTATAACAATCAACTACGATTATCATTATCATCAAATCCAATTCAACAACCCTACAACTGAAAAGGCAGCCAGCGTGAGCAAGAAAATATGAGCAACACATTACGAGATCTATTGCCAAATTTCCACCAAGGAAAAGCTACTTATTTGTGTGAAGCAACTATGAGCTCTTCACTCTGAGCACCCTTACAGTCCCCTCCACCAAACTTAATAACAAACAACCGCCAATGCAACCAGTCCTAAGCTAGAACTCCATAACATCTATAACTAAAATCGATCACAACTGCGAAATGAATCTCTACAAATTGGCAAAGATCGAGATCCCCGGAGAACTCAATTATCAAATCATGGAAGTTAACCATCCTAGTTAAAATCTATAACTTGACCAACAATCATACTAACCCCAAAAGGTAGACACATCCATTAACAGTTCATACCAACAATTATAAACCCACACTAAATTTCTACTCAATAATTCTCATCAGGGAGAAAATACTATTACAGCATTAATGCAACAATCTGAATCATGCAAATCTAATCAATCAACACAATTAAAACTACCAAATTGCAAGATCAAAAGAAAATAGCATCTGGGCATCTAAATCACCATCTAAACAGCTACCTGAGAAGTGGGATTTTTGTTAACCAAATTATTTTAAAGGAATCAAACAAAAGATGGGAAAAAAGATGGTACCTTTCGAGGATAAAAAATGGCTTGAGAAATGAAAATTTCCCTCCTTGAATAATTTGTGTTGAAAGTTCAGAGTTGGATCCTTTTGGAAATCGAATTGACTCAATTGTATGCCCGTAATTGAAGTACCATAGGGGTGTAGAGTGTAGATCAGTCCATTTGAACCCGAACTTGGTTGGGTTTGAGATCGGTTCAGATTTTTCGCTTGAGATCTGAATCGGCTAGAGTTTTTTTAAGGGTTTTTTGTGAGAAGGTAGCTAACATTTACGCTCATTTGTACCTAATATTTTTTTTTTTGCCCAAAGGTACCTAATATTTACTATGTCTATGTCTTGTGGTACCAAATGACCATTTCCGTTAAAAAAAGTCAATAGCCGTTAGTTGACCGATGAAAAATCCTTCTTATCACTTTATGTCTTCACTTGAAAAAACCCCTAATGTTTTCCCTCCTACATTTCCCTCCAATTTTTTCCCTCAATTGATCAGATTCCCTTTCATCCCTCATTACTTTTTTACATTCATCTTCTTTCATCTCTCTAAATATCAAATCTCATCAAACATGTCCACCTCAAACTCGACAAGAAGTTCGTCAAAGGTTGCTGCCAACTGCTGGTGCGGCATTCCCGCTGCTGTGAAAACTTCATGGACCTTCCAAAATCCGGCTCCAAAGTTCATTGCGTGCAAGTTCTACAATGCAGAGACGGATATGCGTGGTTGCAGGTTCGTCAATTGGATTGATGAAGACATGACTTATTGGCAAATAAGTGTTATCAATGATTTGTTGAATGAACAAAGGAGTCTTAAAAATGAACTGAAGAAACAAAATAAAGAGGTAGATGATGCAAGGAAGCTGACTTTTGAGTTGGAGATGCTAAAGAAAGAGACAAAGAGGAACAAATTCACGTTAGGTTTAATGTTTCTTGTAATCTTTGTAATGTGTGGAAAGATGGGTTAGCTTCTTTAGTTGCATTTTTTGTTTGTGTGTAATAGTTTGAGTAGCATCATGTTCTTCATTTACGCGGAAACAATGAGCCATGGCTGCACATTCTATTCCAGAATGTTTTGACAAAAATAAAATCATTCTTAATGTTGGATGACAAATTATTAGAAGAAGTTAGATGAACAATTGGGTGACACAAAGCTAGCTTTATAAGATGTAATTAGAGCTGATCATATGGCACAGGCCCGTTAGCCCGACCCGGCCTAGCCCAATTTTTCCCCGTGCTTGGGCCTCGATTTTAGGCCCGAAAAGCCCATGGCCCATTCAATATAATAGGGCCGGGTTTGGGCCGCCTTTACGGCCCGAATTTTGGGCCGGGCCAGCCCGAACATATGCAAAATTTACGAATATGTACAATTTAAGAATGTTAATAAGCATTTAGTAAAATAATTAACCAATCAATTGTTGTATTGTAAATAAGCCGTAATAACTTGTTTACATGTATTAGTTTAATAAGTCTTAGTATTTTCCTTTACCAGTATTTATATGATAAAAAATGAGTTAATGATTTTGAATCATACTAGTGCCGATAAATTGTTTACCATTATCGGCGTGCTAAGTCAATGTTTTTGAGCCTAAAGAACAACAAATATCAAATCAATTACAACAATACAACAACATACACTGAGCACCGCACTAAAATAAATTATTATACTACTAAAAATTGTGCATTTAGTTTAATGAGTCACGTTAAGCAGTAGGTTCATAAAAGCTACATTAGGTTACGTACTACTTCTTAATTGACAATACTCGAAAAAATCACACAATTCTATACTGTAATACCCCGTAATTTGCAAGAATTTATATTGATAATTAACACATTTTAAATAATTAATTATAATAAGTTTATAATTTATAATTGGGAATAAGACGGTAAATAAATAATAGAGTAATAGAATAATAAATGAGTCGGGAAAGGAGATGGGCCGAGTAAATTGAAAGTGTAAATGGGCCAAGCTTGTGTAGTAGTTGTATAGCCCATGTAGAATAATAATAATAGTAGTAATCGTATTTCATAATTATAATAGTAATACTTGCCTTAAAGACGGATTTCCTAAATTGAAAAGGTATTAGCATAAATAAATTGTCTTATAAAAGGGAAAATAATACATCTAAATTATCATAATAAATCTGGAATTTGAAGAGAGAATTGGGGATCTCGGGAAACGTGACAAGAAACTCAAATCAACAATCGACTCAAGGTAATATTCTAAGACCGTCTTATGTATACACGTTTGCTTCCTTATAACTCGTAAACTAGACGACCGTATGACTAACTATGACCGTGGACGTGGACCACCAGGGATTAACCAGACCCACCGTTGACCACCATTGACCGACGGGAGGAGGGTGTTTCAGACGGATTTTCGTCGGTGGTTATATGGTTGTTTAATTCGGATAAAACACGGGGTAACCTCTTTTGTGACTCGACTTAGACTCGAATCTGGTATGGTTGGACTCGTGGTTGTAGGGCGAGTTTAGTGGTGGCTATAGAGTGGTCTGGGGCGGTGGTTTGCGTAGGTAGTGAGGCCGGAATTACGAGCTAGGGCATAATTGTCGTTTAAACACAATGGAACCCTTTATTAGTCGTTGACTTGACCTGGGTTAGGGTTGGTTGGGTGTGGGTGGTGTAGTCGATCATGAGGGAGGTGTTGTGGTGGTTGTACGTGGTGGATAGTGACGGTGGTGGTTGGAATAGCGAAAACAGGGGAGGATGTGTGTTGTGTCGCTGCTGCTGCTTTTGAGTCGTGTTTGGAGGTGGTTGCTGGGGTTGGTCTGGGATACTTTTGCACTGTGGCTGGGGTGTCATGGTGGTGGCGAATAGTGGTAGTATTGGTGTTTGTGGCGTTGTCGGGTTGCGGTTGTTTAATTGTTGTTGGGGTCGTGTGTTGTGGGGGCTGGGGCGGTAGTAGGTTCCAAGCTGAGTGTTGGTTGTTGAGAGGACGTGTATGGCGTGAAGGGGTTGAGAGGTTAACGAGTATGTATGTGGTGGGGTCGTAAGGAGTTGTGTATATTGTGTCACGTGTGTTGGGTGATAAGTTAGATTTGTCTTTTCTTCTAATTTTTGTAGAGCGGGTTAAGAGTCGGGATTTGAGTTGGGTTTGTTCACGGGTTTTTAATTAGCGTAATTGTATAATTTATAAATAATGAAATGTAAATAATTATAATTAGTTTAATTATTGCTAGACGGGTTTATAAATATTAATTTACGTAAAAATATAATTAGTATAGTTAATGAATAATTATTTTAATTATGATATAATTAGTTGATTAGTAATTGTAATTATTACTTGTCTAGGTGACGGAGTTGTGAGAAGCTTTGTTAATTGGATTTCTATTTACTTTGATTGCTTTAATTGGATTTGCCGACAAGGTAGAAAACTACTCAATCGAATGTTATTCTTATTGTCTTATTCCTTGCTTGGCATATTGAGTTAAATGGATTGGGTGTAGCTTAATTTATTATTCTTATGAGTATTTATATGTTGTGGAATTATTATTGTCTTGCTGGATTCTATTGTTGTTAGAGTGGACTGTGTGTTGGGAGTATCCAGATCGTGTGTCCGAGGCGGGATGTGTGTCCAGTGGATCGTGTGTCCGGGAGTATGATTGTGTGTCTAGAAGTGGAGTATGTTTGTGTGTGTCTAGAAGAGAAGTATGATTGTGTGTCTAGAAGTGGATGTGTGACTGGAAGTTATGTGCCATGGTATGGGTGGACGGACTGATGATTGTGGAGCTTGTTTATGTAGCATCGTTAAAGCAAGTAGCTTTATATTATCCATTGTTTAGTTTTCTACTCAACCTCGTGGTTGACCGTGTATTCGTGAACACCTGTGATGAACCATAATGGGGAGCAGATTTGACAGGTACTAAAGATTAGCTGACTTGGGAGCATTGGGACGTGAGCTCGACTTGGACCATAGTTGCTGTCTAGATCACTTAGTTGACTTATACAACTTTATTTATGTAATTTCCGCTGCTTAGTATATTGTAATGTTAAGGTTTAAATTTAATCGGTTGGCAATGTAATAAAACCACTATTTCAGTTAAAGTTATTAAAGTACTTTGGTTTGTTTTAATTTGTATCATTTACCTCGGGCAACCGAGATGGTAACAGTCCTATTTATTGGGAATGTCTTGCTAAAGGCTCCTAAATAAATGGGGGTGTTACAAAGTGGTATCAAAGCAAAACGATCCTCAGGCCTAACCAATGAATTTAATAATTAATATAGGACGTGTCTAATAAAAATGAACCCGGGTAGAAACTGTTAGGAGCCCTTTTGGCTTAGGATGAGAAGGTACCCTCACTCCGAACCCCGGCCCTTCAAGTTTTGAACCAGTTACCTTGAGAGATATTGAAGAGGGGGGTAAATTTAAAATTAATGTTATTTATTTTCTTAGGAGCCATTGTTGACTTGGATGTGTATTGTTTTCGTTGATGACCGAGGTTACGGGACGTAACCTTAATTTTAAGAAGAGTGGAATGGATGAAATGAGGATTTGATGATTGAATTGTTTTTATCATAATCATGAAGTAATTGTGAATTGATATGGATTATTTGATTGGATGATTATAGTAGTATCATGTCTAGCGATATGCGGTTATGTGAATCCCGAAACCATGCTATTTATTATTAAATGATCGAATTTGTGATAGACATACCTTAAAATAGATGCCTAGTCATGTGAGTGAAGTAGGATGACTAAATTGTGTTGATGTGGGATTTATCTGTATGCATCCCTTTGATTTTAAGGACTATAACGAATTTATAAGACGGTTACTAGTCATAAAATGAATTACATAAACAAAAGCATAAAGGATAAGAAATAACCTTCGGTCCTAGCAATAATGGCCTAAGAACAATATAAAAGTTGATATTCGCCTATTAGTTGCACCCAAGACGATATGAGATATGCCCTTAACTCGTTGCTAGAATCGCTCCCTCAATTTCTGTAAATTATTTAGGGTTTGTGTGTTTTCTGATGAGAGGCAGTCGTAGGTTAGAGAATTAGGTTTTCGAAATTAATTCCCCTCTCCCTTATAACCGAGTATTAGGGTGAAATAGGGTGATTAATTTTCTTTCTAAAATCTCGGCCCATACATACGAAACAGGCATATCAGTCGATCGACTGATACACCCGGTCGATCGACCAAGAGGTATATCAGTCAGTCGATCGACTGACATACCCGGTCTATCGACCATGTATATAACGCATTGTTTATAAATTGTCACTTATATTATGCCGCATTAATTAATACGGGTCAATAATAATTTAATATGACAATATCGTACAATTTATCATTAGCCAATTAAATATAACCGATTACATTTAATTACGAATTAACATATTAATTCGTCTAGGTTAACGTTACATACATTTAATTAAATATAACTTATTATATTCAATTCTTTAATTGTGATTAATTCGTCTCAACTAATATTATTTAATCTTCATTAAATAATTGTCTCATCAACACATTGACTAACTGTTTAGTCATATTAGGCATCAATGTGATCATATTTCTATAACCACATCTCTCAAACACATCCTATAGGTGTGACCTTTAGGGACCAGTTGATCACCGCCATCTGTATGATAATAACGTCAAACTTTCTAGCAAGCCAACCGTTATTAGGTAAACGTTAATCAACTGATTAAAATACAAAGTATACCCTTGTGAACCTGTAAGAGATTTACAAATGTTATCACACTAATTTGTGGAGGACACAAGCTCCAACAAACTCCCACTTGTCCTCACAAGTGTATGTGCGATAACCGATTCTCATATCCTAAAATTTCTCCCACTCAATGTAAAACGATTTGCAAATACGTATTCACAAAGGTCGTATTTTAAAAGCGATCAATATCAAGAGTGGTTTCCCCGACTAGAGAGTAACTTAACTGATAAACGAATCAACATTCGAGCATGACCATGCATTTCAGTTACAACTCCTCGAGTGGCCCCGAGAAATAACTATATACCGATAAGGGTTGGATATTTTCCTCAACTCGAATCCTGCAGATGTAAGCACAATATGAAATGACCCGGAAAAAATCTACTTAGCCTCCGATTCACGGCGGCAGACCGTGAGAAAGAAACCAAAGTCACCCAAAAACTGCCTTAATCTCAAGAGACAGTCGATAGTCAAAAGAATCGACTCTAGGAACACAATGGATGTCCTATCCACGACATGGTACCGAATGTTTTTAAACATTTAGGACTCCATTACGTTGTCACAAAAAGTTGTCCAACGAGGTATCGTTATAATCTCGCATCTGTGATCGATCAGTCAACCGTTTGACTTATGGCTCGTTGAACCCACCATCAATCGACTGTACAATATAATAGCCGGAGTTATCAGCTCACATTGGCGATCACGGACCAAAACAAATATAATGTAATTCAGTTCACTTTGTGGCGTTCAATGTTGTCAGTACAATCCACATGAAAAACAAAATATTATAATAAAACGATGAAGTTATAAATAGTATATGAAAAAGATAATGTATCAAATCCATAATCAAGTACTACAACTCAGGAACACGTTTAATTCCCATGGAATTAACATGCCCTACATGCTTATCATAATTCAACGGTTTAGTGAGAGGATCCGCGATGTTATCACCGTCGCAATCTTGTCTATCACTATCTCCTCTTGCTCCACGTAATCACGGATCAGGTGAGCTTTCCGATGTACATGTCTAGATTTGTTGCTAGACTTTGGCTTCTTAGCCTGGAAGATGGCACCTCTATTGTCACAATAGATGGTGATCGGGTCATTCGAACTAGGAACTACCGTAAGTCCTTGTAAGAATTGACGCATCCATATCGCTTCCTTTGCTGCCTCCGAAGCGGCATAGTACTCGGATTCAGTAGTAGAATCTGCTACAACACTCTGTTTGGAACTCTTCCAGCTGACCGCAGCACCATTAAGAGTGAAGACGAACCCGGACTGAGATTTTGAGTCATCTCGATCCGTTTGGAAGCTAGCATCCGCGTAACCGATTGCGCATAGCTTAGTATCGCCTCCATAAGTCAATACCCAATCCTTAGTCCTCCGTAGGAACTTGAGGATGTTTTTAACATGACTATCCAAAGTGTGTTTCACCGGAGTCTTTTGGTACCGACTCGTCATACTCAATGCATATGCCACGTCTGGACGTGTGCATATCATGGCATACATGATCGATCCTATTGCAGATGCATAAGGAACACGACTCATGCGCTCAATCCCTTCAGGCGTCGTGGGTGACTGAGACTTGCTCAACTGCATCCCAGTCGTCATTGGAAGGTTCCCCTTCTTGGAGTTGGTCATGCTGAACTTCTCAAGAATCTTATCCAAATAAGACTCCTGACTAAGTGATAACGTCCGTCGTGATCTATCTCGGTAGATACGGATTCCCAAAATGCGCTGTGCCTCACCCAGATCTTTCATCTGGAAATGGTTCTTCAACCATTCTTTAACCGAAGATAGGAGAGGAATGTCATTCCCAATCAAGAGTATGTCATCGACATACAATATCAAGAATACAATCCTGCTCCCACTCGACTTATAACCCGAATTCAAAATTCCATCTGAACTTGTCTTACAATAGCAACAATGTGCTCAACCCTCAACCCCCACCACAACAAAATGCCTATGTTCCTCAACAACAAAAGTATAATCCTCCACCGGGTTATCAAAATCAACAAAGGCCCCCACAAAACAATTACCAACAAAATCCACCACAAAATGGCCAACAAAACAACCAAGGCGGTGGTAAACTCGAGGGCATGATAGTCCAAATGCAAAGGGAATTGTTGGCTCAAATTCAAAAGAATGATCAAGCTCATAGCGCCGCGGTTAAGATGTTGGAACAACAAGTGGCTCAACTACCCGCTTCTAGCTCTCAAAGAAAGAACGGTCAACTACCTCCCCAAGGTGAGCAACCACATGAAACCGTTAATTCTATTTCCTTGAGAAGTGGTTCAAGCTATGATGGGCCATCCATGACTTTGGATGATGAGGTGGTTGTTAAAAAGGCTAAGCTTGGGGGAAATGACAAAAAGAAGGCTAGTGAAGAGCCTATTGTTAGAGATCGTGTGCCATTTCCTCATCGATTGTTGATGCTAAAGAGGAAGAGCAAGCTTGATGCCAAAGTTGTTGGGTCTCCAATGCCAAAGGAAAGTGATGAGGTGGTTGTTGAAGAAATCTCTCCTAATGCTAAGGAGAGTGATGCCGTTTAAAAGAAAGTGGATGCTCCTAAGGAGAATGAGAATGAGAAAGATGTGGAGGATGCTCCTCCAAAAGAAGTTGTTCAAGTACCATTTCCCCATCGTCTAGCAAAGCACAAGGAGGAAGGTAAGTTTGCTAAATTTTTGGAAGTTTGTAAGAATTTGCAAGTCACCATCCCATTTATGGAATTGATTACCCAAGTCCCTTCTTATGCAAAGTTTATGAAGGAAATACTCTCAAAGAAGCGATCCTTCAATGAGGTTGAGACCATTGCTTTCACCGAAGAGTGTAGTGCACTCTTACAAAACAAGTCTCCCCCGAAACTTAAGGACCCCGGTAGCTATTCTATTCCTTGCACTATAGGCAAATATACCATTGATAAGGCCCTTTGCGACCTAGGTGCTAGTGTGAGTGTCATGCCCTATTCCCTTTGTGAAAAACTTAACATGGGTGCTTTAAAATGCACAAGTATTACATTGCAAATGGCGGACCGTTCTTTAAAGCGACCTCTAGGTGTCTTAGAAGATGTTCCCGTCAAAGTTGGCAAGTTTTTCATACCCGTTGACTTCCTCATACTTGATATGGCCGAGGACTCACAAACCCCAATTATATTGGGTAGGCCATTTTTACGCACCGCGGGTGCGTTAATTGATGTGAAAAATGGGAAGTTGACATTGGAAGTGGGTGATGACCGAGTTTCCTTTAGCAAAAACAACACCATTAGAAGCCCAATGTTACAAGAGTCTTGTTATTTATTTAGCACTGTGGACTCTTCTATTGCCTCTACTAAACTTGGCTCCTCACTAATGGATCCGTTGGAGGACGATGTTGGTGTTGTTTGTTTTGTAGGTGATGATGCTAAAGGCACTAATGCTAGGAGCGCCAAGAGGAAAAAAAAAATTTATTTGAACAATTTCAAATGGTTGCGGAATGCAAAGATAGCTATGAAATGGAGCTTGGTTGGTGGCAAGCTCAAGTACCAAACTTGAATCACATAGCTTCTTCCGTCGTGCGGGACGTTAAACCAGCGCTTCTTGGGAGGCAACCCAAGCTTTTTATTGCTTTTATTTATTTTTGTTTTTAATTTTCTGCAATTTATCGTTTTTCGTAGTTTAGAAATAAAATACTCGACTTGATAATGTTTCTTTTTAGGTGAAATGAAGGAAGAAGAATTAAAAGAGATTCTGGCACGCAGCCCCATGCAAGAACCCCGTTCGGGGACGTGGTTTTGGAGAAACGAGAAGGGATTAAATCAATACGGAAAAAAGTCAAAACCCGACGAGGAGGTCAACCCCGATCGGGGTTGGTGGCCCCGATCGGGGTCGTGGTTCTGTGACTTCTTGGCCTTTGTTCTATACGGGTAAAAAAAAAAGGGGTAGATTTCTTTCTATCATTCAAACATACCCGACGGTACTCATTTCCTCCTTTCTCTCTCGTTTCTTCCCATTTCTTCACTAAAGTCACAAAGAAACATATACATCCCCCCGAATTCATGCTAGCTTGGGGGAGATTAGCAAGTCGAGTAAGTCTTTAATTGCTTTGCATATTAGTTTAGATCTTGCAACCCATTAAACATAACCTCTAGTCCTTCTTGTTTTGTGCTTTGAGCCATTTTTATGGTTTGATTGGGTGATTTGGATAGTTGGCACATTGAGGACAATGTGATGTTTAGCTTGGGGGGGAGATATTGCATTTGCATATAGTATAGTTTGCATGTAGTGTAGAAAATTTGAAAATGTTTGAGAGAAATTTTTGCTTTGTGCTTGCTTGTAGCCTACTTTCCTCTTTGCTTATCCTAATAATGGCTTGTTGCTAATGATTTATTCTTTAATGATGGGATATTAGCTACATGGGGATGTCTTGACATAGTAGGTGGGAGATGGAGAATGAACCGAATAGGCTTAATCTTGACTTTTGGCAAGCTACAAAATGGTAAGGTAGAGCCTCTTTTGACCGACGCATCCATATCCGGTCTCTCTTAGGTGAGTGTAGGTCTCCTTATGATGTGTGTTTCATCAATACGCACAAGTATGGTTCTCATGTCATCTCTTGGTAAGCATGCATTCATTTGTTATAGCATTTTAGAGCCATTCACATGAATATAATTGCCTTCTTGACCCTTTCACAAACAATTTTCCCTAGCTACATTATAACTTGCCTACCTTGTTGAGCTAGTAGCTTGTTTGGTCTTGTTTGGGTGCTCAATTGGGATTTGTTTCAAAGTTTGAATATCATGTGAGCTTGGTCTTAATGCTCTTGAAAAAGAAACGAGAAACGAGAAAAAGATGAAAGAAAAAGAAAGTGAAAAAGAAAAAAAATGATGAAAAATGAGAATGAAAAGAAAGAAAAAAAAAAGGAAATAAAAAAGCATGAAAATGAAAGAAGAAGTATGCATTGAAAAGGAAAAAAAGAAGAAGAAAAGATGTGAGAAATTCTCAAGCATTATTCATACATTTTGGAGGATTTTCTCATAATTTGAATCGCAAAGTTGGGTTGGAATTGGGATTGAGCACCTTTACAATTTGGTAGTTGCTAGCTTGACTTAGCTCCACATTACCATAATTCATTTGTTCCCCCTTCTTACCCATGTTTATTTGCCTTCTTCCTACTCATTTGGCTTCTTTATCATACTTACATTTGATTGTTTTGGCTTACTAGATTCGACATGTTTACCATATTAGATTGCGGGCACATTATTATAGGTCGAGGATAGTTGAGTGTTTTTCACAAAATTGTCCTTTCGCATAAAAAGAGTTTGAGTGCCCCGTGAGAGTCCATAAGTCAAAAGATCATGCAAGAGCTTAAAGGTTCATTCAAAGTTTTCTATGCTACGCCGTCATGTAAATCTCAACCATGCTTTGCTTTATTCCTTGCCCATGTTGTTTCGGGTTTCTAAATCATTATGCTTAGCTTGTTTGGATATTGCAATTGATGGAATTTGGTTTCTTGCTTGAGGACAAGCAAGGGTTTAGCTTGGGGGAGTTTGATAAGTCCATTTTATATAGATTTTCATCCCCTATATTAGCTTCATTTTAATTGTTATTTAGCACTTATCATAGTGTCATAAGCTAATATTTGTTGTTCTAGTGTATTTGCTTGTCTTAACATGTTTTTGTAGGAATCTAAGCATTTAGAGGCTTTTTCCTATCATTATATACACTAAGTTCACTAAGCTAATCAAGACCAAGTGTTGGACTAAGCATGGAGCATTGGATTGGGTTTTGCATGAAGAAATTGATGGATTAGTATGAGTAATGCAAATGTTGCCAACAAACAAAGTCAAAGCCCAAATGTTCAAGTCCAAGTCAAGGTGGAAAGCATAAGATTCCAACATGCTTAGGATGCCTTTTGAGAGCTCTAAAGATGTTAGATGGAGCATTTACCCGGGTGCATTAAGGGTCATTAATCACGCACTTAGGATTCCTCAAGCAATTAAGAGAGGAATTAAGAGAAATCACCCGCAAACACACGACCCCGATCGGGGCCACCTAACCCCGATCGGGGCCACATGCATCTCAAATGTTTACGTTTCTCCTTCCTCTCCTATAAATAGGAGAGGTGTTCCAAGGTCTTAGGATCCGATTTTACGTCCAAGTTTTAGTTTACAATAGCCTTAAGAATTATAATTCTCTCAATAGTTTTCATATTAGTTTACAAATTAGTTAATCTTGTAGTTGTTCAAACATTTGGTTCTAAGTTATTTCAAGCTTTTTGGTTATACATTGTTCTTCCATACAAGTTCTCTATTATTAAGGTATTTCTATTTCTAGTTTGCAATTTTACATTTCTATTTTAGTTACCACATAGTTTATAATCAAGTATTCCATCTTACATTAGCATTGTTCTTTTCTCATGTTATATCATCTAATTAATATAAATCTTATAACCATGTTTAATATTTCTTACAATATAGTTTGCAATTTACATTTTAGTATGAGTAGCTAAATTTCCTAGTCTAAGGGCTAGGGGAGCCATGCATAAATTTAATATATAAACATGATAAAATAAGTTAATAATAATATTGTTCATATTGCTTCTATCACATGCTTGCATCGTCACGTTTAATCGTTGTTTAAGGCCTTATTCAAATGATTAAGTTTGTTCATTCGTTCTATAAGTCGAGAGGCACGGAATTGAATTAGACTAAGCATGTATAGTAGGACGACCTAGTCATGGACGAGAGTTTCTCTAGGACCCGGTCTATGGTTGATGCTAATGCCGCAAGGTGGGTATCTTTAAGCCTAAGCAATTGACAATGTTATTAGTACCGAAATTATCATGATCATATGTTTATCTTTGCATGTGTGACCCGAACCCCTTAGACTCCCTTTTATTATATAATTTACATCATTATTGTTATTAATCACCAAACAATCAAACCAAACCAAATCGTAATCGACCTTGATAAAAATCTACCCATAGCAATTCACGAAGTAATTCCCGTTTCCTTGTGTTCGACCCCTATTGCTACATTAACTTGTTGTCTAGGGTAATTATCTTTGCATAGGTACGCGATAAGCCTATCAAATTTTGGCGCCGTTGCCGGGGAAACGGTTTTATTGCTTTTTGAGTTGTCGATTTTTATCTTGTTTTTCTTTGTCTTGAGGAACACTTGTTCCTTGAGACCGTTACTTATCATTTTCCTAGAAATTGTTGTCTTATGCCCAGGTCCTCTCGTAGTGGAGAATTGCTTTCACCGGATTCCGATCCCGAGAAAACCTTTAGGAGAAGACGACGTTTTTGGAAGGAAGTGAAAGAAGCCACTTCTCCCATACAAGTTGAAAGTGCTAGAAAGTCTTACTTAGACGATCTAGAGGTTCTTGAAGAGGAGAAGGTTTCAAATTCATCATCTCCACCATCATCACCATCTACTACCAAAAAGATGGTGAAACTTTCCGATCACTCAAAGCCCACCGTGGCCATGCTTCCGGCCGGAATCACAACCACTCAAATCACCGCGCCGGATTTCGAGATCAAACCGGCTTTCATTAGCCTTATGGAGAGGAAGCAATTTGGAGGAAGTCCTTTAGAGGATCCCAATTTGCATGTGCAAAATTTTTGTGACTATTGCTCTATGATCCGGCAAACGGGCGTCACCCAAGCCCAAATAAGGGAAATACTTTTCCCTTTCTCATTGAAGGACAAGGCTAAGCTTTGGATCAATAGCCTTGACCGCACCGCCTTGGCAATCACCAATTGGGAGACATTGGCTCTTGCTTTTTATCAAAAGTTTTTTCCACCGGAGAAAACTCAAACTTTAAGGAGCCAAATTACCGGATTCCGTCAACAAGCTCTTGAGAGCTTATATGAAGCTTGGGAGAGGTACAAGGAGCTTCAAAGACAATGCCCACATCATGGGCTAGATGAATGGTTTCTTGCAATAACATTCTACAATGGATGTTGTGCCGAGTCGCGAAGGATTCTTGATTCCGCCAACAATGGGCGGTTTGACCAAATTGACACCGACCTTGCTCATGCCACGATCGAATCGATGGCGGTCCATGATGCACAATATGTCAATTCCCGAGTTGTGCCATCCAAAGGTAAAGAAGAATCCTCTAACAACTCTGTTTTGCTAGCTCAAATTGCCTTGCTCCAACAACAATTGGCGGAAAGAGATGCTAAAGATTCCATTCAACAACTCAATGTCGTGTCTTCTACAAGCCAAATCATTGTTTGTGACGGTTGTGGAGGAGCGGGTCATTATGCCGCTCATTGCCGAGCCCCCATCGAAGAGGTAAATGCTTTTCAAGCTTTAAGACAAAGTTTATATCCACCGGGTACATTTTCCAACACTTATAACCCGAATTCAAAATTCAATCCGAACTTGTCTTACAATAGCAACAATGTGCTCAACCCTCAACCCCCACCACAACAAAATGCCTATGTTCCTCAACAACAAAAGTATAATCCTCCACCGGGTTATCAAAATCAACAAAGGCCCCCACAAAACAATTACCAACAAAATCCACCACAAAATGGCCAACAAAACAACCAAGGCGGTGGTAAACTCGAGGGCATGATAGTCTAAATGCAAAGGGAATTGTTGGCTCAAATTCAAAAGAATGATCAAGCTCATAGCGCCGCGGTTAAGATGTTGGAACAACAAGTGGCTCAACTAGCCGCTTCTAGCTCTCAAAGAAAGAACGGTCAACTACCTCCCCAAGGTGAGCAACCACATGAAACCGTTAATTCTATTTCCTTGAGAAGTGGTTCAAGCTATGATGGGCCATCCATGACTTTGGATGATGAGGTGGTTGTTAAAAAGGCTAAGCTTGGGGGAAATGACAAAAAGAAGGCTAGTGAAGAGCCTATTGTTAGAGATCGTGTGCCATTTCCTCATCGATTGTTGATGCTAAAGAGGAAGAGCAAGCTTGATGCCAAAGTTGTTGGGTCTCCTATGCCAAAGGAAAGTGATGAGGTGGTTGTTGAAGAAATCTCTCCTAATGCTAAGGAGAGTGATGCCGTTTCAAAGAAAGTGGATGCTCCTAAGGAGAATGAGAATGAGAAAGATGTGGAGGATGCTCCTCCAAAAGAAGTTGTTCAAGTACCATTTTCCCATCGTCTAGCAAAGCAGAAGGAGGAAGGTAAGTTTGCTAAATTTTTGGAAGTTTGTAAGAATTTGCAAGTCACCATCCCATTTATGGAATTGATTACCCAAGTCCCTTCTTATGCAAAGTTTATGAAGGAAATACTCTCAAAGAAGCGATCCTTCAATGAGGTTGAGACCATTGATTTCACCGAAGAGTGTAGTGCACTCTTACAAAACAAGTCTCCCCC
Organism: Silene latifolia; assembly: GCF_048544455.1. NCBI lineage: Eukaryota > Viridiplantae > Streptophyta > Magnoliopsida > Caryophyllales > Caryophyllaceae > Silene > Silene latifolia. The sequence continues at coordinate 199,024,524 of NC_133536.1, read as the reverse complement.
GAAACTTAAGGACCCCGGTAGCTATTCTATTCCTTGCACTATAGGCAAATATACCATTGATAAGGCCCTTTGCGACCTAGGTGCTAGTGTGAGTGTCATGCCCTATTCCCTTTGTGAAAAACTTAACATGGGTGCTTTAAAATGCACAAGTATTACATTGCAAATGGCGGACCGTTCTTTAAAGCGACCTCTAGGTGTCTTAGAAGATGTTCCCGTCAAAGTTGGCAAGTTTTTCATACCCGTTGACTTCCTCATACTTGATATGGCCGAGGACTCACAAACCCCAATTATATTGGGTAGGCCATTTTTACGCACCGCGGGTACGTTAATTGATGTGAAAAATGGGAAGTTGACATTGGAAGTGGGTGATGACCGGGTTTCCTTTAGCAAAAACAACACCATTAGAAGCCCAATGTTACAAGAGTCTTGTTATTTATTTAGCACTGTGGACTCTTCTATTGCCTCTACTACACTTGGCTCCTCACTAATGGATCCGTTGGAGGACGATGTTGGTGTTGTTTGTTTTGTAGGTGACGATGCTAAAGGCACTAATGCTAGGAGCGCCAAGAGGAAAAAGAAATTTTATTTGAACAATTTCAAATGGTTGCGGAATGCAAAGATAGCTATGAAATGGAGCTTGGTTGGTGGCAAGCTCAAGTACCAAACTTGAATCACATAGCTTCTTCCGTCGTGCGGGACGTTAAACCAGCGATTCTTGGGAGGCAACCCAAGCTTTTTATTGCTTTTATTTATTTTTGTTTTTAATTTTCTGCAATTTATCGTTTTTCGTAGTTTAGAAATAAAATACTCGACTTGATAATGTTTCTTTTTAGGTGAAATGAAGGAAGAAGAATTAAAAGAGATTCTGGCACGCAGCCCCATGCAAGAACCCCGTTCGGGGACGTGGTTTTGGAGAAACGAGAAGGGATTAAATCAATACGGAAAAAAGTCAAAACCCGACGAGGAGGTCAACCCCGATCGGGGTTGGTGGCCCCGATCGGGGTCGTGGTTCTGTGACTTCTTGGCCTTTGTTCTATACGGGTAAAAAAAAAAGGGGTAGATTTCTTTCTATCATTCAAACATACCCGACGGTACTCATTTCCTCCTTTCTCTCTCGTTTCTTCCCATTTCTTCACTAAAGTCACAAAGAAACATATACATCCCCCCGAATTCATGCTAGCTTGGGGGAGATTAGCAAGTCGAGTAAGTCTTTAATTGCTTTGCATATTAGTTTAGATCTTGCAACCCATTAAACATAACCTCTAGTCCTTCTTGTTTTGTGCTTTGAGCCATTTTTATGGTTTGATTGGGTGATTTGGATAGTTGGCACATTGAGGACAATGTGATGTTTAGCTTGGGGGGAGATATTGCATTTGCATATAGTATAGTTTGCATGTAGTGTAGAAAATTTGAAAATGTTTGAGAGAAATTTTTGCTTTGTGCTTGCTTGTAGCCTACTTTCCTCTTTGCTTATCCTAATAATGGCTTGTTGCTAATGATTTATTCTTTAATGATGGGATATTAGCTACATGGGGATGTCTTGACATAGTAGGTGGGAGATGGAGAATGAACCGAATAGGCTTGATCTTGACTTTTGGCAAGCTACAAAATGGTAAGGTAGAGCCTCTTTTGACCGACGCATCCATATCCGGTCTCTCTTAGGTGAGTGTAGGTCTCCTTATGATGTGTGTTTCATCAATACGCACAAGTATGGTTCTCATGTCATCTCTTGGTAAGCATGCATTCATTTGTTATAGCATTTTGGAGCCATTCACATGAATATAATTGCCTTCTTGACCCTTTCACAAACAATTTTCCCTAGCTACATTATAACTTGCCTACCTTGTTGAGCTAGTAGCTTGTTTGGTCTTGTTTGGGTGCTCAATTGGGATTTGTTTCAAAGTTTGAATATCATGTGAGCTTGGTCTTAATGCTCTTGAAAAAGAAACGAGAAACGAGAAAAAGATGAAAGAAAAAGAAAGTGAAAAAGAAAAAAAATGATGAAAAATGAGAATGAAAAGAAAGAAAAAAAAAAGGAAATGAAAAAGCATGAAAATGAAAGAAGAAGTATGCATTGAAAAGGAAAAAAAGAAGAAGAAAAGATGTGAGAAATTCTCAAGCATTATTCATACATTTTGGAGGATTTTCTCATAATTTGAATCGCAAAGTTGGGTTGGAATTGGGATTGAGCACCTTTACAATTTGGTAGTTGCTAGCTTGACTTAGCTCCACATTACCATATTTCATTTGTTCCCCCTTCTTACCCATGTTTATTTGCCTTCTTCATACTCATTTGGCTTCTTTATCATACTTACATTTGATTGTTTTGGCTTACTAGATTCGACATGTTTACCATATTAGATTGCGGGCACATTATTATAGGTCGAGGATAGTTCAGTGTTTTTCACAAAATTGTCCTTTCGCATAAAAAGAGTTTGAGTGCCCCGTGAGATTCCATAAGTCAAAAGATCATGCAAGAGCTTAAAGGTTCATTCAAAGTTTTCTATGCTACGCCGTCATGTAAATCTCAACCATGCTTTGCTTTATTCCTTGCCCATGTTGTTTCGGGTTTCTAAATCATTATGCTTAGCTTGTTTGGATATTGCAATTGATGGAATTTGGTTTCTTGCTTGAGGACAAGCAAGGGTTTAGCTTGGGGGAGTTTGATAAGTCCATTTTATATAGATTTTCATCCCCTATATTAGCTTCATTTTAATTGTTATTTAGCACTTATCATAGTGTCATAAGCTAATATTTGTTGTTCTAGTGTATTTGCTTGTCTTAACATGTTTTTGTAGGAATCTAAGCATTTAGAGGCTTTTTCCTATCATTATATACACTAAGTTCACTAAGCTAATCAAGACCAAGTGTTGGACTAAGCATGGAGCATTGGATTGGGTTTTGCATGAAGAAATTGATGGATTAGTATGAGTAATGCAAATGTTGCCAACAAACAAAGTCAAAGCCCAAATGTTCAAGTCCAAGTCAAGGTGGAAAGCATAAGATTCCAACATGCTTAGGATGCCTTTTGAGAGCTCTAAAGATGTTAGATGGAGCATTTACCCGGGTGCATTAAGGGTCATTAATCACGCACTTAGGATTCCTCAAGCAATTAAGAGAGGAATTAAGAGAAATCACCCGCAAACACACGACCCCGATCGGGGCCACCTAACCCCGATCGGGGCCGCATGCATCTCAAATGTTTACGTTTCTCCTTCCTCTCCTATAAATAGGAGAGGTGTTCCAAGGTCTTAGGATCCGATTTTACGTCCAAGTTTTAGTTTACAATAGCCTTAAGCATTATAATTCTCTCAATAGTTTTCATATTAGTTTACAAATTAGTTAATCTTGTAGTTGTTCAAACATTTGGTTCTAAGTTATTTCAAGCTTTTTGGTTATACATTGTTCTTCCATACAAGTTCTCTATTATTAAGGTATTTCTATTTCTAGTTTGCAATTTTACATTTCTATTTTAGTTACCACATAGTTTATAATCAAGTATTCCATCTTACATTAGCATTGTTCTTTTCTCATGTTATATCATCTAATTAATATAAATCTTATAACCATGTTTAATATTTCTTACAATATAGTTTGCAATTTACATTTTAGTATGAGTAGCTAAATTTCCTAGTCTAAGGGCTAGGGAGCCATGCATAAATCAAATATATAAACATGATAAAATAAGTTAATAATAATATTGTTCATATTGCTTCTATCACATGCTTGCATCGTCACGTTTAATCGTTGTTTAAGGCCTTATTCAAATGATTAAGTTTGTTCATTCGTTCTATAAGTCGAGAGGCACGGAATTGAATTAGACTAAGCATGTATAGTAGGACGACCTAGTCATGGACGAGAGTTTCTCTAGGACCCGGTCTATGGTTGATGCTAATGCCGCAAGGTGGGTATCTTTAAGCCTAAGCAATTGACAATGTTATTAGTACCGAAATTATCATGATCATATGTTTATCTTTGCATGTGTGACCCGAACCCCTTAGACTCCCTTTTATTATATAATTTACATCATTATTGTTATTAATCACCAAACAATCAAACCAAACCAAATCGTAATCGACCTTGATAAAAATCTACCCATAGCAATTCACGAAGTAATTCCCGTTTCCTTGTGTTCGACCCCTATTGCTACATTAACTTGTTGTCTAGGGTAATTATCTTTGCATACGTACGCGATAAGCCTATCATTGCACCATGTACAACTCTTCCTCCAAATAACCGTTTAAGAAGGCGGTTTTCACATCCATTTGCCAAATTTCATAATCATGAAATGCGGCAATCGCTAAGATTATACGAATGGAACGTAGCATGACTACAGGTGCAAAAATCTCATCATAATGCAATCCGTGCACTTGAGTGAAACCTTTTGCCACAAGTCGTGCCTTATAGGTATCTGGTTGCGCGTCTACAGAACGCTTTATTTTGTAAAGCCATTTGCACTGTAGAGGTTTTACCTTAGTAGGTAAATCAACTAGATCCCATACGTCATTCTCATACATGGAGTCCATCTCGGATTGCATGGCTTCGAGCCATAGCTTTGAGTCGGAACAGGTCATAGCACCTTTATAGGTAGCGGGTTCATTACTCTCTAGGAGTAAAACGTCATTCTCCTCGACCATACCAATGTATCTGTCCGGAGGATGAGAGTCTCTACCCGACCTCCTAGGTTCCTCAGGAATATTAACCGTATCATCAGTTGGAGGAACAACTTCCTCCATCCGTTCCTCGGTTGTTGGTTCTGGAATCTCCGACAGCTCGAAGGTTCTATTACTCGTCTTGTTCTCGAGAAATTCTTTCTCTAAGAACGTCGCACTAGCCGCAACAAAAACTCGATGTTCGGTAGGCGAATAGAAGTAATGACCAAATGTTCCTTTTGGATAACCTATAAAGTATGTCTTGACCGATCGCGGGCCGAGCTTATCCTCGTGTCTCCACTTGACATAAGCCTCGCAGCCCCAAACCCGAATAAAGGACAAGTTAGGGACCGTTCCCTTCCATATTTCATATGGAGTCTTGTCGCTTGACTTTAGACGGACTTGGTTAAGTATTAGAGCGGTGACAAAGAGCAAAACCCCATAATGAATCAGGCACTACCGTGTGACTCATCATGGATCGAACCATATCAAGTAAGGTTCGATTTCTCCGTTCGGACACACCATTCAATTGAGGTGTTCCAGGTGGAGTTAACTGTAGAGCGATTCCACAGTCTTTAAGGTGTTAATCAAACTCATTTGAAAGATATTCGCCACCCCGATCTGAACGGAGTGCTTTAACCTTTCTACCCGGTTGGTTACGTACCCTGTTCGGTATTCCTTGAATTTCTCAAAGGACTCACTTTTATGCTTCATTAAGTAGACATATCCGTATCTACTTAAATCGTCCGTGAAAGTGATAAAATATCTGTAGCCATCTCTAGCGGTAATTGACATAGGTACACATACGTCCGTATGTATGAGTCCTAATAGGTCACTAGCGCGCATTCCAACACCTTTGAAGGAAATTCGAGTAATCTTGCCGATGAGACATGATTCACACGTGCCATATGTAGAAAAATCGAATGCGGGAATAGTCCCATTATCGACGAGTTTCTTCACGCGTTTCTCATTTATGTGTCCCATTCGACAATGCCATAGATAGGTTTGATCTTTGTCACCAACCTTTATTTTCTTATTATTCACGTGTAATACTTCCGTGGTTTGGTCTAAGATGTAAATTCCATTCATGGAAACTGCTTTGCCATAAATCATTTCATTGAAAGAGAAAATACAGCTATTATCCTTTATTGAAAATGCAAAACCGTCTTTAGCAAGTACGGAAACTGAAATAATGTTCTTAGACAAACTGGGTACATAGTAACAGTTATTTAAAAATAACTCAAAACCACTAGGGAGTTGGATTACATATGTTCCCTTCGAGACAGCAGCAACTCGTGCTCCATTCCCGACTCGCAGGTCCCCATCACCTTTTTCGAGAGGTATGATGTTTTTTAGGCCCGCAAATGATTATTGAGATGAGAACCACAACCAATATCAAGTACCCAAGTTCCGAAACTTGCATGGTTAATCTCAATCATATGAATATAAGATGACATACCAACAGGAAACGACGCGGCTGCTTTGATGTCCTCACGGTAGACGGGACAGTTCCTCCTCCAATGTCCAGTCTTGTGACAATGGTGGCACTCAATGTCACCGCCCTTGCTCTTTGCCTTGCCCTGTGAGCCACTAGTCTCACCGGGCCCACTCTTACCGTTTCCTGGCTTTTTAAACTTTGGCTTACCTACAGCTAGGTCGCCATGAGCCTTGCCCTTACCTTTACCCTTGTTGGAAATCGTGAGAACATCCTGCTTCATGCTCCCACTCAATTTCATATCCTTCTCGGTCTGTACGAGAAGGGAGTGTAGCTCATGAGGACTCTTTTTCAAGTCATTCATGTAGTAGTTTGCCCTGAAAAGGGCAAAACCATCGTGAAGAGAATGAAGCATTCGGTCAATGACAATTCTCTCACTGATTTTACAATTCAGTGCCTCCAGCTTTTCGACATTCTCAATCATGTGAAGAATGTGTGGGCTAACCGGTTGGCCCTTCTGGAGTTTCGCATCAAATAAGCGACATGTATGCTCATATGTAACGATTCTCGGTGCTTTTGAGAACTCGTTAGTGAGCGTGGTGAAAATCTTGTTTGCACCTTGGGTAATGAAGCGTCTCTGCAAATTGGTTTCCATTGCAAAGATGAGTACGTTCTTTATCGCACCCGCTTCCATAACGAAGTCACTATAAGCGATTGACTCGTTGACTCCTGCATTGGGGCCTGGGTTGACCGGTATTGGCTCAATTAAGTACTTGAGCTTACCGTCAGCAATGGCAGTATTCCGTAGTGCCGCCTCCCAGTCCGCAAAGTTGGACCCGTCGTTTTTCAGACGTGTGGACTGATTCATCTGGTCCATAAAAATTTTAAGCCAGGACGCGCGATCAAGTGTGGCACTAGGCATTGGGATTGCGTTATTTCCAGCCATTTCGTTGTAACAGTATTATTAAAAATAATCGTGTTCTACACTGCGAAAGAAGAATAAAAATAATAAGCATGTGCATCGTTTTGATTTTAAGTCTAATGAACTAATGTCATAACGCGAAGACTCAAAACATTTATACAATTGACCTCCCTCAAGAATTATATAAATGATCCCAAGACTCAATTATCTGTAAATTGATAAGCTAACCTTTTAGCTAATTCTACCGTTAGAATTCTTGGTCGATAAATTTCTGTAAATTCTATCTTTAGTCCATCATAATCACGAGAAACTCTTCGGACTATGATGTTGAGGTAAACTAAGTCAACACAACTACTTACCCAACATAGAAGAGGTCATATTATGCCTACCGACGAAGAAGGGATTCATAGTTGTTTGCCCTTATAAAGACTAATCTCAATTTCCGTTTTAGAGGAAGATCCCATCAACTTTATTTTAATTCATTTTAAGTGAACTAATATCTAGCATGCAAGAATGAATAAACTAAGGTGATGGCTTAAAGACTGTGGCATCTACATGTCCATGAAAACTAACATACAACCTATATGAGTCAATTTTCATGCATTTTAGTAGTAGGTGGTTTGGTTTTAGGCGGAATATGATGCATAAACTAACATGTGAATGAAAAGCAATAAGAATGAAAACGTAAAAACAGTAAAAGTCCTAGTGTGGCCTATCCTATCAAAATGAACAATAATTACAAGTTTGGAATCCATCCTTGGACCCGAGAAGCTTGTCTTGATGTTCCATCTTGATCCATGTAGCGGGAGTGAGCTCCATTCTCCATCTTTAGTCATCTTTTGAAAAATACAATAAATAAAATTTACATAATAAACCTATTTATTAAATTCTAATTTCAAAACCCAAAAACTAAAGAAAAATAAAGGAGATTCGAGATCTCATAATTACATAAAAAATCATGTTTCCTTCATTACGAAAACATAATTTGACTAAGGCCACACTAAGTATTACAAATTACCAAAATACGTAAATTAAATTCATTCAATCGATTCATTCAACAAAATTAAAATAAAATGCATCAACTAAAAATAAATTAAACATACATGACACAATTCCTTAATTATGTTGATTAATTTATCCAAACCACCTATTTATATTAACAAATTAAGTGACAATTCCTCAATTAATCACATTAATTTCAAACTTAAATTTGTAATATGAATTTAATCCATTAAAATTTTAAACTGCTTTAAAATAATATGGTATCTTTAAATTGTGAACCGTTTCACAATAACTAATTAGCCAAAACAAAAAAAAAATCTTTTCTTTTCTTTTTGAGTCTCGGCAAAAAGAAAAAAAACAAGAAATTTTTTTTTTTTTTTTTTTTTTTAAAACAGCTCACGGCTAAAAAAAACAGCCCCCTTTTTTTTTTCGTTAAAATAGCAAAAACAAAAAAAAAAAAACAACAGAACCCCTTTTTTTATGTTTTGCTCGGCATTTCTTAAAACGCAACAAAAATGAAAAAGTTTCCTTTTGTTCTCGGCAAACCCTAAACAGCCGTCAAAAAAAAATTTCTTGCGGCAAAAATTGCCCTAAAACAAAAATGAGATGAAGAAAGATCGTTTACAGTTGCTATTAGAACACGATTAGCATATGAATTAATGAAACATGATTAACCGTATATGCTAAAAACTATATAGCAAAAACTAATTTTATATCATCAACATGACGATTCCATTCACAATTCAATTTAATCCGAATTAAATCAAAGTTTCTACAAATTCATTTTATTATTATCTTAACTGATTAAAACAACAATATAGATGAATCAAATGGAAATCAAAACAATCAAAAATTGAAAACCTCTCGGCAGTCGATCGACTAGGGGTGTTGGTCGATTGACTGTACCGCGAACCAAAACAGCTACGGCAGAAAAAAAAATTATAGCCGCAACCCTAATTTCGAGACCAATTTTTGTTTACATTCAATTTTATGAAAAATCATCAAAATAAAATTCGTGGCCTTGGCTCTGATACCACTTGTGGGATTTATCTGTATGCATCCCTTTGATTTTAAGGACTATAACGAATTTATAAGACGATTACTAGTCATAAAATGAATTACATAAACAAAAGCATAAAGGATAAGAAATAACCTTCGGTCCTAGCAATAATGGCCTAAGAACAATATCAAAGTTGATATTCGCCTATTAGTTGCACCCAAGACGATATGAGATATGCCCTTAACTCGTTGCTAGAATTGCTCCCTCAATTTCTGTAAATTATTTAGGGTTTGTGTGTTTTCTGATGAGAGGCAGTCGTAGGTTAGAGAATTAGGTTTTCGAAATTAATTCCCCTCTCCCTTATAACCGAGTATTAGGGTGAAATAGGGTGATTAATTTTCTTTCTAAAATCTCGGCCCATACATACGAAACAGGCATATCAGTCGATCGACTGATACACCCGGTCGATCGACCAAGAGGTATATCAGTCAGTCGATCGACTGACATACCCGGTCTATCGACCATGTATATAACGCATTGTTTATAAATTGTCACTTATATTATGCCGCATTAATTAATACGGGTCAATAATAATTTAATATGACAATATCGTATAATTTATCATTAGCCGATTAAATATAACCGATTACATTTAATTACAAATTAACATATTAATTCGTCTAGGCTAACGTTACATACATTTAATTAAATATAACTTATTATATTCAATTTATGAATTGACAGTTAATTCGTCTCAACTAATATTATTTAATCTTCATTAAATAATTGTCTCATCAACACATTGACTAACTGTTTAGTCATATTAGGCATCAATGTGATCATATTTCTATAACCACATCTATCAAACACATCCTATAGGTGTGACCTTTAGGGACCAGTTGATCACCGCCATATGTATGATAATAACGTCAAACTTTCTAGCAAGCCAACCGTTATTAGGTAAACGTTAATCAACTGATTAAAATACAAAGTATACCCTTATGAACCTGTAAGAGATTTACAAATGTTATCACACTAATTTGTGGAGGACACAAGCTCCAACAGTTGATACAAGTATAGGAGGGTGTTAATGAGGGCTTTTGACCTAGTTAAAAGGAATGTGGAAGTTGAACCTTAGTTGTCAGATTTTACCCCTATTTAGTTTAGTTGCCGTTTAATCTCTGTTTATCGTATAAGGTTGAAATTTTTGTGAATGATAACTCAGTGAGTTATCTTTCCAATGTCGTTAGTCTCATACTTAAAAGTTTTGCGGTTTGGGGGAAATAAATATTTTAGTGGACAATGGTCGGAATATTCCTGTACAGTTAAGTTTTTGACAAACGATTTTGTAAAATTTCTCATTTAATTTGTACTTAAGATTTTTGCCTAATTCCAACTCCACTGTTTAAACGATTCAAATACATTTTTAAATTGATAAGCTACGTTGCAAGGTAAATTTTTGACAATTAATAGTGATTTTTACTGTTCCGGGTGTAATTCCGAAGCAGAGTTGTGACCACGTAAGCTTGTTGAATGATGTCGTTGCTTGTCTCTTCCTTTCACTCTTTCCTGTTTAAGATGAACAAACTGAGGGCTCGGCTTGGGGCCGAACATACTCACTCCGACGCTCAAGTCAGTAAACTTAGAGAGATAAGTTGTGTGTTACTTGGCAAAGTGTATTGTAGAGAGATAAGGGAGTTTATACCAGTTTTTGAGATTAATTGTGGATCGTTTTCTCAATGAGGATTGAGGAGTATTTATAGACTTTCACCTTTTGTCACGTAGTGGCCAAGTGGCAGAGCAGGTGGAAAGACTGTTCTACCCTCGGCCGAGGGACCCATGGCAGGCCGGCTGGCCTGGTTGACTCCATGCCGAGGGGACTGGATGTGAGTACGCGGATATGTCTCTCGGCCGGCTAGTTGCCGGGACCGAGACCCAAGTGACAGGCCGACAGGCTGCGTCGGTTAGGCTGTCTAATACGTTGACTTACAAATCTTTTAGCTTTGACCTTGCTCAATGTGTTGACTCGGTCAGCGGGTGCAGAATATGCCCCATCAATTTGCCCCCAGCGTAGTCTATGCCGTGGTATGGACCTTCGATGAGTGTCGAGCATATTCTGCGCAAGTTGAACTTCTTCCCCGGCTTCTTCTTCCTCGGCTTGGTTCTGTTCAGGCCGTACCGTATCCCCCCTCCACATGGATGTGTAATGGACATCAAATGTGGAAAAGAAAATGGTGCTGGCCGAGACCAAGGTTGGGAGTGCCGTGTGCCTTTGATTGCCCCCGGTCGGTGCTTCCAAGCTTGGTTGATCAGCTTGGCCGGTGGCGAGTAGATACCAAGGAGCGTGTCGAAGAAGATTTGTAACTGTATGTCGATTGACATTCCGTGGCTGCATGCTTGACACGTGGCTTGGCATCGATTGGTGGACGTTTCATGGGCTTTGCCCTGATTGGTCCGCCTCATGGGCTTTGCTCTATAAATAGAGCAGTGTGCCCCGTTTTTTGGCCATCAAATTTCATTTTCTCAAAAAATTTCCACTCTCTTAGTTTTTCCGAAGAAATTTCTCTCTAGTCTTCAAAGCGTTACTCGGCGTAGCACTTTTCCAAGGTAAACAAACAAAATTTTCCCCAACTTTTTACTTGTTAAATAATTGTTGTCACCATGTCTTCTGCTGATGCTCAACCCAGTACCTCTGCGCCGGGGGGCGAACCGTCGCGTCCTGATGAGCAGGAGCCACTAGTTGTCACCCCGATAGGGTTTGGGGGTCCTAAGTCTCCTTCTCCTGAAATTGATCCAAAATTTTTGGAGGGTTTTGAGGATGATGATGATGATGAGGCGACTCAATCTGATGAAGAGAGGCCGCATCTCTTGGGGCACGGCGATGCCTGCTCGATCAATCCTGATCGTGCTTGGACGAATAAGTTTGCTAGTTGTTCCGGTCCTGATCTTTTTGAAGACCATTACTCCTTCGGCAGGGGGTATAGAATTGTTATCCCTGAGGATGGTCAGGCGGTCTGTTGCCCTCCCGAGGGCTGTATCGGCGTGTACATCAGACACCTGGAGTATGGGCTCCGGTTTCCTCTGAATGTACACGTTGCTGCCATAATTAAAGCTATGAACGTCGCCGTGGCACAACTGCATCCGTTGGCCATCAGGACGATAATTGGCTTCGTCTGGCTTTGTATTTTTAAGGGGGAGACCCCGACGGTGAACCTGTTCCGCCGGCTCCACCATCTCCGGCAGACTACCCTAGGTGGCACGGGGTGGTACAGCGTGCAGACGGAGGCGGGTTATGTTACCGTTTCCAAGCTGACATCTTGCAAGGATTGGAAGGGGCGGTGGGTATACGTCGAGGTTCCGAAGGACTATCCGTTGCCCCGGTCCTTTCAGAGCCGCGTCAATTTGCGGTGTGAGAATCAGGGGGAGCATGACAAATATGTCTCCCGGAGTAAGCTTAAGATGGACGCCTGCAGGGTCTATCTTCAGGAGGACGAGTTGCGGGCAATGAGGCTGTTCGAGGCTGAGAAGGATGGCACGCCGAAGGGATGGATGCCCCCGACGCAGATCGTCCTTCAAGACGAGCTGCTTTGCCACGTCGGCCTCATACCGGCCCTCGGCCAGGGTGAGTGGGGTCGGTATGAGGCCCACTTTTGCTTTTAATCCTTCTGTATAGCCTCGGTTTATTTCTTTTGCTTAACTGTTGCTTTGTTTCTTGCAGATCGATTTGGCCAGGATCTGTCTGTCTCCATCCTCGAGAAGTTGGGACTTGACGAGGACGGGAGAGTTTTTGAGCTGCATCCTAAGGCCGTGCCACGTGATCGCAGACCGGCCCCTAACGAACTCATGGAGGCGGCGATGAAGGCAATGGATGTGGCGGCGGCTCAAGCGCAGATTGCTGGTAACGTGCCGCGCCGGAGACCAAAGACAACGTCTACGGCGGCAACGGCGTCAACTCCAGCTCAATCTTCAATCCCCGTAGTCCAAAAGGAGCAGGTGGTCGTCGATGTTGAGGAGGAGGTCACCGTTCTGGAGGCTCCTCCTCCTTCAAATAAGAGAAAAGAGGCAACGCCTGCCGCTGCTGCTGTTACCGAGGCTGGGAAAGGAAAGGGACCAGCCGGCCCTCTGTCCAAGAAGGCTAAGACTGGTACGGATCTAACCCATGACTCGGATTTAGCAGGTTCACTGGGCATTCCTGATGATAGGCTCTCTGACATGTCAATGAATGTTGACATGGATGCTTTGTCTGGATTTTTTGTAGATCAACCGTCGCCGGCTGTCGTTCTCTCTGAACGGCAATTGGAGAAGCGGCCTGTGCAGACGGGCGATAAAAATGTCACCGCCGACTCTTCATCCCAGAAGGTTTCCCCCGCTCAGCTTGTGGCGGAAGGCACTAGGTTGACCAAGAAGCTGGCGAAGTGGAATGAACTAGCCGACGCTCATATTATGGAGCAAGAAAAAGTCATGGCTCGAGCTGCCCCTGCGCTTGAACGGCTTAGGCTCGAGCTTGCCGCTGCTAAGAAGGAGGCCGAGAGGTCGAAGGAGGACTCCCAGGCCGCCATGAAGGACCTCCTTGCTGAGCGAAAGCTTAGGGAGGACGCTGAAAAGGCGGTCCTAGCCGAGAGAGCCAAGGTTGAGGCTGCGGAGGCTGACGCTGCTAAGATGCGGGAGGAGAAGACCAGATTTCAGGGCGGTTATAAAACCATGGTTGAGCAGAGGGATAGATGGAAGTCCCTGCATTCGACTGAGGCAAAGGAGCATAAGAAAACAAAGGCTATCCTCGCTCAGAGGGAGGAGGACATTGTGACGCTGAAAACCGTTGTCATCCCTGAGATGTGTGCCCGGTAACGGGACCAAGCTGAAGAGGCTACCAGGGATGCAATCAAAGAGCTCGTTCCTGAAGGCTCCTTCCCGTGGCAAGATTTTGACCGGCTTCTTGATGAGAAGGCGGATGCTGCGGAGGCTAAGGTTGCGGATGAGGCGAAGGCGGCGAAGGCTGCTCAGGAGGCTGAGGCCAAGGCGGCCCATGCTGAAAAGGTGAAGGAGGCTAGGGAGGAGGCTGAGAGAGCACAGGCAGGTGAAGCTGCCAAGTCGGCTTCTGGGCCGCCCACTGTTGGTGATGCTGCTACTGCTGCCGGTGGCGAGCAGAAACAGGCATAGGGAGACGGGCGGTCGTCACCAGATTCACCCGGCCCCTCAGACAGTTTCAGCTGTTCGGGGGCCAACTATTGAGCCTTTTCTCCCTGCCATCCTTTTGGCGCTTCATATCTTATGTCTGTAACCTTTTGTTGTACCTTTTGTTTTTGTTAAACTTTGGTAGGTTGTGTTTAGGCTATCCCTATGGGGACGGCCGTCGTCTTTGTTTTGCCTCACCTGTAAACATTTCAATAAAGTTTGTTTGTTTGCCTTCGGCTTGGCCGAGGCTTTTGATCTCTTCCTCCATTAAGTTATCCTATTACGTTTCAACATATTGAGTGCTTTTTCGTTTTTACTTTCGGCTTGGCCGAGGCAGTTAGAAGGCGCATCTCAACTGTACTTAAACGTTTTTTAACATGTTGGCATGTCGGTCTCTTCCTCCTCCACTCCCGGTCTTAGCCGAGGCCGTCAGATTTGCGATTCCCAACCGCCGTTGTGAACATGTTTAGCGTATCGGTCGTTGTGTCCCCGTCGCTCCCGGCTTTGGCCGAGGTAATCGAGGTTACGGCTCGACAGCGTTCGTATATGTAGACATATTGATCGCTTCCTCTGCCCCCTCGGATTGGCCGAGGTGACTAGAATTGCGTCTCAACTGTACTTATACGTTCCTAAGCATGTTGGTCGCTTTCGCGAGTATCAACCGCTATAGTGACTGCCCTGATGGGGCGTCTACTTTGGTCGCATGTTGGTCGCTTTCGCGAGTATCAACTGCTTTTGTAGTGACTGCCCGGCTTTGGCCGTGGCGTCTTCCTTGGCACGACTACGGAGGGGACAAGCATTTCGATGGAAAACTTGGATCATTCTTCATAAGGTATAATCATGCGTTGGGGTGCCCACAACGGTTTCGGACACCTCCGCCGCTATACGAAGTATTTCCTAAGGTTGTCTGTGTTCCAATAGCTCATTAGAGGAACACCCTCCATGTATGTCGGCCGGTATGTTCCCGGCCCCTTTTCTTCAACCACCCATGTCTGTCAGCCGATATTCATCGGTTCGCCCTCCTGTTGCAAGGATGGGCTCTTTCCTTTCTCCGATTTCTTCGCCACTTTGAGGGATTGCATGTTGCACCCTCTGGCCGACACTTGGATGTTGACTATTTCATCTCTCTCGTCTTTTGAGATGAGCTTTTGTGCTTCCCCCCGGTCCGAGACATACATCAATGTCAGGGCCCGGATGGACATTACTGCATCGGCCTCGCTCAAGGTGACCCGGCCTATGAGAACATTGTAGGCAGACGAACCGTCGATAACCACGAACTCAGATAGAACATTTTTGGCCGCATCGGCTTGGCCGAGCATCACCGGCAGTCTGATTGACCCCAGGGGTACCAGGCCGGCCCCAGAGAAGCTGTATAGCGGGTTGGTGCAGGGGCTAAGGTCTCCAATCTTCAGACCGAGATTGAGAAAGCACTCTCTGAACATGATGTTCGTGTAGGCGCCTGTGTCAACCAGGCACCTTTTGACCAAGTGGTTGGCTATGTCTAGGTGGACTACAAGCGGGTCGCTGTGCGGGGCAACGACTCCGTCGTAATCCTTCTTTCCGATGGTTATATCGGGGACGGTGGAAGCGGGGATCGCAGTGGTGGGCACAAAGTTGACGGCTTGGTAAAGCTCATTTAGGTGCCGTTTGTGCCCATTAGCTGACCCACCGTTCTCGTTTCCTCCGATGACAACCTGGATCACTCCCATCCGTTGAAAAACGGATTTTCTATCCGCCCCGTCGGAGCTTGCTCCTGGGCCTCCAGCTACATACTTGCTGAGGGCCCCCTTTCGGATTAGCTCTTCGATGGCGTTCCTTAGATGCCGACAGTTGTCGGTCTTATGGCCGGCGTGGTCGTGGTACTCGCAAAATTGGCTCATGTCGCCGTCCCCCCTCGCCTTGGGGGGCCTTGCCCACTTCTGCCCTTCATTCTTGCTTAGGGCAAAGACCTCGGCCGGTGATTTGACCAGGGGGGTGAGACTGCTGTACCGCTTCTGGGTGTATGGTCCCGAACTCCCCCCGGCGCCCGGCGAGTGCTGTTTCTTATTGAATCTATCAGGCCGTGACCTATTCCCGTCACGGCGTCCTTCATCTACGCTGTCCCGGCGGCTCCTCCTCTCTGGGTGCCCAGCTTCACTGTGGCCTACCCAGGTCTTGTGATAGTCCTCCACCTTTATGGCTCGGTCGGCCATCTTTCTGGCGGAGTCTAGGTTGAGGTCCTCGCACTTGATGAGCTCATTTTTGAACTCGCCTTTCGGGAGGCCTTTCATCAGTGCGAAGGCCGCCAGTCGGTGTTCAGCTCACGAATCTGCTGAACCTTAGCGTCGAATCTCTTGACGTAGCTCCGGAGGGACTCGTCCTCCCCCTGTCGGATAGTCAGGAGATCAGATGTCTCCACGGCCCTTCGCTTGTTGCAAGCGTACTGGGCTATGAAATTGTCCCTTAGGTCGGCATAACAGTACACCGAGCCATTAGGTAGCCCCTTGTACCAACTCTGAGCCATGCCATGGAGGGTCGTTGGGAAGACTCGGCACCACACCTCATCGAGTTGCTCCCATACCGACATGTACGACTCGAAAGCCTCGGCATGGTCGGTTGGGTCGCTATCCCCTTTGTATGATATGGGCGGCAGCTTCAGTTTGGTCGGCACCGGGACGTCGAGGACATAGGCACTGAGGGGCTGTCTGACCACGTGTCGAATGACACGCGGCGATCGGCTCCTCGCAACCTTAGTCCAGCTTCTCTCCCCGTGGCGGGAAGGGCTTCTTGTTGTCCGGCTTTGGAGAGTCGGGCTTCTTTCTTCATTTCTTCGGGGGTGGCCTCGTTGTTGCCGCGGCGACGCTGTCCTCCCGCGAGTGGGGGAAGGACTTGTCCGCCATCGGGCAAAGACGGGCACCGCCGGCGTCCTTGTATGCCCAGCTCCTTGTATTACTTCGGTCAAGTTGTTCGGAGTCACTTTATGGGCCCTGGTCACCTGTGGGTGCGCTACCGTCCCCGTCGCCGTGACAGGGGTAATCGGTGTACTACCCATCAGGTCCAGGAATCGCTTCAATTTGGCTGCATCGACCACATGTCCCATGACAGTGACTTGGTCGGTAGGCAGCGGTGTTTCTGGCTCTCTCGGCATCCCGTACTTCACCGGCTCAGTGACTCGGCCGGTGGGGGACTGCCCGATCTCAGAATTAGGGAACGTGTCATCCTGGTAGAATGCGGTTTCGTCACTCACAATTATTTCTTGTTGTTTTGACATCTTCTTAGCTCTTTGAATGGTTTATTGGTTGTTGTTTTTTTTGTAAGGTAGGTGACCAACTTTTAGTATGGTTCCCCACAGACGGCGCCAATTGTTCCGGGTGTAATTCCGAATCAGAGTTGTGACCACGTAAGCTTGTTGAATGACGTCTTTGCTTGTCTCTTCCTTTCACTCTTTCCTGTTTAAGATGAACAAACTGAGGGCTCGGCTTGGGGCCGAACGTACTCACTCCGACGCTCAAGTCAGTAAACTTAGAGAGATAAGTTGTATGTTACTTGGCCAAGTATATTGTAGAGAGATAAGGGAGTTTATACCAGTTTTTGGGATTAATTGTGGATCGTTTTCTCAATGAGGATTGGGGAGTATTTATAGACTTTCACCTTTTGTCACGTAGTGGCCAAGTGGCAGAGCAGGTGGAAAGACTGTTCTACCCTCGGCCGAGGGACCCATGGCAGGCCGGCTGGCCTGGTTGACTCCATGCCGAGGGGACTGGATGTGAGTACGCGGATATGTCTCTCGGCCGGCTAGTTGCCGGGACCGAGACCCAAGTGACAGGCCGACAGGCTGCGTCGGTTAGGCTGTCTAATACGTTGACTTACAAATCTTTTAGCTTTGACCTTGCTCAATGTGTTGACTCGGTCAGCGGGTGCAGAATATGCCCCATCATTTACAAAAGGACCGAAGTTTTTGACAAATTGCTGATCAGTTTCTGTTTGGACCCATCGAATTGTAAAAATCTTTATAAAATGATTATTCGGGATTTGGGCTTAATTTGTTTTATCATGTTTTGAAAACTCTTTATATTTTCTGGAAAGTATAAAAACTCAACGTAGAATGTAACGGTTATTTAATGGTGATTTTTTGAAAGTTACAGCTTGACTTTGATTTCCGAAAACGCGAGTTTTACCAAAAATTTAATATAAATATTTTGTCAATTCTTAACCTATGATAATTGGGAGGTAGGAGTGATGATAGGAGGACCTAAAGAGGGGTAATAAAGGATAGAATTGACCACACCTTGTTTTGTAAGTATAGAATATTTAAAAATGTTTAGCCATCTTTCCTCGGGTAGAAAATTATGTGGTCTTGTTTTACTTTTATAGAACCATGCATCCAAAGAGATCTACACCTACACCCTCTACCATGTCCCAAGAGGAGATTGACAGTTTGATATCTATGAATGAGGCTTTGACTGCGGCACTGAAGGCTAAGGGGTCAGTTCAGGATCCAGCAAAGATGAGTGCTAATATTGCAAGACGTAACCCGACGAAGTATGACTGATTAGGTGAACCATCCTTACTAGGAGATTGACATAGGGAGTTTGATAACCTTTTTGAGTTTCTAGGATGTCCTGCGAAGCTGCAAGTAGATCAAGCTGCTTACTATTTGAGGGAAAAGCGGGTTTGTGGTGGAATCGTAGTAAGGAGGTCTTAAGGGAAACTTGGAGGGAGAGTGATGAACCTTTTATCACTTGGAAGGGTTTTAAGGAGACTATGAGAGCTGTATTTGTACCAGAACATATTAGGAGTAAAATGAGAGCTGAATTTGATTCTTTCAAGATGACTGATGAAATGACGGTGGAGAGCTATCACAATAGGTTTATGGAATTGTCAGAATATGTAGCTGATTTGAATTTTAGTGATGAGATGTTGGCACTCAGGTTTGAAAAAGGGTTAACAACCACTATTAAGAAGAGGCTTGCATCTGGTCAGCCAAGTACCATGGATGATGTTTACCAGCGAGTTGGGCACGCAGAGAGGATTGCTGACATGTTAAAGGAAGAGAAGAAGGAGAAGGAAGGGAAGAAGGAGAAGGGGGAGAAAAGGAAGACTGAAGCTGTGAGTGATGAGGGAAGTAAAAGGACATATGGTGGATTTGGATATGATGGGGGCATAGGAGCTGGTAGTGGAGGTGGTATTGCGGGAAAACAAGTATGTTACGCATGTGGCAAATACGGACATAAGGCAAGGGAATGCAGAATACCAGCAAGGTACAACAATGGAAATGGAGGCTATAGAAATGGAAGCCAAAGGAACTATCAAACCCCGTTACCAAGTATTGGGAGCAATAGGAATCCAGGGCATTGGAATACCCAGAGAAGCTACAACTATAGGCAAGGCAACGGAGGTGATCAGGGTAATAGTGGGAAGACATTTGGAACAACTAGTACAGTACAAGGGAATGGGGAGAAGGGTAACTAGGATTATAGTCTTATCATTTACTTAAGTATTTAAGTTGTTAGTAGTTTTAATAAAGTAGTAGTAGTTCCGAAACTTCGGGACGAAGTTTATTTTTAAGGGGGGTAGAATGTGACACCTCATGTTTTAAGTTTATTTTGTGATACATTTTCGTGTTTTGAGTTAATTTTGTAAAACATTTTGATAAGTATGATAATGATTATGATTGAGGAAGTTAATTGTGTTGCAATGATAGTGGGTTGAAATGACATTCAGATGTGTGGATGGTTTTATGAGGCTTTTGTAGCATTTTTGGGTGAACTTCGGGACGAAGTTCATTTTAAGGGGGGAAGACTGTAATACCCCGTAATTTGACAAGAATTTATATTTATAATTAACACATTTTAAATAATTAATTATAATAAGTTTATAATTTATAATTGGGAATAAGACGGTAAATAAATAATAGAGTAATCTATATATATATATATAAAAGAGAGTTTTTTCGAGCGATCTGAGAGCGTCCACATCATCAAAAATGAATTTAGGAAAGTATCATAAATAATAATTTTTTATGTAAAAAATAAAGTGGAGAATCTTTTAATTATTATAATATATATATTTCCTAAATTATATTCAAGTGATATTTCCAATTTTTATATCAAACTTTTACATTTCACTTGGTAAAGAAGTATCGTTAAAAAAATTATTAAAATAATATAATTAGCTTCGTAGTAAAAATGGCTATCATTAGAGTATAGATTTCATATTATTTGCACATATTAAAATTTCTTAGTATGTAAAATTGTGTAATTTTTAGTATGTTTTGTCCCACATTGTAAAATAACGTAGGTGTGGTGAATATACTACATATAAATAGTAGAATTGTCCCACATCGAAAGATTAGTATAAGGTGATGTGATCCTATGATTATAAATAGGAGGCATATTTGGAACTTATGTATCCACCCAAAATTTTTTGAGTCTCATAAATATTGTTTTAAAGAGCTCTTAAGATTTTCTATCATTATCTACGATATGATATAAAAAATAAAGTGGAAATCATTGGGAACGGGAACTACCCGGGAAAGAGTTAAGAACATGAACAAGAAAATCAAAAAATACAAAACTAAAGGTTTTATTAATGATAGTCTCCTGATACAGTACAAAACTAAAGATTTTACTAATTCTGAATGCAGTAATAGAGCGTTAATGAGTCGTTATATCTACGATGTAGAGATCTCTATTTAATGAACTAAAGATTTTACTAATGGTTGTCTTCTGAATGCAGTAATAGAGCGTTAATGAGTCGTTATATCTACGATGTAGAGATCCCTATTTAATGATCGAGACTAAGTGGTTTTACCTTCAAAGAAAAATAATATGTATACAATAGTGGTTTTTTTTAAGAAGAGACATGTACTTCTTGGTATGTTATATCTTTCACATTGAAAAATAATGTAGGCATGATGAACATACTACGTCTAAATAATTAAATTATGTATCTCACATAGAAAGAATAGTATACGGTAGGGTGATTCTATAAATATAAATAGGAGGCATCCTTGAAACTTAGGTATTAACACAAAATTTTTTGATATAAAAGATATGTACTTTTTAGTATGTTATATGTCCCACATTGAAAAATAATGTAGGTGTGGTGAATATATTATGTATAAATAATAGAACTGTCCCACATAAATACATTTTCTATATTATATTAAAGTGATGTTTATAATTTTGATATAAAAACTTTATATTTCATTTGACAAAAAAGTATTGTATGAAAATTAAATAATTAGATTGTGACAAAAAAATGCTATCATTAGAGTGTAAATTGTATTGTATGTTCTCATTATTAAATCGGGTTGATGTCAAAGTAGGTGCAAAAAAAATGATGTACTTAGTATGTTATTTCTCCTACATTGAAAAGTAATGTAAGTGTGGTGAATATACTATGTATAAATATTAGAATTATCCCACATCGGAAGATTACCATAAGGCAGAGTGATCTTATGATTATAAATAGAAGTCATAACCCAAAATATTTTGATTCTCTTAAGTATTGTTAGAGAGAGCTCTTAAACGAGTTTGTATTACTGTCTCTACAATAATGATTTCTAACCTAAGTTAATCTTTGGAAAATCTTTTAGTTATTATTATATATACTCTGTATTTCTTATTTTATATTCAAGTAATGTTTCTAATTTTTATATAAAAACTTTTACATTTCATTTGGCAAAATAATGTCGGTAAAAAAATTATGAAAATAATATTATTAGATTCATGGTAAGAAATGCTATCATTAGAGTATATATAAATTTCATATAATTTGCACATATTAAAGATGGTGTATTTCATAGTATGTTATATGTCCCACATTGAAAAATAATATAGGTGCGACAAATATACTACATATAAAAAATAGAATTTTCCCACATCGAAATATAGCATAAGGTGGGTGATTCTATGATTATAAATAGGAGGCATCCTTGGAACTTAGGCATTAACCCAAAATCTTTTGAGTTTCTTAAGTATTGTCTTGGAGAGCTCTTAAAAGTTTATATCATTATATTTTCTATCTATAGATTTATATGTCCCACATTGAAAAATAATGTAGGTGTGGTAAATATACTACGTTTAAATGTTAGTTTATTAAATAAAATATGGATTTAGGAATTAGATGATGAAGTGTTTGCGTAATAGATAACAAAAGAAAAAGGCGTCACAAGTCATAAGAGTAATGACGTTATGACGGAAGTTGTCAAATGGTATTCTGGGAAAGAAAAAGGTGAACACAAGGGTACCATTTGTAGAAACTTAAAATTAGGGGTACCATCTGTAATCTATCAAAGTTCAAGGTTATCATGAGAAATTTCCAATATTATAATGATATAGTTAATTAAATTTTCATTTAAAAGAGAGAGATATCCGTACCAATAAAACAATAAAGGGGGTATTATTTTTTAATTGTTATTTTATTGTCACGCCATCAAACTTAACAGCCATTTGTGGACAATGGGCCACGGGGGCGCTTGGGAAACAAGCGTTTGCATTTGTGGAGTCGCCACAAATTTATTGTGGAAAATTGGAAACCGTTCGAATACCTCGTGCCATGTCAAGACACAAAGTAGTGACATGAACACCAAGAACTCGTTACCCTTAGCATTCTATGTCTAGAATGACTCTCGTGGATGCCAATGAACACGGATGTTCACAGAGATCTGGAGTAAGGGGTGATGGTACGTATTAGGAAGTTCTTCTGATCGAACACCTAATCCCGCCCGCCTCGATAGCGGCCTCTACTAATGATTAGGGAAATTGTCTATACTCGATATATTTTCGATTATATGCATGCAATGCAACATCCAAGTTTTAATCCTAACATGTGAGAATTAGACTAAGTCGGTAAACAACTAATTTAACATACAATTGAGTCGAAGTAGGGATTTAGATTCAATTACATGTGAAAACATACAAGTGATACAATAAAAGAAATACGATGATAAATACAATAATGAAAATTACAATAATTACATTGGGTTAATTGATTTATGTCGAAAATACCTTTAAAACGGATAATTTGGGAAAGAATAAACAAATAAATTAACGAACAGGAATTAGGCGATAATACGAATGACAATTAATTACATACGTAAACTAATTAAACTAGGTCAAGGCAGAACGGAAGTTCAGAGACAGAAATCAACCTGGAACAGGCGCAGCAGGACTGCGCCCTCTGGAAGAGGCGCAGCGATTCTTTGCGTGTTTCAAGAAAATTGAGTTCACTGTGAAGCGGAAGCGCAAATCGTTAGTATTCGTGGGTGAATTTAGTGATTGATTATGATATTCGACTCGGATGAAAGTGATTTTAATACATTAATTACATGCGAATGAGTCATAAAAACGATAAAACATGGATGAAACGAATGCAAACGAATTAATTATATGAATGAAAGATTAATTAGTGACATGAGTGAACTAAATAGGTTAAATACGACGAATTAATGAAGAACTAATGACGGACAAACAGATGGGAATATATCAAAGATCGAATCTCAGAAACTCAATACGAAAGAATCGAATCTCTACAACCCGGATTGATTTTAATGACGAAAACCCGCAAATATTGGTTATAAGGGATTTAAGTCGGGATTTAACGATGAATTATATACTAACAGTGATTAATAATATGCAAAACTATCATGTGAACGAAACAAGAGCAATCAATGACGAAAGAAAACAAAGAAACGAAACTAACAGAGGACGAAGGAAGAAGAAAGGAAGCAGGAACTGCGGCAGCCTCACGAAGAGGCGCAGCAAGTGCTGCGTCCCTTCGAAGAGGCGCAGCAGTTGCTGCGTCCTTTCTCGACGTCTGTCTCCTGATAATCCGTAAAAAGGGTTTTAAACATGGTTTTACAAATCGGTTTTAGAAGTATTTTCGACATAAACCTTACATGATGATTACAAAAAGTAAATAACAATAAATAAAAGAGAGATTATACACCCTCAGACTTACATGTTTGACGAAACGAGATGAACTAAGTTTATGTTTAGTGATGCTCGACTCGAATGTAACGAAAGTGCCCTCGTAAGAGGAAAACGATTAAGATTGATTAATGTTGATTATTGTGGAGTTGGTCAAATTGGTCGGTCATGCAAAACGAGGCTGGTACTCAGAAAGATCCGAGCTTACGTGGTCGAAAGTTCAAGCACGTAGACGCCAAAAAGTAAGAACGTGGTCTAGAATGCAAAGGGAGAAGAGAAGGGCGGACACTCGTGTGAGAAATATGAGGAGCGAAGGCTCCTATTTATACTAATCACGTGAAGGAATTAGGGTTTTCGGAGAAACTTTGGAAGTGAATCTCGAAAAGATATGAAAAGATACGAAAAAATACGCAGAAAAGGACTTGGGAAGAGGCGCAAGCGATGATTGCGTCCCTTGGAAGAGGCGCGGACTGCTGCGTCTGTTCCCAAGTGGTTTCCTCCTGCGGAAGAAAGATTTCCGTGTTTAATTTATGGAATAACGGATTAATCTTATTTTCCTTAATATTTTGTATGAATATTACGGGAAATTATTGACCAAAGATTAAAAGATTGTGAAATATGGAATAGAAATATCCGGAACATTCCAGAATATTCTGACTCGGGATTTTAGCGGTTATCAGAAAATGAAGACGGTTTCAGGCCCGGACTTCAAATGTACTCTAATTACTGTCAAAACGACCGTATCGGCGCGTAGATGACAATTAAGAGGTAGACACCAGTGTTTGAGCAATCACTTGACGATAAACTTACGAACTGTCACAAATCGTTCCACGTACCAAACATGCGGCCCAATCATCACCGGGTGGTTTGCGGGAGGTGCAGAAATGAGGTATCTACAGAGCCCCCACTTTGAATGAGGCTTGGACAAGGCGAAAGTCAAAGTATAGCCATTAGGTCAATCGAAGATTACAACCTGACGACTACGGCGACGCGAGGCGGCTCAAGGGGTCTGAACCAAGGACCTGTCGTCGGGAACATTTTAGAGTCTGTCGACTATCGGGGAGGGTCGTTTAAAGTCCATTAGACTACGTAAGGAAGCTCGCCAGCCATAAGAAGAGATCATACCTGAGACTTCTTCCTCGAGATGCTTCCGGAGTTGCGTAGGAGCTAAGGTTAAGCATAGGAGCTAAGGTTAAGCATAGGAGCTAAGGGTAAGACCTAAAAGATAAGTAAGGATTGTGCTAGGGTGTGGGACCCTAAAGGAAAGCATCGATGGGAAGGAGGCCAAATATAATTTCAACCTAAGGGGTAACTAAGGCTCGAGTGTAAGAACTCTGCTGGTCTGGGAACTTCTGGAGAACGACACCTTTATCGCACTCCGTGGGGAAACAAGAAATATTGTGAGTAGCAGGACACAGGCGGGAACTGCTAGGAGAAATCTGCTTGGGTCGTCTTCAAACAAACTTCAGAAGAACTTGAGAAGGACGATTGTATGTCGTGAACTCTCGTTGGGGAAACCTTATCGGGAACCTATCTCCATGTCTCGAGAGGGATTGTCTATCCGCTTACTCTCACTGGGGGGGATATAATGAAGGCGTGTCGAAACACCTGTCAGAGAATATATGCTCGTTGTGACAAGCAAGGCCTTGGAAGCAATAAATAATGCACGATAGTCTGCAGTTGGCTTAGAAATGTGGGTCTGAGCGAAGAATAATCGTCAAACGGACCAAAAAAGATAAAATGGCATCGGGGAAGAGGCGCACCAAAGATGGGCCCACAAATAACGAACTCATAACGAATTTTTGAAAATTCGTACGAAGGGAAGTTTAGGAAGAGGCGCAGCAAGAGCTGCGTCTCTTGGAAGAGGCGCAGCACCTGCTGCGTCTATTCCAGGGGGTGTCTTTCCTGCGTAAAAACGCGATGAAACAGGGGGTTTCATTTCATTATTTCGAAACACAAATCATCAATTTCTCTCTCAAATCTCAACCATTTCCACCAAAATTTGATCCAAAAGCTTGCATTTGTCATGACTAACCGAGGTATGTATATCATTCTTGCATTAATCTTCTATAATGGACGAATTGGATCGACAAAATTTAGGGTTTTCAACCCTAAAATGTCAAAAATTTGGGGCTTTTCCCCCAAATGATCTTGCCTGGTAAAATTAACCTTGTAAACGGCTAATTGGTAGTATAAGGATCATAACCATGTATTTGTCTCGAATTTTCGTTGAGTTTTGGGCATTTGAGTGAAATTGTGACGGTTTCACAGCTAAACCGTAAATTGCTTCGAACATAGCCTTAGGATTGCCCATTGGCGATGAAACTTGATATTTGGAATCCTTGGATGATGGGTAAACTTCCTACCATCTCGGAATTTTGGTTTGTGACGGCTTTTTCAGGACACTTTTCTAGGGCATAATCGCCGTTATAACGAAATGCTGTCGAAATTTCGACTCGAATCCATGACTAGGCTTCAACTTAGGCTTGACTTGACCCAAATTACCACATGAGCGGACGGGTTTGTGGGAATACGGCCAAAGATGGCGAGAAAAGAGCGATTTCGGAGCTTCTAAAACTCGAAAATCCCCTAATCAAGGTTCGTCGTCACTTGACGCGGCCTAAAATTACTTTAACGTTGCAGGTGACAAGGCTTCTACTTCTGGGAGAGCTTCCATGGACATAGACACAGCCGTTGACCCTTCTCAGGTGCTTGAGGAGGCGTTGGAGGAGGCTTTCACCGCTGCGGTGATGGCTGCTGAGGACGAGGAGGCCCTGAGACGGGCCAACGTTGGGCGAGGCGGTCGTCAGCTGAGGAGAGCACCTGCGTGGGCTGAGACCTGGGATAGCAGGCACTTGCTTTGGGCTGTAGAGGGTCACCTGTCCTATAGGACGGTGAAGAGCTTGGTAATCATGGATTCATTACTCATCACTCATCTTCTTTCATTTCATTTGCTCATATCTTTTCCAATTTCATTCAAACTAAAGATAACTTTTGTTTCAAATCACAATAGGAGGCCGGGAACATCAGATCGTTCTCGGGCTACACGACGGCGATGGAGTGCTACGAGAGGCTGTCGGCGGAGGAGCGAGCTATGATAGAGTGGGGAGCATTTGGCGCCTTGGTGCAGGCTTGGAGGGATATCGCGAAGAGGAAGCTGCGGGCTAACCTTAGCCTGGTCCGCGCTTTCTTGGACCGATTCTGGGACACGACTTCCACTTTTCACATGCCTTTTGGTGAGGTGGGAGTCACGTTGGAGGACTACGGCATGATTTCTCGGGTGTCCGTGCGTGGGACCGAGGCGGTGGAGTGGCGGAGCGCCATGAGGGTGGACTCGGCCGAGGCTAGGAGGTTGATCGGGTGGAACTTGGCGCCGAAGGCCGTTTGTAGTGCCCGGTTTGGTGCCTAGTTCTTACGTCCGAGACTACTTTGCGGGGAAGACCCCGACGTCGGTGGTGATTGACGGGAGGGAGACGGCTCCTCCTCCCTGTAAAGCTGAGCAGAGGGCCCGCTTGTGGCTTTGGTGGTTTCTGTCTTCGATATACCTCGGAGACAAGGGAGAGAGGCTGTCGACGAAGCTTCTTCCCTTCCTTTCTGACCTGAGCTCCCTAGGACGTTGGGACTGGGTCACTGCTGGTTTTGCGGTCCTCATCCGCTTTATGAGGGCCATGGTTCATCCGGAGTTGATGGAGAAGGGGACATCTCCTGGTGATGTCGGCCCTGGACTACTGTTGGAGGTATGAACCTTCATCACTTCTTTTCCTTATCGAATTACGAAAGATCGTTATTGACTACCTTGCTTCACAGGCGTGGGTGTACTCCTACTTTCCGAGCCTCTCGCCCAAGTGGACAGAGCCGCTGGAGAAGGCCTGTCCCGTTGTGAGGGATTGGGTGATGTGTCGCACGAGGAGCAAGCGTTCCTCTCACGGTGTCTACCGGCGGGACGTGAACGCTCTTCAGCTGGACAGCGTGAGCATCTCACTTATATTCGTTTTGCTTCTTTTCAACTTTTTAACCGATCATAAGAATGATTTCTTGCTTGTCTTTTCCCAGTGGGTGCTCAGGCCTTGGGCGGAGTACGCTGGCGCTCCTCCTTTTGTGGCTGAGGTCCTTCAACCTAGGAGCTCGAGCCGGTTGCTGCTGAGGACGTCGATGGGTCCTGTGTGGTATTTGGACGAGCGCTTGGCTCGTCAGTGCTCTCGGGATGTCTTGACGGTTCCCATCGATCCTCTTAGGACGATGTTCAGGGAACCTTCTGAGGCTGAGAGGGAGGCTGATTTGGCTGGCGTTGGTGGTGATACCCTTCTGCTTCCTGGTGAGGACTACTCGGCGTTCCTCTACGGGAGGTTGGCGTACTGGCCGGTTGTGGTGATTATTTACTCTCCTTATGACCATTTCGAAAGTATGATGAATGATCATCGATTTAAAGGCAATCCTTTGTCTTTGCAGGAGGTTGAGGCGGCGGGCATCGAGCCCCCAGAGTACCCCGAGACTCTCGAGTACACTGACGCGACCGGAAGGACGACGATCTCCGAGCTGCATGACTTTGACGTGGCTGTGACGGATGCTGGCTTGGACGATTGGCAGCATCTGATTCGGAGGGTGAGCCTCTAATCTGTATGATTTTTGTGTAAGAACACATTTGATTGAACTTATCCAATTATTGAGAACTTCTTATTTGAAAATGCAGGTTGCGCCGTCTCGATTTGTGGCGTTATGGAGGGTAGTCAACCGGCTGCGAGCTACTGCCGTTGAGACACTTGTCGGCGGTCGAGGTCGTCAGGTATGAACCTTTCGTTTACTTCATTTTTGAACTTTCTAACCTTTCTTATGATTGCTTGAAATGATTGACATGAGCCAATTTGTTGTTTGCAGAGGGAGCGTGAGCTGGAGCGAGAGCTGGCTCAGTCTCGGGAGGAGACAGCTCGTTTGTTGAGGGAGCTCGAGGTACGCGACGCCGAGGTTGCTGCTCTCGAGGCGAGAGTTGCGGAGTTAGGCGGCGACCAGCAGTAGTTTTGTTTTGTTGTTTGTTGTTGGCTGTATCTTGCACATTTGTCCATTTTAGGACCTAAATTTTGGATATTTTGGATTTTGCTTGGGGCTCGAGCCCCCAGTTTGTTGTACATGTCCCTCTTTTGGTTGTATATATGGTGGCCTGAGTGCCTTTGCTGCTGGGTTGCGTTGTTTGTACCTGCAGGTTAGCTTTGAACAGGTTTGGTAGATGACGGTTTACGCCGTCATGCTGCCGAAATTTACATAGAAATTCACGTAAAACATACATTTGTATATATGGCCTAAATTAGCGCAAAACAGTGACTCGAAAATTATTGGGACCCGAATTATCACGTTTTTGCTTTCCCCGGAGGTGACATTTGCCCATTTCCTGAAGAAATTGCTGCGATCGGTGGGTGGGACCCAGAACACTTGTCTGCTATTCCTTCTACTTCACAAGGGTATAAGAACAAATTTAGAGACTTGCTTGGGTTGACAAGAATTGAGGTGGACCGTCTAGTGACCTCGAAAGGAGTGCGAATGTTGGACTTTATTGACCGATTCATTAACAAAGCCGACCCCACCATCTCTTATGTTGCTAGGCGAAGGGCATTTGGATTTTGCTTGTTACATGGATATGTCCTTCAAGGGCATGTTGATGAGGATTTGAGAGGTGATCCTCGTTTCCTGAGCCTAGTTGAGCAAATGGAACTGCGCAGGAGCCCAGCTTGTTTATGTTTAGGAGAGATCCTATTGGGTTTGGATAACAGGAAAGCCAATCGTGACCTACCTTATTTGGGAAGTCCCATTATCTTGCAGGTAAAAGAATAAAGAATTTCTTCTCTTTTTTTTTCTTGTTTTTTTTTTTTTCGTTTTTTTTCGTTTTTTTTTTGAACACCTGCTTTTTGGTAGGTTTGGCTTATGGAGCGTCTTCGATTGATCGAGCCCCCAGTTAATGTTCCTGCCTATCATGCTCGCTCAATTGCTATGAGGACTAGGCTCTACATGGTGGACTTCACTCGAGTCTGCAATTATTGGGAAAACAAATTGAAGAGTGATGATGGCCCCTTGATTAGATGGATTGTACCATGGTGGCATCTCAAATCATCATCGGAGTATCTTCCTTGGATCCTACCCGATCCGTGCGTATTCCTGGCTTGGAATTCATGGTATGCATCTTCCGGTGAGGTGATGAGACAGGTTGGTGAAGCGAGACAATCCGAAGCTTGACACTTTGTCCATGCAGATCGCCGTGGCGCTTACTACTGAGAGTCGAAGGGAGTGGGCCATTAAATGGGCTCAAAGAAACGTATGTTGGGGCTGGTGTCCTCCACAGTTAGTGCAATGACATATAAATCTCTAAAAGGATCAAAGGGTATACTTTTGTATTATTATCAGTTGGTCCACGTTTATCAATAACGGTTGGCTTGCTAGATAAGTTTGACGTTATTGTCATACAGATGGCGGTGATCAACTGGTCCCTAAAAGTCACACCTATAGGATACGTTTGAGAGATGTGACGGTATGAAAATACAGTCATGTTGATGCCTAATATGACTAAGCGGTTAGTCGGAGTTATTGACTAGTAATTAGTCAAACGCGATGTTGAGATAATTATTTAATACGGATTAAATAATAATGGCTAAGGCGAATTAAGCGGTTAATTCGTAAATTGAATATAAACGATTATATTTAATTAATGTATATTGAATTAATTAATTATACAATATTGTCATTGTCAGACAAGTATTAATATATCGACTGAGTCATGTTACTAGTTGATATTTTAATAACCGATAACCGATGACGATTTATAATAAAATCCCGTCATATACATTTAGCGAAAATCGAGTCGGACCACGAGTTAAAAATAAGGAGAAAGTGGAAAGCCCACTCCCCCTTCATGCAAACTCACGGCCGAATGAACACAAAAGGAGAGCTTCTCTCCTTTTGACCAAAAAGCGATTTTTCATTTGCACACAAATTAGGGTTTCGGGGCAATTTTCTCTGAAATTCTAGATCTCACATCGAAAACCTCACAAAAACTCTCTCAATATTGCAAGGCAATTAGAGAGTAATTTCTAGCACAAGGGGCATAGTCTCAGACGGTCTTGGGTGCAACGATTAGGAGGAAATCTATATTGATTTCTGTTCTTAGGCCGTATTCACAAAGGACCCGAGGTTGATTCTTGTTCTTTTATCGTTTCTCTTGTATTTTTCGTTTATGACAATAATCACATGTTAAAGTTACGTTATAGTCCTAAAATTTAAGGGAATTTTACGGATATTACCCCTCAAGTGGTATCAGAGCGAGGCCACGTAAATTTTTCTTTGTGATTTTCATTAAACGATTTGAATCGATAATTTGTTTTGCATAGAAAACCGTGCGGCCGAATATTTTTTACACGGCTGTTTTCCTTTTTTTTGTGCAAAGAAAACCGTGTCATGTATTTACACGGCTGATATGTTTTGTTTTTCGATTTGTTCTTTGCATATTGTTATTTTAAACGATAATTATAGCAATATGTTAAAGTATTATCAATTGTAGATTTAATTGTATATGAATTAGATCAAAATTGCAATTGGTATTGTTTTGTTCAATCGAATTCACGAGGGTTTTGTTGTTTCAGAACTGTTTTAAAACCCTAACTGTTCGATCGAGAAGTCCTCGTACTCGATCGAACAGCATTGCTAATAAAAGTCCTCGATCGACCTCGTGTTCAGTCGATCGAGCACTTTCTGTTTGGCAAACCTCTCGATCGAATGGCAGTATCAGTCGATCGAGCTTCTTGTTCTTCGATCGAGGACTTTAGTGTCTCGATCGAGGAATTTTGTTCTGGCAGCAGTGAAAAATTATTATTTTTGGTTTTAATTTTTCTTTTGGCCATAAAATGTACATTATACGGATGTTGTACACTCGCTTGATTGTGAAACGGTTCACTCACGTACCATTTAGTTATTTTAAAACAATTTAAAGTAACGGATTATCATGAATTAAAATTAAGTTGATAGAAGCGGTTTTGTCACATAATTTTAATCGTTAAAAGGTGGTTTGGATAAATTTAACATAATTACGGAATTATGTCACGAATAAATTTTTGTTTTAGTTGATGCATTTTTATTTATCGTTACTTTTGAATGCCATGAATGCTTTTATTACGTATTTAATTTTACAAACGGTTGTAACTTAGTGTGGCCTTAGTAGAACGTGTTACCGTAATGATGGAACACGGTCTTGGTTGTATTTTGAGATCTCGCATCTTCGTTTTGGTTTTTTCTTTGTAATTACAGTTTTTATTTAGAATGTAAATAGGTTTATATTTTGTAAATTTTAAATTGTAATTTTGAGAAGACCTAAGATGGAGAATCGGATGCTCACTCCCGCTGCATGGATCAAGATGGAACATCAAGACAAGCTTCTCGGGTCCAACGGTGGATTCCAAAGTTTTATTATGTTCCTTTTGCTAGGATAGGCCACACTAGGACCTTTATTTACGTTTTGCATTTCTTTTATGTTTTCATCGTAACGATAGTTTGCATCATATTCCGCCTAAAACCAAACCACCTAATATTTGCATGAAAACTGACTCATATAGAGGTCACGCGTTAGTTTTCTTTGATATACAGATATCACACGTTTTTACTTAAGCCATCACCTAAGTTAATTCATTCACGTAATGCTAGATTTTCGTTCACTTAAAATGAATTAAAACTAAGTTGATGGGATCTTCCTCGTATAACCAAAAATTGAGAATAGTCTTTATAGGTCAAACTCCAATGAATCCCTTCTTCGTCGGTAGGCATAATATGACCCCTTCTACGTCGGGTAAGTTGGAACTGATTGACCTATTTTATCTCAACACTATGGTCACTCGTACGATCCTGTGATTATGGTGGACTATAGATAGGATTTACGGAAATCTATCGACCAAGAGTTCTAACGGTAGAACTAGCTAAACAGTTGGCTTATCAATTTACGGAAATTGAGTCTTGGGATCATTTGTATAATTCTTGAGGTAGATCGATTATACAAGTGCAATGAGTCTACACGTTAAAATGAATTTTAAATAGACTTAAATCACCTCGATGAGTTGCTTATTTCGTTTTGTTTTTCCCTTCTTTTTCAGTGTAGATCACGATCATTTAAACTGCTAATAACAAAATGGCTGGCCGTGCTGACGACGCAATGCCAAGTGCCACATTGGACCGTGAGTCCCGGCCGGATCTTCATGAATCGGATGAATCGGTCTACTCGATCGAAGAATGATGGATCAAACTTCGCGGATCGGGAGGCGGCATTACGGAATGCTGCCATTGCTGACGGGAAGCTCAAATATCTGGTAGAGCCCATCCCGCCAAACCCAGGCCCCACGGCTGGAGCTGACGAGATCGCCAAGTATAGCGATTTCGCCATGGAAGCGGGTGCGATAAAGAACGTACTCATTTTTGCAATGGAATCCAATTTGCAGAAACGCTTCATAGCCCAAGGTGCAAACAAGATTTTCACCACGCTCACTAAGGAATTCTCGAAAGCACCGAGAATCGTGACCTATGACCTTACCAGTCGCTTCTTTGAGGCGAAACTCCAGAAGGGCCAACCGGTTAGCCCACACATTCTCAGCATGATTGAGAATGTCGAGAAACTGGAGACACTTGATTGTAAGATCAGTGAGAACACCGTGATTGACCGCATGCTTCATTCACTCCACGATGGTTTTGCGCTCTTTAGAGCCAATTACTATATGAATGATTTGAAGAAAAGTCCTCATGCACTACACTCCCTTATCGTACAGACCGAGAAGGACATGAAGTTTAGTGGGAGCATGAAACAGGATGTTCTCGTTGTGTCAAACAAGGGCAAGGGTAAGGGCAAAGCTCAGGCAGACCTAGCAGTAGGTAAGCCGAAGTTTAAGAAGTCGGGATCGGGTAGGAGTGGGCCTGGTGAGTCGAGCACCTCACCAGGCGCGACAAAGAGCAAGACTGGTAACATGGAATGCCACCATTGCCACAAGACTGGGCATTGGAGGCGTACATGTCCTGTATACCATGAGGACATAAAAGCAGGTCGCGTTACTCCTGTTGGTATGTTTTCTTCTTCTTCTTTTATTCATATGATTGAGATTAACCACGCAAGTTACGGAACTTGGGTACTAGATACTGGTTGTGGTTCTCATCTGTGTAATCATGTGCAGGGGCTCCGAAACATCGAACCCCTCGTAAAGGGTGAGGTGGACCTGCGTGTCGGGAATGGAGCACGAGTGGCTGCCGTCTCGAGGGGAACATATGTGATCCAGCTTCCTAGCGGATTTGAGTTATTTTTATATAACTGCTATTATGTACCCAGTCTTTCTAAAAACATTATTTCAGTTTCTGCACTTGACAAACTTGGTTTTTCATTTGTAATAGAGAATAATAGTTGCATTTTCTCATTACACGATATGATTTATGGCAAGGCAGTCTCCATGAATGGAATTTATGTTTTAGATCAGACCACTGAAATATTGCACGTAATGAATAAAAAGTTAAAGGTTGGTGACAAAGATCAAACGTATCTATGGCACCTGCCGTATGGGACACATTAATGAGAAACGCGTTAAACAGCTCATACAGAATGGAGCTATCTCGGCCTTTGATTTTCAATCATTTGGCACGTGTGAATCATGTCTCATTGGCAAGATGACTCGAATTTCCTTCAAAGGTGTTGGAATGCGCGGCCGACCTATTAGGACTCATACATACGGATGTGTGTGGACCTATGTCAATCACCGCACGAGAAGGCTATAGGTATTTCATCACTTTCACGGACGATTTAAGTAGATATGGCTATGTCTACTTGATGAAGCATAAAAGTGAGTCCTTTGAGAAATTCAAAGAATACCGAGAATCGGGCTGAGAACCAACTGGGTAGAAAGATTAAAACACTACGGTCAGATCGTGGTGGCGAGTATCTTTCACACGAGTTTGATCAACACCTTAAGGACTGTGGGATTGCCCTACAGTTAACTCCACCTGGAACACCTCAGTTGAATGGTGTGTCCGAACGGAGAAATCGAACACTACTTGATATGGTTCGATCCATGATGAGTCACACCGTATTGCATGATTCATTGTGGGGTTATGCTCTTTCGTCACTGCTCTAATACTTAACCGAAGTCCGTCTAAAGTCTGTTGACAAGACTCCATATGAACTATGGAAGGAACGGTCCCTAACTTGTCCTTTATACGGGTTTGGGGCTGCGAGGCTTATGTCAAGTGGAGACACGAGGATAAGCTCGGCCCGCGATCGGTCAAGACATACTTTATAGGTTATCCTAAAGGAACATTTGGTCATTACTTCTATTCGCCAACCGAACAACGTGTTTTTGTTGCGGCTAGTGCGACATTCTTAGAGAAGGAATTTCTCGAGAATGCGAAGAGTAATAGAACCTTCGAGCTGTCGGAGATTCCAGAACCAAATGCCGAGCAACCATTGGAGGAACCAGTTCCTTCAATCCCGGCTGCGGTTAATATTCCTGAGGAACCTAGGAGGTCGGGAAGAGTCTCTATTCCTCCGGACAGATACATTGGTATGGTCGAGGAACATGACATAGATGACATTCTGCTCTTAACGAGTAGTGAACCCGCAACCTATAAAGGTGCCATGACTAGTTCCGACTCAAAGCTATGGCTTGAGGCCATGCAATCCGAGATGGACTCCATGTATGAGAACAACGTATGGGATCTTGTTGACTTGCCTGCTAAGGTTCGTCCCCTTCAATGCAAATGGCTTTACAAGATAAAGCATTCTGTGGAAGGTCAACAAGATATCTATAAAGCACGACTAGTTGCTAAAGGTTTCACCCAAGTGCCAGGTTTGCACTACGATGAAATTTTTGCACCCGTAGTCATCTTTGCGTTCCATTCGGATTATCTTAGCGATTGCCGCTTTTCATGACTATGAAATTTGGCAGATGGATGTGAAAACCGCCTTCTTAAACGGTTATTTGGAGGAAGAGTTGTACATGGTACAACCCAAAGGTTTCATCGATCCTGTACATCCTAAGAAAGTGTGCAAGCTTAAGCGTTCCATTTATGGACTTAAGCAAGCTTCTCGGAGTTGGAATCATCGTTTCGACCAAGTGATAAAAGAGAATGGTTTTACTCGATCGGTCGAGGAACCATGTCTATATATCAAGTCGAGTGGGAGCAAGATTGTCTTCCTAATATTGTATGTTGATGACATACTCCTGATTGGGAACGACATACCTCTCTTAACTTCGGTAAAAGTATGGTTGAAGAACCATTTCCAGATGAAAGATCTGGGTGAGGCATAAAGAATTTTGGGCATCCGTATCTATCGAGATAGATCACGTCGGATGTTATCTCTCAGCCAGGAGTCTTATATAGACAAGATACTAGAGAGATTCAGCATGACTAACTCCAAAAAGGGGTTTCTTCCTATGGCTCCAGGGGTGCATTTGAGCAAGTCTCAGGCACCAGAGACACCGGAAGAGAAAGAGCGCATGACCCGGATTCCTTATGCTTCGGCTATAGGATCAATCATGTATGCCATGATATGCACACGTCCGGACGTGGCATATGCATTGAGTATGACAAGTCGATTCCAACAACATCCAGGTGAATCACATTGGATGGCTGTCAAGAACATTCTTAAGTACCTACGGAGGACTAAAGATTGGGCATTGACTTATGGAGGCGATCAAAAGCTATGCGCAACCGGTTACGCAGATGCTAGCTTCCAAACGGATCGAGATGACTCGAAATCTCAGTCTGGATTCGTTTTTACTCTTAATGGCGCTGCAATCAGCTGGAAGAGTTCCAAACAAAGTGTTACAGCAGATTCTACGACTGAGTCCGAGTACTATGCCGCATCTGAAGCTGCAAAGGAAGCGATATGGATGCGTCAATTCTTACAAGGACTATCTGTAGTGCCTAGTTCGAATGACCCGATCACCATCTATTGCGACAATAGAGGTGCCATCTTCCAAGCTAAGGAGCCTAAGTCTAGCAACAAGTCTAGACATGTACAACGGAAAGCTCATCTAATCCGAGATTACGTGGAGCAAAAGGAGGTAGTGATAGAAAAGATTGCTACAGATGATAATATAGCAGATCCTCTCACTAATCCATTACGACAAGATAAGCATGAAGGGCATGTTAATTCCATGGGAATTAAACGTGTTCCTGAGTTGTAGTACTCTTTTATGGATTAGATTCATTTTCTTGTGTACTCTATACGACATCATCGTTTTGATATTTATATATTTTGTTTTTCATGTGGAGTTGTACGATAATTTTTGAACACCACAAAGTGAACTGAACAAACATTATATTTTGGTCCTTAATCGCCCACGTGAGCTGATAACTCTGGTAATTATTTTGTGACGTTGGTTGATGGTGGGTTCAACGAGCCATAAGTCAAACGGTTGACTGACCAATCACAGAGGCGAGTTATACGGATATCTCGTAGGACACAATTGTGACAACGACGTGGAGTCCTAAATGTTTTATAACATTCGGTGCCAGGTCGTGGATAGGACCTCCATGGTGATCCTAAGAGTCGATTCTTTTGACTATCGACTGTCTCTTGAGACTAAGGCAGATTTTGGGTGACTTTGGTTTCTTTCTCACGGTCATCCGTAACAGGGGGCCAAGTAGATTTTTTCTCGGGTCATTTCATCATTTCGTGCTTAGATCGGCAGGAGTCGAGTTGAAGGAAATATTCAGCCTTTATCGGGTACTCGATATTTCTCAGGGCCACTCGAGGAGTCAGAATCGAAATGCATGGCCATGCTCGAATACGGATTCGTTTTATCAGTTAAGTTACTCTCTAGTCGGGGAAACCACTCTTGATACAGATCGATTGTAAAATACGACCTTTGCGGATCAGGATCTGCAAATTGATTTACATTGAGTGGGAGAAATTTTAAATGGATATGAGAATCGGTTATCGCACATACACTTGTACGGACAAGTGGGAGTTTGTTGGAGCCGGTGTCCTCCAGTTAGTGCGGATAACGTTATTGCACGTACACTTGTACGGACAAGTGGGAGCTTGTTGGGGCTGGTGTCCTCCACAGTTAGTGCAATGACATATAAATCTCTAAAAGGATCAAAGGGTATACTTTTGTATTATTATCAGTTGGTCCACGTTTATCAATAACGGTTGGCTTGCTAGATAAGTTTGACGTTATTGTCATACAGATGGCGGTGATCAACTGGTCCCTAAAAGTCACACCTATAGGATACGTTTGAGAGATGTGACGGTATGAAAATACAGTCATGTTGATGCCTAATATGACTAAGCGGTTAGTCGGAGTTATTGACTAGTAATTAGTC
This sequence comes from Silene latifolia, assembly GCF_048544455.1. Taxonomy (NCBI): domain Eukaryota; kingdom Viridiplantae; phylum Streptophyta; class Magnoliopsida; order Caryophyllales; family Caryophyllaceae; genus Silene; species Silene latifolia. The sequence continues at coordinate 198,986,096 of NC_133536.1, read as the reverse complement.
AAACGCGATGTTGAGATAATTATTTAATACGGATTAAATAATAATGGCTAAGGCGAATTAAGCGGTTAATTCGTAAATTGAATATAAACGATTATATTTAATTAAAGTATATTGAATTAATTAATTATACAATATTGTCATTGTCAGACAAGTATTAATATATCGACTGAGTCATGTTACTAGTTGATATTTTAATAACCGATAACCGATGACGATTTATAATAAAATCCCGTCATATACATTTAGCGAAAATCGAGTCGGACCACGAGTTAAAAATAAGGAGAAAGTGGAAAGCCCACTCCCCCCTTCATGCAAACTCACGGCCGAATGAACACAAAAGGAGAGCTTCTCTCCTTTTGACCAAAAAGCGATTTTTCATTTGCACACAAATTAGGGTTTCGGGGCAATTTTCTCTGAAATTCTAGATCTCACATCGAAAACCTCACAAAAACTCTCTCAATATTGCAAGGCAATTAGAGAGTAATTTCTAGCACAAGGGGCATAGTCTCAGACGGTCTTGGGTGCAACGATTAGGAGGAAATCTATATTGATTTTTGTTCTTAGGCCGTATTCACAAAGGACCCGAGGTTGATTCTTGTTCTTTTATCGTTTCTCTTGTATTTTTCGTTTATGACAATAATCACATGTTAAAGTTACGTTATAGTCCTAAAATTTAAGGGAATTTTACGGATATTACCCCTCAACGTATGGTTCCTGAACTCTTCTGTTAGTGCCTTATGGGTGTCGGATTCCTATCTGCGGTGGAGGAAAGCTACTACTCCGGAGGAGCGTGAGAGATTGAGGAAGCGCGAGCCTGTTGACTACAAGGTGCGCGAGGTGGAAAAGGAGAAAGAGAAGCATCTGACTGAGGGAGAGGAAGAAGCCGGGTTTCGAGTTGTTCATCCTTCGAAGAAACCGAAGACCTCTCCTGCCGTGGACAAATTGATTGACAAGAATGGGAAGGCTAGACCACGAGAAAGACCGTTGGTGATTAGGTCCGAGATGGCGCAAGAGCGTCCGGCTCGAGGTCGTGACAAGAAATATGACAAAAATGACAAGGGCAAAGGGAAAATGGAGGAATAGCCCATGTCTTTATTATTATTATTTATTATTATTATTGTAATAAGAAGGTGGGGTTTTTAGAATCCTAGCCTATTTTATTTTTTTGTTTATCTTTAGCATTATTATTATTATTAGAAAATGAATGAAATAAAGGAGGTTAATTGGTTATGAAACCGTTGTGGCTTTCTATTTATTATTCTTGTCGAATTCCAAATGCAACTGCAAATGTCCTTCTATTTACATTTTAAAATTAATGGGTTGTATCCTGCGAAGGATTGCCTACGTATTCATTAAAAAAATGAAATCAAACCCTTGCGCGTAGTTCGAGTAAATGTAAAAGAATAATTGTTCTAAGCAAGAGCTTGTGATGAACTTAGAAGATTAAGCATGAGCTTTTTACTTACTCTTAAGGTGCAATTTAGTTTATTTGATGATATGAGGATGACAGATTGTCAAAATGCAAGAGCATGGTGACATGAGCTTATTTCGGCTTGGCCAGGGGCCGTTTATTTAGTGCCACAAGAGCGACACATGAGGTTACGCGAGGCGCGTTTTTGTTCCTATTCTAGGCATAATACCGCTTTAGTTGGTCAAGGTTCGTTGGGTTGGCAAATTCATTCCCATCTAGGTCTGTGATTCTAACCTCACCCCTGGAAGTATGGACTTGACTAGAAATGGCCCAGCCCAATTAGGTTTGAATTTTCCTCGTGGGTCGACAGGTAAAAGAGCTCTAATCGACTTGAGTACTAAGTCTCCTTCCTTGATGTTCCTTGGCTTGACCCTTTTGTTGAAGGCTCGTTTGATACGTGCTTGATACGTTTGGACATTATGTAATGCGCGTAGCCTACGTTCATCCAGGAGGATGAGTTCTTCATATCTATCCCTCTTCCAATCGGCTTCCGGGATTTGACTTTCGAGTAAGATACGCAAGGATGGTACTTCTAACTCGACTGGCTGTACAGCTTCCATGCCGTAGGTCAAATAGAAAGGGGTGGCCCCAGTGGGCGTCCTAACAGATGTACGATATCCCCACAAAGCAAAGGGTATCTTGCTTGGCCAATCTCGATAGTTGTCAATCATTTTCTTGAGAATTGTGACAACGTTCTTGTTTGCCGCCTCTACCGCGCCATTAGTCTGTGGTCTATATGGCGAAGAGTGGTGATGCCTAATTTTGTACTTGGCTAGCAATTGCTCAGTCTCAGCTTGGAAATGTGATCAATTATCACTAATGATCTCATGTGGGCAACCGTATCGACAGATGATGTTGTTTTGTATGAACTGTGCTACGTTTTTAGCCGTGAGACTAGTGTAGGAAGCCGCTTCTACCCATTTGGTGAAATAGTCAATTGCCACTAGGATGAAACAGTGACCTCCTATTCCAGCTGGAGTTATCTTCCCGATTATATCAATTCCCCAGGCAGAAAATGGTCAAGGAGATGTCATCGTATAGAGCAATGAAGGAGGGACATGCTGTACATTCCCGAAGATTTGGCAGTTGTGGCAATGTCTTACGTATTTGATGCAATCGGATTCCATTGTGGTCCAATAATACCCCAAACGTGTGATTTTCTTTGCCATCATGGGCCCACTCATGTGAGGACCGCATTCTCTATCATGGACTTCTTCCATCACTTTCCGCGCCTGTGAATGAACAAGGCAACGTAGGATTACACCAAGAGGTGTTCTTTTGTATAACTCTCCTTGCATGAGGACGTATTGGGAAGCTAGTAGGCGTATAGCACGTTGTCCCCTTTTGTCCATATCCGGTGGATAGGTACCGTTGAGCTTGAAGTTTAGGATTGCTTGGAACCAAGGTTCTTATGTGATTTCCTCTTCATCGGTGATTTGGTGGACATAAGCTGGCTCTGATCGTCGTTCGATACATAAAGGCATTTCCACCATGTCATTTGGCATATTAATCAAAGATGCAAGTTTTGCAAGAGCATCTGCAAATTGATTTTCTTCTCGAGGTAGGTGTAGATAGGTCACGTGATCAAAGAATTGGGCAACTTGGTCTATTCTGGCTTGATAAGGTGCTAGGCTTTCGCTTCGGATTTTCCAAGATCCCGTAACTTGATTGATGATCAGGGACGAATCCCCATGTACTCGGAGGTTTTTAATGCCTAAGCTCACTGCCGCTTGTAGTCCAATGAGACAAGCTTTGTATTCGGCAGCATTATTTGTCACCTCGAAGTCGAGTTTGACAGAGATCGGTGTATGCTCGCCTTCAGGAGAAATGAGCAACACTCCTATTCCAAATCCTCTTAAGTTTGATGCCCCATCAAAGTAAAGGTCCCAGGAGTCTAGATTGGTTTGGAGTATATCCTCGTCTGGAAATGACCAAGTATCTATTGTTTGTGCATCATTGATGGGATTTTCTGCAAAGAATTCGGCAACGGCGCGCCCTTTTATAACTTTCAGAGGTACGTATTTGAGATCGAACTCTGAGAGCATCAAGGTCCATCTCGCTAGGCGTCCGTTGAGGACGGGTTTCTCGAAGAGGTATTTGACAGGATCCATTTTGGAGTATATTTTGACGGAGTAGCTAAGCATGTAATGACGTAGCTTCTTCGTTGCCCACACAAGAGCGAGGCATGTCTTTTCGAGTTGTGAGTATTTGCACTCGTACTCCAGGAACTTCTTACTAAGGTAGTAGATAGCCCTTTCTTCCTTTCCTACGGTCTGAGCTAGCATGGCACCCATGGTCTGTTTTGATTCTTGTGAGATATAAACCAAGAGGTTGATCTCGTTGAGGTGGCATGAGCACCGGTGGTTTAGCTAATATCTCCTTGATTCGGTCGAATGCCTTTTGTGATCATCATCCCACATGGTGTGATCTGTTTTCTTGAGCTTTTTGAAGATAGGTTCACAGATCATGGTGAGTTTCGATATGAATTGACTTATATATTGCACTTTTCCCAGGAATCCTCTGACTTCTTTTTCCGTTTGAGGTTGTGGCATTTCGATCAGAGCTTTGATCTTGGAAGGGTCTATTTCTATACCTCGTTGGCTAACGACGTATCCCAGGAGTTTGCCAGATGTTACTCTGAATGCGCACTTCTGAGGATTGAGCCTCAAGTTGTACTTTCGTAGCCTTGAGAAGAATTTGCGAATGTTCGCAATATGCCCCTCTCTATCCTTGGACTTGACAATCATGTCGTCTACGTATACTTCAACTTCTTTATGCATCATGTCATGTAGGAGTGTAGTTGCGGTGCGTTGATATGTAGCTCCGGCGTTGATTAACCCAAACGGCATGACCGTGTAGCAATAGGTTCCCCATTGAGTGACAAAGGCGGTCTTATGCATGTCTTCTATGGCCATCTTGATTTGGTTGTAACCCGCGTACCCATCCATGAAGGATAGTAACGCGTGATCTGCGGTATTGTCCACCAATATGTCGATATGTGGTAGAGGAAAGTCATCTTTAGGACTTGCTTTGTTTAAGTCTCTAAAATCAACACAAACACGGATTCTCCCATCCTTTTTGGGTACGGGTACTATGTTGGCTACCCAGTCAGAGTACTTGGAAACTTTGATGAATCCGGCTTTGAATTGCTTATCGACTTCTTCTTTAATCTTGAGAGCCCATTCTGTCCTCATTCTTCGAAGCTTCTGTTTCACGGGTTTGAAACCTGGCTTAATTGGGATTCTATGTTCGGCGATATCCCTGTCGATCCCTGGCATGTCTTTGTAGGACCAAGCGAAAACGTCTTTGAATCGTGTAGGAGGTCTATGAAACTGGCTCTTTCGGTAGGGCTCAAGGTAGTCCCTATCCTAAGTTCTTGGGGTTCTAGTTCGGTTCCTACATTGATGGGTTCGGTGTTCTCTATTACTGGTCCCCCTTCCCCCTCCTGTAGTATTTCCTTGGCTATGTAGGGAGGTATCTCAATTGAGTCTGGGTTTGGGCCATCCTCAGTAACATCGTAAACAGAATTGCATTCAAGATAACACAAAGAGTAAGCAGAACCTGATTTATTCATATTAAAGTTTGAGAAAAATTGAAACAAAGAAGCCATCTGATCTGTGGTCAGCGGCGGTAAAGGGACAGTTGTTGGGACATTTCCCGAACGACCGTTACTACTTGAGGCTAAGCTAGGAGAAACGAGGGGAGTGGGAACGACGACAGGAGGAGACTCCCTAGTAACTTCTCTAGACTCCGACTCTGACTCCGACTCTAACTCTGACTCGAATTCATCGTCTTCTGGTTCTCCTTTGAACATCTCTCCTTCTCCAGTGGTGAGCTTGAAGAGTCTTCCTTTATTGTTGGTCCACTTGATTTATTTTCTCCATCCTTTCTGCTGGTTCGCGTTTGTTTCTGTGATTAACGCGGTAGGGTTGAAGTGATCGTCTTGAAGTATCATGGTAATGATCTCATCCTGCGCGGCTCTAACAAATCGATCTTCTCCAAATAGTAGACTAACAGCTTGTTCGTCTAAGCAAGGTGCTTGGCGAGCCTTGACGGTAGGAACCGTTTCTGGAGGGATGAAGTAGCAATCGTGAAAGATCTCGATTCCGGCTAGCTTCCTTCCGAGGTAGTGCCAGGGTTCGGGAAATCCGTGAAAGAGTTCTTGACTTCCTTCCCTAACGAAGTATCCATTTAGGGTAGGGAGATATGGTCGCATTTGGACTCCTACGTGTTTACGGCTTTGAACTTGAGCGAGCATCTCGAGAACTTCCTCTTTAGTGGGTTTATATCCTAAGCCAAGTGGTATTCTTTTTGAGTTGCCTTCCTTGTAAGGTGCGAAGGTGTTTCTTCGGGCAGGGTTTAAAGGCATTCCCGGGAAGTATCCCTGGGATTTGAGTATGTGGTTGACCACCAAGTTGGAGTAGGGATCATAGTATAAGGGTGCCAACTCACTTTCTATGACACTTATGCTTTGAAATCCCCCAAGTTCGTATACTGGATCCGCAAGGACTTAATTACTTGACTTCTTTTCGATTATTGCCTTGATGGGCGACGAAGTGATCGTCACCACTTTGCCATTTAATAGGATTTTGATCTTTTGGTGAAGGGTAGATGTTACCGCTTTGGAAGCGTGAATCCAAGGTCTTCCCAGAAGTATGTTGAAGGAAGCTTCAATGTCCACTATTTGGAAGTTAACCTTTCACTTAATTGGCCCTGTGGCTATGGTTAGGTTAATGAGTCCTACTACCTTTCGTCGTGTTCCATCATATGCGCGGACACCTTGATTGGTAGGAGTCCAATCCGACTCTTTCATGCCTAGTTTTTATGCCGTTTTCAAGGGTATGACGTTGACCGCGGAGCCATCATCTACTAAGGTCATTGGCACATTCTTCTTTAAGCAAACGACAATGATGTAAAGAGCCAAGTTGTGACTAGCGCCAAAGGGTGGCAAATATTCATCAGAAAAAGTAATAGGATTAATTAGCTTCGGTGATTCTTGGAAGACCAAGTTGACTATACCGTCGGGTGTGGAGTTATGTGCTACATTTAGTTTGGCCAAAGCTTGCAGTAAAGCTTGGCGATGTGGAAATGAGCTTGCTACTAGTTGCCAGACTGAAAGATCAGCCTTTGTCTTCTGTAATTGCTTTAGAAAATGATCAGTAGAGTCATCTTCGTTATCATTTGGTGTGATAACGTTGGTTGGACCATTTTGAGTAGTATTTTGATATGGACGCCCCGAACGAGTTAGGTGGTCTACATCTTGGTCTTCACCATTTTGGACTATTTCCTTGACTAGGGAGTGTTCAATGAGATACTCGTCTTCATCATCATCGGCCCATACTCCATTGACTGTAGCTAGTTCCCTCATTCTCATGATCTCGTCTTCTAATTGTGTAATTTGGTCGATTAGTTTATCAACCACGGCGACTACTTCTTGCATAGTAGCATTTTGGGAGAAAATTAGTGGCGCATGTTTTTTAGGTGTCGCATTGGGGTCATGTAAAGTTGTCACCACATTTTCCAATTCCGAAACTTGTATATCCACACTCCTTGCCCATGCGATGAAGTCGGTAATGGTAGGGGGAAATGGTAGAGTAGAACCCTTCATTCTCGATCGCGTGGATCTCATCTTCGACTGGAGAAATGAGGTGTGAACAATCTAAGGTAGATTCTTCACTTGTGATCACTAGAATTCCAAGAGGATTCTGAGTGTTGTTGGGCTTACCTCCCGGCGGTATTGGTAGTCGACCATCCTCAATCATGTCTTGAAGCACATTTTTCAATTTGTAGCATTTTTCTGTGTCATGTCCCTTACCCCTATGATATTCGCAGTATAAATTCTCATCCCAGAACTTGGATTTCTTATCCGGTTCGGGTGTAGGGCCTATGGGTTGGAGTTTGCCTTGTTTCATTAACCTTTTTAGAGCATTGGAATAAGTGTCCCCAAGATTTGTAAATTTCCTCGGTGGGGTACTCTTCTTGGATGGCTCGAGGAGGTTAACTTCATCGGTCTTGCTAGTGGAGCCGTAAGAACGACTTGTTGAGCCTTGATATCCTCGGCCTACCGTTTTGGACAAGAGCCCTTTACGGATGTCATCTTCGATCCTTGTCCCTAGCACGGTTAAATCTTTGAAAGTTTTGATGTTTTGGTACCTCAAATGACTCGCATAGAGGGGTTTTAGGTTGTACACGAACTTTTCCACGAGGGTAGCTTCGTCTGGGCGTTCAACTAGTTGGGTACTAGTCTTCCTCCACCTACTTAGGAAGTCGGTGAAACCTTCTTTGTCATTTTGGGTAAGAACCTCTAAAGTGCGCATGTTAACTTGGATTTCAGCATTATCCGCATATTGCTTAGCAAACTCGATCGCGGCATCTTCCCAGGTAGCGATCTTCTTATGTTCTAGAGAGTAGAACCATTGCTCTGGGATGGTGTCAAGAGATGAAGGAAAGATCCTTAAGAACATCTCGGGTTTGATGCCTTTGATAGACATGTAGTCCTTGAAAGCACGGATGTGATTCTGTGGACAACGGGGGCCCACGGGGGCGCTTGGGAGGAAGAGAACAAGCGTTTGCATTTTTGTTGGAGTCGCCACCAATTTTTATGGAAAATTGGAACCGTTCGAATACCTCGTGCCATGTCAAGACACAAAGTAGAGACATGAACACCAAGAAATCGTTACCCTTAGCATTCTATGTCTAGAATGACTCTCGTGGATGCCAATGAACACGGATGTTCACAGAGATCTGGAGTAAGGGGTGAGGGTACGTATTAGGAAGCTCTTTTGATCGAACACCTAATCCCGCCCGCCTCGATAGCGGCCTCTACTAATGATTAGGGACATCATTTATACTCGATATATCGTCGATTATATGCATGCAATGCAACATCCAAGTTTTGATCCTAACATGTGAGAAATTAGGCTAAGTCGGTCAACACGTAGTTTAGCATACAATTAATGTCGAAGTAGGATTTAATGCTCAATTACATGCGAAGGCATACAAATAAATCATACAAATGCGATAAATAATACAATAAGATAAAATTACAATAATAAAAATTACAATAATTACAATGGATTTAGCGATTTATGTCGAAAATACCTTTAAAACGGATAATTTGAGAAAAAAAGAAAAAAAGAAAGAATTAACGAACAAATCAGTGGGTGATAATACGGATAATAGTTAATTATACGTAAGCTAATTAAACTAGGTCAAGCAACAACGGAGTTCAGAGACAGAACTCATCCTGGAAAAGGCGCAAGAGATCGCGCCCTTTGGAAGAGCGCGGCGATTCTTTGCGTCATTCAAGGGTGAGTTCTGGCTGTGAAGCCGGAACTGCAAATCGTTAATATTAATTGGTAAATTTAAAGGATCGATTAATATATTTACTCGGATGGAAGTGATTAATGGGTTATTTACATGAGAATGATGGTCATAAAAGCAATAAAACATGGATGAGACGGAATTAAACGAATTAATTACAAGATTAATGATTGATTAGTGACATGGGTGAATAAAATAGACTAAATATGATGAATTAATGACAAATCAATGACGAATATGACAATAAACAGACGAAATATATCAAAGAAGCGAATTCCAGAAACTCAATATGAACGAATTGAACCTCTAAAACCCGGAATTGAATTTAATGACGAAAACCCGCAAATATGAGATTACTTGGGATTTAAGTCGGATTTAATGATGAACTAGATGTGTTAATGAATGATAAATAATATACATGTGAAATTATTATGCTATCATACCAAAGAATTGAAGAACAAACGAAATCAAAAACAAAAGAAAACGAATTACAGAGGACGAAGGAAGAAGAAAGGAAGCAGGAATTGCGGCAGCCTCATGAAGAAGCGCAGCAGGAACTACGCTCCTTCGAAGAGGCGCAACAGTTGCTGCGTCCTTTCTCGACGGTTTGTCTTCTGGAAATCCGTAAAAAGAGGTTTTAAACGAGGTTTTAGAAATCGATTTTAAGAGGTATTTTCGACATAAATCTTACATTATGATACAAAAAGTAAATAACAATAATAAAAGAGATATTTACACCCTCAGACTTACATGTTTGACGAAACGAGATGAACTAAGTTATCGATTAGTGATGCTCGACTCGAACTATAACGCAAATATGAAAGTGCCCTCGTAAGAGGAAAACGATTAGATTAATTAAGTTGATTGATGTGGAGTTGGTCAAATTGGTCGGTCATGCAAACGAGGCTGGAACTCAGAAGGATCCGAGCTTACATGGTCGAATGTTCAAGCACGTAGACGCCAAAAAGTAAGAACAAAAGTCTAGAATGCAAAGGGAGAAGAGAAGGGCGGACACTCGCGTGAGAAATATGAGGAGCGAAGGCTCCTATTTATACTAATCACGTGAAGGAATTAGGGTTTCGGAGAGTCTTTGGAAGTGAATCTCGGAAAGATATGAAAAAGATACGAGAAATACGCAGAAAAGGACCTGGGAAGAGGCGCAGCAGCCACTGCGTCTCTTGGAAGAGGCGCAGCACCTGCTGCATCTGTTCCCAAGTGGTTTCCTCCTGCGGAAGAAAGATTTCCGTGTTTAAGTTATGGAAGGATGAAATAATTTGGTTTTCCTTATTATTTTGTATGAATATTTCGGGAAATTGTTTACCAAAGAATAAAGATTGTGAAATATTTATAAAATATGGAATAGAAATATCCGGAACATTCCAGAACATTCTGACTCGGGATTTAACGGTTATTAGAAAATGAAGACGTTTTTAGGCCCGGACTCCAAATGTACTCTAATTACTGTCAAAACGACCGTATCGGCACATAGATGACAACTAAGAGGTAGACATTAATGTTTGAGCAATCACTTGACGATAAACTTATGAACTGTCATAAATCGTTCCGCGTACCAAACATGCGACCCAATCATCACCGGGTGGTTTGCGAGGGGTGCAGAAATGAGGTATCTACAGAGCCCCCACTTTGACTGAGGCTTGGACAAGGCGAAAGTCAAAGTATAGCCATCAGGTCAATCGAAGATTACAACCTGACGACTATGGCGACGCGAGGCAGCTCAAGGGGTCTGAGCCAAGGACCTATCGTCGGGAACATTTTAGAGTCTGTCGACTATCGGGGAGGGTCGTTTAAAGTCCATTAGACTACGTAAGGAAGCTCGCCAGCCATAAGAAGAGATAATACCCGAGACTTCTTTCTCAAGATGCTTCCGGAGGTGCATATGAGCTAAGGGTAAGCGTGGGAGCTAAGATATATAAGGATTGGTGCTAGGGTATGGGGCCCTAAAGGAAAGCGTCGACGGGAAAGAGGCCAAATATAAGTTCAACTTAAGGGTAACTAAAGCTTGGGTATAGGAACTCTATCGGTTTGGGAACTTAAAGGCTTATGAACCTAAAAGGATTTGGGATCCTAGGGTTAAGAAATCCTAACTTCGGGTTTACGAACCGGAGGCTTCGATTTGGGAACTTCTGGAGAATGACACCTTTGTCGAACTCCGAGGGGAAACAAGAAATATTGTGAGTAGCAGGACACAGGCGGGAACTGCTGGGGGAAATCTGTTCGTGTTCAGCTTCGAACAAACATCGGAAGAAATAGGGGCTGATGTCGATCTCCATGTCTTGAGAGGAAGTGACTGTCGGTCGTGAACTCTCGTTGGGGAACATAATCGGGAACCAATCTCCATGTCTCGAGAGGGAAAGTCTACCCGCTTACTCTCTTTGGGGAAATATAAGGAAGGCGTGTCGAAACACCTGTGAAGAAGTATCCGCTCGTTGTGACAAGCAAGGTCTTGGAAGCGATAAATAACGTATAACAGTCTGCTGTCGGCTTAGAAATGCGGGCCGGAACGAAAGATAATCGTCAAACGGACCAAAAAGAGGTAAAAATGTAAAGTGGCAATGAGGAAGAGGCGCACCAAAGATGGGCCCACTAATAACGAACTCATAACGAATTTTTGAAAACTCGTATGGAGGGAACACCAGGAAGAGGCGCAGCAAGAGCTGCGTCTCTTGGAAGAGGTGCAGCGCCTGCTGCGTCTGTTCCTGAAGGTGGCTTTTCTGCGTAAAAACGCGATAAACAGAGGGATTATTTCATTTGTTTCGAAACATAAATCTCACAATACTCTCTCAAATCTTAACCATTTCTGCCAAAGTTTGATCCAAAAGCTTGCATTAATCATGACTAATCGAGGTATGTGTATCATTCTTGCATTAATCTTCCATATTTGCTCAAATTGAATCGAAAAAATTAGGGTTTTCAACCCAATTAATTCGAAAATTTGGGGCTTTTCCCCCAAATGGATTTGCCTTGTGAAATTGGTATTAGAAATGGATAATTGGTAATATAAGGAACATAACCATGTATTTGTTTCGAATTTTCGTTGAGTTTTGAGCATTTGAGTGAAATTGAGACGGTTTCACAGCTGGACCGTAAATTGCTTCGAAAATAGCCTTAGGATTGCCCATTTGCGATGAAACTTGATATTTGAGATCCTTGGATGATGGGTAAACTTCCTACCATCTTGGAATTTTGGTTTGTGACGGCTTTTCAGGACACTTTTCTAGGGCATAATCGCCGTTATAACGAAATGCTGCCGAAATTTCGGCTCGAACCCATGACTAGGCTTCAAATTAGGCTTGACTTGACCCTAATTACCACATGAGTGATCGGGTTTGTGAGAATATGGCCAAAGATGGCGAGAAAAGAGCGATTTTAGGGCTTCCGAAGGCTCGAAAATCCCTTAACCAAGGCTTGTCGTCACGTGACGCGGCCTAAATTACTTTAATGTTGCAGGTGATGAGGCTTCTACTTCTGGGAGAGCTCCCATGGAGATAGACACTGCTGTGATCGAGGAGGCTTTGGAGCAGGCTTTCACCGCTGCGGTGATGGCTGCTGGGGACGAGGTCTACGAGGAGGAGGCTGTTGAGGAGGAGGAGGCTTCGAGGCGGGCCAACGTTGGGCGAGGAGGTCGTCAGCTGAGGGGAGCTCCCGAGTGGGCTGAGACCTGGGACAACAGACACTTACTTTAGGCTGGAGAGGGTCACCTGTCCTACAGGACGGTGAAGAGCTTGGTAAATAGGAGTTCACTACTCATCACTCACCTTTTTCATTTATTTCATTTGCTCATATCTTATCCAACTTTCATTCAAAACTAAAGATAGCTTTTTGTTTCAAATCACAATAGGAGACCGGGAACATCAGGTCGTTCTCGGGTTACACGACAGCGATGGAGTGCTACGAGCGGCTGTCGGCGGAGGAGCGCGCCATGATCGAGCGTGGAGCGTTTGGTGCATTGGTGCAGGCTTGGAGGGATATCGCGAAGAGGAAGTTGCGGGCTAACCTTAGCATGGTCCGCGCTTTCTTGGACCGATTCTGGGACACGACTTCCACTTTTCACATGCCTTTTGGTGAGGTGGGAGTCACTCTGGAGGACTACGGCATGATTTCTGGTCTGCCGTGTGGGTCTGAGGCTGTGGAGTGGCCGAAGACTGCCATGAGGGTGGACTCGGCCGAGGCTAGGAGGTTGATCGGCTGGAACTTGTCGCCGAGGGCTGTTACAGTGGCGGGTTTGATGCCCAGTTCCTACGTTCGAGACTACTTTGCGGGAAAGATCCCGGCGCTGGTGACGATTGACGGGAGGGAGGGGAGACGGCTCCTCCTCCCTGTACAGCTGAGCAGAGGGTCCGCTTGTGGCTTTGGTGGTTTCTGTCTTCGATTTACCTCGGAGACAAGGGAGAGAGGCTGTCGACGAAGCTTCTTCCCTTCCTTTTCGACCCGAGAGCTCCCTAGGGCGTTGGGGACCTGGTCATCTTGGTTTTGCGGTCCTCATCCGCTTCATGAGGGCCGTGGTTCGTCCGGAGTTGATGGAGAAGGGGACTTCTCCTGGCGCTGTCGGACCTGGACTACTGCTGGAGGTATGAACCTTCATTTAGACTAAAATCAATTCCTTTTCTTATCAAATTACGAAAGATCGATATTGACTATCTTGCTTTACAGGCGTGGGTGTACTCCTACTTTCCGAGCCTCTCGCCCAAGAGGACGGAGCCGCTAGAGAAGGCCTATCCCGTGGCGAGGGATTGGGTGATGTGCAGGACGAAGAGCAAGCGTTCCTCTCACGGCGTTTACCGGCGGGACGTGAACGCTCTTCAGCTAGACAGCGTAAGCATCTCACTTATATTCATTTTGCTTCTTACATTGCTTTTAATTGATCATAAGAATGATTCCTTGTTTGTCTTGTCCCAGTGGGTGCCCAGGCCTTGGGCGGAGTACGCTGGAGCGCCTCCTTTTGTGGTTGAGGTCCTTCGACCTAGGACCTCGAGCCGGCTGCTGCTGAGGACGTCGATGGGTCCTGTGTGGTACTTGGGCGAGCGTTTGGCTCGTCAGTGCTCTCGGGATGTGTTGACGGTTCCCATCGATCCTCCTAGGACGATGTTCAGGGAGCCTTCTGAGGCAGAGAGGGAGGCCGACTCGGCTGGCGCTAGTGGTGATGCCCTCCTTATTCCTGGCGAGGACTACTCGGCGTTCCTCTACGGGAGGTTGGCGTACTGGCCGGTTGTGGTGAGTATGATTTCTCTCCTTTATTTTTGATTTTAAAACTACGATGAAAGATCATCGATTAATGGGAAACATTTGTATTTGCAGGAGGTTGAGGCGGCGGGCATCGAGCCCCCAGAGTACCCCGAGACCCTCGAGTACACAATTGATTGAACTTCATTCAATTATTGAGGACTTCTTTTTTGAAAATGCAGGTTGCGCCGTCTCGGTTTGTGGCGTTATAGAGGGTGGCCAACCGGCTGCGAGCTACTGCCGTCGAGGCACTTGTCGGTGGTCGAGGTCGTCAGGTATGAACCTTGTGCCTATTTCATTTTTGAATTTTGATTTTCCAACTTCTCTTATAATTGCTTGACATGAGCCAATTTTGTTGTTTACAGGGGGACCGTGAGCTGGAGCGAGAGTTGGCTCAGTCTCAGGAGGAGACAGCTCGCTTGTTGAGGGAGCTCGAGGTTCGAGACGCCGAGATTGCTGCTCTTGCGGCAAGAGTTGCGGAGCTGGAGGGTGACCGACAGTAGTTTTGCTTAGTTTGTATCTTGCACATTTGTACATTTGGACCTTCATTTTGAACATTTGGACTTTGTTTGGGGCTCGAGCCCCCAGTTTGTTGTACATTTTCTTTTTTTGGTGTGTATATGATGGCCTGAGTGCCTTTGCTGCTGGGTTGCGTTGCTTGTATCTGCAGGTTAGCTTTGAACAGGTTTGGTAGATGACGGTTTATGCCGTCATGCTGCCGAAATTTACATAGAAATCACGTAGAACATATATTTACACATGGCCTGAATTAGCGCAAAACGAATGACTCAAAAGAATGCAAAAATGAAAGCAAAAATGCAAAAAATGCAAAACTTTTGCCGGAAATGACCGGACGGTAGGGAGGGTTACCCCTAAAAAAGAAAAAAAAATAGAAACCTATAAGTTAGAAATGAAATGAAAAAAGAAATGAAAGAAATATATGAATGAAATAATTATATGAATTTTGAAATGAGTTAAATTATAATGAAAATTATTCCCTAAGAAAAGAATTACATTAAAATGACAATTATTTCCTGAAAAGGTACAAGTGTGGTAAAATGACGAGAATGTTGATATCGTCTCGAAATGCGTGCCCGCGGAATTAGGAAACACGAAATATGGTAACTTCCACGTTTTACCAAAATAATAACCCGTAAGAATAGGAAATTATGCATTAAGGAATTTAGGAAAGATCCAACGCGGAAAATCACAGAAAACTAGCTAAGGAAGAGGCGCAGCATGAGCCGCGTCCCTTTGAAGAGGCGCATCAGGTGTTGCGCCTGTTCCCAGGTGCTTCTGTTCTGGCAGATTTTAGGAAACAGATTTTAGTATAAATAGAGACGTCGATAGAGCTTTTATTCACACAATTCTTCCGTCTCTTCTTCGTCTTATTACATAGAATTCTCAAAATAAGCACTCATCATGAATACTTTAGAAATTTGCCTAAAAGAATGGACCAACGAATTTTCAAATATGGAGAAATATGACATGGGCGCCTATAATCTTGGATCTTTGTTAATTTTGAAGCTTATCAAGGTTGTCAAACCATTCCTAGGTGCTTGTCTTGATTATTGGGACCCGAATTATCATGTTTTTGCTTTCCCAGGAGGCGATATTTGCCCATTTCCTGAAGAAATTGCTGCGATTGGTGGATGGGATTCAGAACACTTGCCCGCCATTCCTTCTACTTCGCAAGGGTACAAAAGCAAATTTAGAGACTTGCTTGGGTTGACAAGGCTTGAGGTGGACCGTTTAGTGACCTCGAAAGGAGTGCGAATGTTGGACTTTATTGACCGATTTATCAACAAGGCCGACCCCACCGTTTCTTATGTTTCTAGGCGAAGGGCATTTGGATTTTGCCTGTTGCATGTGTATGTCCTTCAAGGGCATGTTGATGAAGACTTGAGAGGTGATCCTCGTCTTTTGGGCCTTGTTGAGCAAATGGAGCTGCGCAGGAGCCCAGCTTGTTTATGTCTAGGAGAGATCCTGTTGGGCTTGGATAATAGGAAAGCCAATCGCGACCTACCGTATTTGGGAAGTCCCGTTATCTTGCAGGTAAAAGCACATCTCTTTTTTTCTTTTTTTTTTCGTTTCTTTTTGTTTCGTTTTCTTTTTGTTTTTTTTTTCGTTTCTTTCGTCTAATACCCGCTTTTGGTAGGTTTGGCTTATGGAACGGCTTCGATTGATCGAGCCCCCAGTTCATGTTCCTTCCTATCATGCTCGTTCGATTGCAATGACGACCAGGCTTTACATGGTGGACTTCACTCGAGTCTGCAATTATTGGGAGAATAAACTGAAGAGTGATGATGGCCCCTTGATTAGGTGGATCGTACCATGGTGGCACCTCAAATCTGTCACTGGAGTGTCTTCTTTGGATCCTACTCGATCTCTGCGCATTCCTGGCTTGGAATTCATGGTGTGCATCTTCTCGGAAAGGCTGATGAGGCAGGTTGGACTAAAACAGACGATCCCGAAGCTTGATACTGTCCCGCAGATTGCCGTGGCGCTTACTACAGGGAGCCGAAGGGAGTGGGCCATTATATGGGCTCAAAGAAATGTATGGTTCTTGAACTCTTCTGCTAATGCTTTATGGGTGTTGGATTCTTATCTGCGATGGAGGAAAGCTACTACTCCGGAAGAGCGCGAGAAATTGAGGAAGCGCGGGCCCGTTGACTACAAGGTGCGCGAGGTGGAAAAAGAGAAAGAGAAGCATCTGACCGAGGGAGAGGAAGAAGCCGGGTTTCGAGTTGTTCATCTTTCGAAGAAACCGAAGACCTCTCCTGTCGTGGACAAAGTGATTGACAAGAATGGGAAGTCTAGGCCTCGAGAAAGACCGTTGGTGATTAGGTCCGAAGTGGCGCAAGAGCGTCCGGCTCGAGGTCGTGACAAGAAGTATGACAAGAATGACAAGAGCAAAGGGAAGATGGAGGAATTAGAAAATGAAGGTGGGGTTTATTATTTATTATTATTATTATTGTTGTAATAAAAAGGTGGGGTTTTTAGAATCCTAGCCTATTTTTATTTTTTATTATGTAGCGTATTATTATTAGAAAATGAATGAAATTAATTGGTTATGAAACCGTTGTGATTTTTCTATTTATTATTCTTGTCGAATTCCAAATGCAATGCAAATGTCCTTCTATTTACATTTTAAAATAATGGGTTGTATCCTGTGAAGGATTGCCTACGTATTCATTAAAAATGAAATCAAACCCTTGCGCGTAGTTCGAGTAAATGTAAAAGAATAATTGTTCTAAGCAATAGCTTGTAATGAACTTAGAAAATAAGCATGAGCTTTTTACTTACTCTGAAGGTGCAGTTTAGTTTATTCGATGATATGAGGATGACAAATTTGTCAAAACGCAAGAGCAAAGTGACATTAGCTTATTTCAGCTTGGCCAGGGGCCGTTTATTAAGTGCCACAAGAGCGACACGTGAGGTTACGCGAGGCGCGTTTTTGTTCCTATTCTAGGCATAATACCGTTTTAGTTGGTCGAGGTTTGTTGGGTTGGAAAACTCATTCCCATCTAGGTCTGTGATTCTAACCGCACCCCCTGGAAGTATGGACTTGACTAGAAATGGTCCGGCCCAATTAGGTTTGAACTTTCCCCGTGGATCGACAGGTAAAAGAGCTCTAACCGATTTGAGTACTAAGTGTCCTTCCTTGATGTTTCTTGGCCTAACCCTTTTGTTGAAAGCGCGTTTGATACGTGCTTGATATGTTTGGATGTTATGCAAGGCGCGTAGCCTACGTTCATCCAGGAGGATGAGTTCTTCATATCTATCCCTCTTCCAATCGGCTTCTGGGATTTGACTTTCGAGTAAGATACGCAGGGATGGTATCTCTAACTCGACTGGTTGTACAGCTTCCATGCCGTAGGTTAAATAGAAAGGAGTGGCCCCAGTGGGCGTCCTAACAGATGTGCGATATCCCCACAAAGCAAAGGGTATCTTGCTTGGCCAATCTCGATAGTTGTCAATCATTTTCTTGAGAATTGTGACAACGTTCTTGTTTCCCGCCTCTACCGCGCCATTAGTCTGTGGTCTATAGGGCGAAGAGTGGTGATGCCTAATTTTGTACTTGGCTAGCAACTGCTCAGTCTCAGCTTGGAAATGTGATCCATTATCACTAATGATCTCATGTGGACAACCGTATCGAGAGATGATGTTGTTTTGTATGAACTTTGCCACGTTTTTAGCCGTGAGACTAGTGTAGGAAGCTGCTTCTACCCATTTGGTGAAGTAGTCGATTGCTACTAGGATGAAACAGTGACCTCCTGTTTCGGCTGGGGTTATCTTCCCAATTATGTCAATTCCCCAGGCAGAAAATGGCCAAGGAGATGTCATCGTATAGAGCAACGAAGGAGGGACATGTTGTACATTCCCGAAGATTTGGCAATTGTGGCAATGTCTTACATATTTGATGTAATCGGATTCCATTGTGGTCCAATAGTACCCCAAACGTGTGATTTTCTTTGCCATCATGGGCCCACTCATGTGAGGACCGCATTCTCCATCGTGGACTTCTTCCATTACTTTCCGTGCCTGTGAATGATCAAGGCAACGTAGGATTACACCAAGAGGTGTTCTTTTGTATAACTCTCCTTGCATGAGAACGTATTGGGAAGCTAGTAGGCGTATAGCACGTTGTTCCCTTTTGTCCATATCAGGTGGATAGGTACCATTGAGCTTAAAGTTTAGGATTGCTTGGAACCAGGGTTCCTGTGCGATTTCCTCTTCATCGGTGATTTGGTGGACATAAGCCGGCTCTGACCGTCGTTCGATGCATAAAGGCATTTTTACCATGTCATCCGGCATATTAATCAAAGATGCGAGTTTTTCAAGAGCATCCGCAAATTGATTTTCTTTCCGAGGTAGGTGTAGATAGGTTACGTGATCAAAGAATTGGGCTACTTGGTCTATTCTAGCTTGATAAGGTGCTAAGATTTCGCTTCGAATTTTCCAAGATCCCGTAACTTGATTGATGATCAGGGATGAATCCCCATGTACTCGGAGGTTTTTGATGCCTAAGGTCACTGCCGCTTGTAGTCCAATGAGACAAGCTTCGTATTCTGCAGCGTTATTTGTCACCTCGAAGTCGAGTTTGACAGAGATTGGTGTATGCTCGCCTTCAGGAGAAATGAGTAACACTCCTATTCCAAATCCTCTTAAGTTTGATGCTCCATCAAAGTAAAGGTCCCAGGAGTCTACATCAGTTTGGAGTATATCCTCGTCTGGATTTGACCAAGTATCTATCGTTTGTGCATCGTTGATGGGATTTTCTGCGAAGAATTCGGCAACGGCGCGCCCTTTTATAACTTTCAGAGGCACGTATTTGAGATCGAATTCTGAGAGCATCAAAGTCCATCTTGCTAGGCGTCCGTTGAGGACGGGTTTCTCGAAGAGGTATTTGATTGGATCCATTTTGGAGTATATTTTGACGGAGTAGCTAAGCATGTAATGGCGTAGCTTCTTCGTTACCCACACAAGAGCGAGGCATGTCTTTTCGAGTTGTGAGTATTTACACTCGTACTCCAAGAACTTCTTACTATGGTAGTAGATAGCTCTTTCATCACTTCCTACAGTTTGGGCTAGCATGGTACCCATGGCGGTTTCGGTTACTGTGAGATATAAACCAAGAGGTTGATCTCGTTGAGGTGGCATGAGCACTGGTGGTTTAGCCAATATATCCTTGATTCGGTCAAATGCCTTTTGACAATCATCATCCCACATTGTGTGGTCCGTTTTCTTGAGCTTCTTAAAGATAGGTTCGCAAATCATGGTGAGTTTCGATATGAATCGACTTATATATTGCACTTTTCCCAGGAATCCTCTGACTTCTTTTTCTGTTTGAGGTTGTGGCATTTCGATTAGAGCCTTGATCTTGGAAGGGTCTACTTCTATACCTCGTTGGCTAACGACGTATCCCAGGAGTTTACCAGACGTTACTCCGAATGCACACTTCTGAGGATTGAGCCTCATGTTGTACTTTCGTAGTCTTGCGAAAAACTTGCGAAGGTTCGCAATATGTCCCTCTCTATCTTTGGACTTGACAATCATGTCGTCTACGTATAACTCAACTTCTTTATGCATCATGTCATGTAGGAGTGTGGTTGCGGTGCGTTGATATGTAGCTCCGGCGTTGATTAACCCAAACGGCATTACCGTATAGCAATAGGTTCCCCATTGAGTGACGAAAGCGGTCTTATGCATGTTTTCTATGGCCATCTTGATTTGGTTGTAACCCGCATATCCATCCATGAAGGATAGTAATGCGTGGTCTGCAGTATTGTCCACCAATATGTCGATATGTGGTAGAGGAAAGTCATCTTTAGGACTTGCTTTGTTTAAATCTCTGAAATCAACACAAACACGGATTCTCCCATCCTTTTTGGGTACGGGCACTATGTTGGGTACCCAGTCAGAATACTCGGAAACTTTAATGAACCCGGCTTTGAATTGCTTATCGACTTCTTCTTTAATCTTGAGAGCCCATTCCGTTCTCATTCGACGAAGCTTCTGTTTCACAGGCTTGAAACCTGGCTTAATCGGGATTCTATGTTCGGCGATATCCCTGTCGATCCCTGGCATGTCTTTGTAGGACCAAGCGAAAACGTCTTTGAACTCGTTTAGGAGGTCTATGAAATCGTCCCTTTCGGTAGAGCTCAAGGTAGTCCCTATCCTAAGTTCTTGGGGTTCTAGTTCGGTTCCTACATTGATGGGTTCAGTGTCCTCTATTACTGGTCCCCCTTCCCCTTCCTGTAGTATTTCTTTGGCTACGTAGGGAGGTATTTCAATTGAGTCTGGGTCTTGGCCATCCTCAGTATCATCGTAAACAGAATTGCACTCAAGATAACACGAAGAGTAAGCAAAACCTGATTTATTCATATTAAAGTTTGAGAGAAGTTGAAACAAAGAAGCCATCTGATCTGTGGTCAGTGGCGGCAAAGGGACAGTGGTTGGGACATTTCCCGAACTACTGTTACTACTCGAGGCTAAGCTAGGAGAAACAAAGGGAATGGGGATGACGACAGGAGGTGACTCCTTAGCGACTCCTCTAGACTCTGACTCTGACTCCGACTCCGACTCTGACTCGAATTCATCGTCTTCTGGTTCTCCTTTGAACATCTCTCCTTCTCCAGTGGTGAGCTTGAAGAGTCTTCCTTGATTGTTGGTCCACTTGATTGATCTTCTCCATCCTTTCTGCTGACTTGCGTTAGTTTCCGTGATTAACGCGGTGGGGTTGAAGTGATCGTCTTGAAGTATCATGGTAATGATCTCATCCTGCGCGGCTCTAACGAATCGATCCTCTCCAAACAATAGACTAACAGCTTGTTCGTCTTAGCAAGGTGCTTGACGGGTTTTGACGGTAGGAACCGTTTCTGGAGGGATGAAGTAGCAATCGTGAAAGATCTCGATTCCGGCTAGCTTCCTCTCGATATAATGCCAAGGCTCGGGAAATCCGTGAAAGAGTTCTAGACTTCCTTCCTTAACAAAGTACCCATTTAGGGTAGGGAGATAGGGTCGCATTTGGACTCCTACATACTTACGGTTTTGAACTTGAGCAAGCATCTCGAGAACTTCCTCTTTAGTGGGTTTGTACCCTAGTCCAAGTGGTATCCTTTTTGAGTTGCCTTCCTTGTATGGTGCGAAGGTGTTTCTTCGGATAGGGTTCAAAGGCATTCCAGGGAAGTATCCCTGGGATTTGAGTATGTGGTTGACCACCAAGTTGGAGTATGGATCATAGTATAAGGGTGCCAACTCGCTTTCTATGACACTTATGCTTTGGAAGCCCCCAAGTTCATATACTGGATCTGCAAGGACTTGATTGTTTGACTTCTTTTCGATTATTGCCTTGATGGGTGACGAAGTGATCGTCACCACTTTGCCATTTAGTGGGATCTTGATCTTTTGATGAAGGGTGGATGTCACCGTTTTGGAAGCGTGAATCCAAGGTCTTCCTAGGAGTATGTTGAAGGAAGCTTCAATGTCCACTATTTGGAAGTTAACCTTTCGCTCGATTGGCCCTGTGGCTATGGTTAGGTTAACGAGTCCTACTACCTTTCGGCGTGTACCATCATATGCGTGAACACCTTGATTGGTAGGGGTCCAATCCGACTCTTTCATGCCTAATTTGTATGCCGTTTTGAGGGGTATGACGTTGACCGCGGAGCCATCATCAACCAAGGTCATTGGCACATTCTTCTTTAGACAAATGACAGTAATGTAGAGAGCCAAGTTGTGACTAGCGCCGAAAGGTGGCAAATCTTCATCTGAGAAAGTAATAGGATTACTTAGCTTTGGTGATTCTTGGAAGACCAAGTTGACTACCTCTTCGGGTGTCGAGTTATGTGCTACACTTAGCTTGGCCAAAGCTTGTAGTAAAGCTTGGCGATGTGGGAATGAGTTTGCTACTAATTGCCAGACTGAAAGATCAGCCTTTGTCTTTTGTAATTGCTTGAGCAAATGATCAGTGGGGTCTTCTTCGTTATCATTTGGTGTGACAACGTTGGTTGGACCATTTTGAGTAGCATTTTGATATGGACGACCCGAACGAGTTAGATGGTCCACATCTTGGTCTTCTCCATTTTGGACTATTTCTTTGACTAGGGAGTTTTCAATGAGATATTCGTCCTCATCATCATCGGCCCAAACTCCATTGATCGTAGTTATTTCCCTCATTCTCATGATTTCGTCTTCTAGTCGTATGATTTGGTCGACTAGTTTATCAACCACGGCGACTATTTCTTGCATAGTAGCATTTTGGGAAAAGATTAGTGGCACATGTTCCTTGGGTGTTGCGTTTGGGTCATGTAAAGTTGTCACCACATTTTCCAATTCC
Source organism: Silene latifolia (assembly GCF_048544455.1). Lineage (NCBI taxonomy): Eukaryota > Viridiplantae > Streptophyta > Magnoliopsida > Caryophyllales > Caryophyllaceae > Silene > Silene latifolia. The sequence continues at coordinate 198,963,219 of NC_133536.1, read as the reverse complement.
CAAACTTGCCTATCCACACTCCTTGCCCATGTGATGAAGTCGGAAATGGTAGGGGAGATAGTAGAGTAGAACCCTTCATTCTCGATTGCGTGGATTTCATTTTCAATTGGAGAAATGAGGTGTGAACAATCTAAGGTAGATTCTTCACTTGTGATCACTAGAATCCCAAGAGGGTTCTGAGTGTTGTTGGGTTTACCTCCCGGCGTTATTGGTAGTCGACCATCTTCAATCATGTCTTGAAGCACATTTTTCAATTTGTAGCATTTTTCTGTGTCGTGCCCCTTGCCCCTATGGTATTCACAGTACGAGTTTTCGTCCCAGAACTTGGATTTCTTTTCGGGTTCGGGAGTAGGTCCTATGGGTTGGAGTTTACCTTGTTTCATTAACCTTTTTAGAGCGTTGAAGTAAGTATCCCCAAGGTTTGTGAATTTCCTTGGTGGGGTACTTTTCTTGGATGGCTCGAGAAGGTTAACCTCATCGGTCTTGCTAGTGGAGCCGTATGAACGACTTGTTGAGCCTTGATATCCTCGACCTACCGTTTTGGACAAGAGCCCTTTACGGATGTCATCTTCAATCCTTGTACCTAGTACGGTTAAGTCCTTGAAGGTCTTGATGTTTTGTTATCTCAAATGATTGGCATAGATGGGTTTGAGATTGTCCACGAACTTCTCCACAAGGGTAGCCTCATCCGGGCGTTCAACTAGTTGGGTACTAGTCTTTCTCCACCTACTTAGGAAGTCGGTGAATCCTTCTTTGTCATTTTGGGTAAGAACCTCTAGAGTGCGCATGTTAACTTGGATTTCGGCATTATCCGCATATTGCTTAGAAAACTCGATTACGGCGTCTTCCCAAGTAGCGATCTTTTTGTGTTCTAAAGAGTAGAACCATTGCATTGGGATGGTGTCAAGAGATGAAGGAAAGATCCTTAAGAACATCTCGGGCTTGATGCCTTTGATAGACATGTAATCCTTGAAGGCACGGATGTGGTTCAAAGGGTTTTCGTGCCCCTTGAATTTAGGGATATCTGTCATATTGAAGTTGGTTGGCAATTTGGAGTTGACGGCCTCATACTTGCGATTATTCTCCCTATAAATGTCATCCCCTTTAAGGTACATCAATTGCTCCTCTAAGTATTGGAGCCTTTTCTCGGCTACAGTTAGTCCCATGGGAGGATTTTCGTCCCTGGATTCACTCGCGAAGTCACCTACTATTTCACTTTCGTGAGGAGGCAATCTCCCCTCTACGGCGTAGATCCGACCTTCGATAGTGTCAAGGCGGTCATACACTTGGTCTTGAGTAACTTGTATTTGAGCTAACGCGGCTAGGATTCGATCATTACCATCTTGAAGTTGGTTGAAATTCACGTCGCTTGTTTCAGGCATCTTGAAAAACTGGATGAGAGATCGATGACGAATCAAAACACGATCGACCATTCTAACACACTTGCTAAGAGAAGAAATGTTTTGACTCATGAAGTGGGTGTGTGCCACTTGTGTTGAGTGAAATTTGAAGAAAAGACAAGGTTTGAAAATGTGTATCCTAGCCAACTATAGTGTAGTTGTAGGAGTGGACTCGAAGTGAGGTTTTGAAATGGGCTTGGGCCCGAATTTTGACTCGACAAATGGACAGAGTTTTGACTGGGTTTTGCGCTAATTGAAGGCCTATTTCGAAATTTTTGTTAGAAAAGAGTTTTGATTTTTTTTACAAAAATCGTCATGGTTTTGTTCAGAAATGTTTTGACTCATGAAGTTGGCTTTTTCGAAATTTACATCTTTAAAGGGATTTTGATTTTACAAAAATCGTCATGGTTTCGTTTAGAAATGGCGATCATGTAAGGTACAAACATTTATACAAGCATTATAACGGGATGCTGAGTGCATTTAAAAGGGTTTTGGTTTAAAGGGTGGGTTGCCATACCGAACAATCAAACCCGAAGTCTGTGGAGAGGCTCGTACCAAACAAGAGTAAGGCCGATTCCTAGTCCATTTCCTCAAGTAGTGAAGGTCCTTGATACAAACAAGAGTAAGCATCATGGTATGGATGACTTCAATCGCTATCCATCCTTAGGCCCAAATAAGAATTAGGACCGTTTAGACGGGACGATTGGTCGAATTGGTTGGGATGAGCCTAGGAAGGCCGAATGAAACGGTCTAGGAAGACCGAGTTATGAAAACCGACAATTTTCTTGTACAAACTATTCCCTAACCTTGTTCAAGTTTCACCCTTGGCTACACGTAAGTGTATGATCCCCAGCGGAGTCGCCAAACTGTGGACAACGGGGGCCCACGGGGGCGCTTGGGAGGAAGAGAACAAGCGTTTGCATTTTTGTTGGAGTCGCCACCAATTTTTATGGAAAATTGGAACCGTTCGAATACCTCGTGCCATGTCAAAACACAAAGTAGAGACATGAACACCAAGCAATCGTTACCCTTAGCATTCTATGTCTAGAATGACTCTCGTGGATGCCAATGAACACGAATGTTCACAGAGATCTGGAGTAAGGGGTGAGGGTACGTATTAGGAAGCTCTTTTGATCGAACACCTAATCCCGCCCGCCTCGATAGCGGCCTCTACTAATGATTAGGGACATCATTTATACTCGATATATCGTCGATTATATGCATGCAATGCAACATCCAAGTTTTGATCCTAACATGTGAGAAATTAGGCTAAGTCGGTCAACACGTAGTTTAGCATACAATTAATGTCGAAGTAGGATTTAATGCTCAATTACATGCGAATGCATACAAATAAATCATACAAATGCGATAAATAATACAATAAGATAAAATTACAATAATAAAAATTACAATAATTACAATGGATTTAGCGATTTATGTCGAAAATACCTTTAAAACGGATAATTTGAGAAAAAAAGAAAAAAAGAAAGAATTAACGAACAAATCAGTGGGTGATAATACGGATAATAGTTAATTATACGTAAGCTAATTAAACTAGGTCAAGCAACAACGGAGTTCAGAGACAGAACTAATCCTGGAACAGGCGCAGCAGGACTGCGCCCTTTGGAAGAGGCGCAGCAGTTGTTGCGTCTGTTCCAAGGGTGAGTTCTGGCTGTGAAGCCGGAACTGCAAATCGTTAATATTAATTGGTAAATTTAAAAGATCGATTAATATATTTACTCGGATGGAAGTGATTAATGGGTTATTTACATGCGAATGATGGTCATAAAAGCAATAAAACATGGATGAGACGGAATTAAACGAATTAATTACAAGATTAATGATTGATTAGTGACATGGGTGAATAAAATAGACTAAATATGATGAATTAATGACAAATCAATGACGAATATGACAATAAACAGACGAAATATATCAAAGAAGCGAATTCCAGAAACTCAATATGAACGAATTGAACCTCTAAAACCCGGAATTGAATTTAATGACGAAAACCCGCAAATATGAGATTACTTGGGATTTAAGTCGGATTTAATGATGAACTAGATGTGTTAATGAATGATAAATAATATACATGTGAAATTATTATGCTATCATACCAAAGAATTGAAGAACAAACGAAATCAAAAACAAAAGAAAACGAATTACAGAGGACAAAGGAAGAAGAAAGGAAGCAGGAACTGCGGCAGCCTCACGAAGAGGCGCAGCAGGAACTGCGCTCCTTCGAAGAGGCGCAGCAGTTGCTGCGTCCTTTCTCGACGGTTTGTCTTCTGGAAATCCGTAAAAAGAGGTTTTAAACGAGGTTTTAGAAATCGATTTTAAGAGGTATTTTCGACATAAATCTTACATTATGATACAAAAAGTAAATAACAATAATAAAAGAGAGATTTACACCCTCAGACTTACATGTTTGACGAAACGAGATGAACTAAGTTATCGATTAGTGATGCTCGACTCGAACTATAACGCAAATATGAAAGTGCCCTCGTAAGAGGAAAACGATTAGATTAATTAAGTTGATTGATGTGGAGTTGGTCAAATTGGTCGGTCATGCAAACGAGGCTGGAACTCAGAAGGATCCGAGCTTACGTGGTCGAATGTTCAAGCACGTAGACGCCAAAAAGTAAGAACAAAAGTCTAGAATGCAAAGGGAGAAGAGAAGGGCGGACACTCGCGTGAGAAATATGAGGAGCGAATGCTCCTATTTATACTAATCACGTGAAGGAATTAGGGTTTCGGAGAGTCTTTGGAAGTGAATCTCGGAAAGATATGAAAAAGATACGAGAAATACGCAGAAAAGGACATGGTAAGAGGCGCAGCAGCCACTGCATCTCTTGGAAGAGGCGCAGCACCTGCTGCGTCTATTCCCAAGTGGTTTCCTCCTGCGGAAGAAAGATTTCCGTGTTTAAGTTATGGAAGGACGGAATAATTTGGTTTTCCTTATTATTTTGTATGAATATTTCGGGAAATTGTTTACCAAAGAATAAAGATTGTGAAATATTTATAAAATATGGAATAGAAATATCCGGAACATTCCAGAACATTCTGACTCGGGATTTAACGGTTATTAGAAAATGAAGACGGTTTTAGGCCCGGACTCCAAATGTACTCTAATTACTGTCAAAACGACCGTATCGACACGTAGATGACAACTAAGAGGTAGACATTAATGTTTGAGCAATCACTTGACGATAAACTTACGAACTGTCACAAATCGTTCCGCGTACCAAACATGCGGCCCAATCATCACCGGGTGGTTTGCGAGGGGTGCAGAAATGAGGTATCTACAGATTCAAAGGGTTTTCGTGCCCCTTGAATCTAGGGATATCCGTCATGTTGAAGTTGGTTGGCAACTTGGAACTCACGGCCTCATACTTACTGTTATTTTCCCTATAAATGTCATCCCCTTTGAGATACATCAATTGTTCCTCCAAATATTGGAGTCGTTTCTCAGCTGCAGTCATTCCTATGAGAGGGTTTTCTTACCCGAAGTCGTTCACAAAGCTATCATCTACTTCACTTTCCCAAGGAGGCAACCTTGTTTCTACGGTATAAATTCGGCCTTCGATTGTATCGAGGCGGTCGTGCACTTGATCTTGAGTAACTTGGAGGCGAGCTAGCGCGGTTAGGATTTGATCATTACCATTTTGGGGTTGGTCGGTGCTTACGTCGCTTGTTTCAGGCATCTTGGAAACTGGATAAGAGATCGACGACGAATCAAAACACGATCGACCCTTCTAACACACTTACTAAGAGAGAAATGTTTTGACTTATGAAGTGGGCGTGTGCCACTTGTGTCGAGTGAGTTTTGAAGAAATGACAAAGTTTGAAAATGTGGGTCCTAGTCAACTGTAGTGTGGTTGTAGGAGTGGACTCGAAGTGAGGTTTTGAAATGGGCTTGGGCCCGGAATTTTGACTCGACAAATGGACAGAGTTTTGACTCGGTTTTGCGCTAATCGTTGGCTTTTTCGAAATTTACATCATTAAAGGGATTTTGATTTTACAAAAATCGTCATGGTTTCGTTTAGAAATGGCGATCATGTAAGGTACAAACATTTATACAAGCATTATAACGGGATGCTGAGTGCATTTAAAAGGGTTTTGGTTTAAAGGGTGGGTTGTCATACCGAACAATCAAACCCGAAGTCTGTGGAGAGGCTCGTACCAAACAAGAGTAAGGCCGATTCCTAGTCCATTTCCTCAAGTAGTGAAAGTCCTTGATACAAACAAGAGTAAGTACCATGGTATGGATGACGTCAATCGCTATCCATCCTTAGGCCCAAATAAGAATTTGGACTGTTTAGACGGGACGATTGGTCGAATGGGTTGGGTTGGGCCTAGGAAGGCCGAATAAACGATCTAGGAAGACCGAGTTATGAAAACTGACAATTGTCTTGTACAAACTATTCCCTAACCTTGTTCAAGTTTCACCCTTTTGGCTACACGTAAGTGTATTATCCCCAGTAGATTCGCCAAACTGTGGACAATGGGCCACCGGGGCGCTTGGGATACAAGCGTTTGCATTTGTGGAGTCGCCACCAATTTATTGTGGAAAACTGGAAACCGTTCGAATACCTCGTGCCATGTCAAGACACAAAGTAGTGACATGAACACCAAGAACTCGTTACCCTTAGCATTCTATGTCTAGAATGACTCTCGTGGATGCCAATGAACACGGATGTTCACAGAGATCTGGAGTAAGGGGTGAGGGTACGTATTAGGAAGCTCTTTTGATCGAACACCTAATCCCGCCCGCCTCGATAGCGGCCTCTACTAATGATTAGGGAAATTGTCTATACTCGATATATTGTCGATTATATGCATGCAATGCAACATCCAAGTTTTAATCCTAACATGTGAGAATTAGACTAAGTCGGTAAACAACTAATTTAACATACAATTGAGTCGAAGTAGGGATTTAGATTCAATTACATGTGATAACATACAAGTGATACAATAAAAGAAATATGATGATAAATACAATAATGAAAATTACAATAATTACATTGGGTTAATTGATTTATGTCGAAAATACCTTTAAAACGGATAATTTGGGAAAGAATAAACAAATAAATTAACGAACAGGAATTAGGCGATAATACGAATGACAATTAATTACATACGTAAACTAATTAAACTAGGTCAAGGCAGAACGAAAGTTCAGAGACAGAAATCAACTCGGAACAGCGCAGCAGATCGCGCCTCGGAAGAGGCGCAGCAGATTCCGCGTGCATTTCAAGGCTGAGTTCTGGCTGTGAAGCCGGAACTGCAAATCGTTAGTATTCGTGGGTGAATTTAGTGATTGATTATGATATTCGACTCGGATGAAAGTGATTTTAATACATTAATTACATGCGAATGAGTCATAAAAACGATAAAACATGGATGAAATGAATGCAAACGAATTAATTATATGAATGAAAGATTGATTAGTGACATGAGTGAACTAAATAGGTTAAATACGACGAATTAATGAAGAACTAATGACGGACAAACAGATGGGAATATATCAAAGATCGAATCCCAGAAACTCAATACGAAAGAATCGAATCTCTACAACCCGGATTGATTTTAATGACGAAAACCCGCAAATATTGGTTATAAGGGATTTAAGTCGGGATTTAACGATGAATTATATACTAACAGTGATTAATAATATGCAAAACTATCATGTGAACGAAACAAGAGCAATCAATGACGAAAGAAAACAAAGAAACGAAACTAACAGAGGACGAAGGAAGAAGAAAGGAAGCAGGAACTGCGACAGCCTCACGAAGAGGCGCAGCAAGTGCTGCGTCCCTTCGAAGAGGCGCAGCATTTGCTGTGTCCTTTCTCGACGTCTGTCTCCTGATAATCCGTAAAAAGGGTTTTAAACATGGTTTTATAAATCGGTTTTAGAAGTATTTTCGACATAAACCTTACATGATGATTACAAAAAGTAAATAACAATAAATAAAAGAGAGATTACACACCCTCAGACTTACATGTTTGACGAAACGAGATGAACTAAGTTTATGTTTAGTGATGCTCGACTCGAATGTAACGAAAGTGCCCTCGCAAGAGGAAAACGATTAAGATTGATTAATGGTTATTATTGTGGAGTTGGTCAAATTGGTCGGTCATGCAAAACGAGGCTGGTACTCAGAAATATCCGAGCTTACGTGGTCGAAAGTTCAAGCACGTAGACGCCAAAAAGTAAGAACGTGGTCTAGAATGCAAAGGGAGAAGAGAAGGGCGGACACTCGCGTGAGAAATATGAGGAGCGAAGGCTCCTATTTATACTAATCACGTGAAGGAATTAGGGTTTTCGGAGAAACTTTGGAAGTGAATCTCGAAAAGATATGAAAAGATACGAAAAATACGCAGAAAAGGACTTGGGAAGAGGCGCAAGCAGTGACTGCGTCCCTTGGAAGAGGCGCAACACCGCGCGTCCTGTTCCCAAGTGGTTTCCTCCTGCGGAAGAAAGATTTCCGTGTTTAATTTATGGAATAACGGATTAATCTTATTTTCCTTAATATTTTGTATGAATATTACTGGAAATTCTTTACCAAAGATTAAAAGATTGTGAAATATGGAATAGAAATATCCGGAACATTCCAGAACATTCTGACTCGGGATTTTAACGGTTATCAAAAAATGAAGACGGTTTCAGGCCCGGATTTCAAATGTACTCTAATTACTGTCAAAACAACCGTATCGGCGCGTAGATGACAATTAGGAGGTAGACACCAGTGTTTGAGCAATCACTTGACGATAAACTTACGAACTGTCACAAATCGTTCCGCGTACCAAACATGCGGCCCAATCATCACCGGGTGGTTTGCGGGAGGTGCAGAAATGAGGTATCTACACCATTTAACAGCCTTTACATTAGGGGGTACCATGGGCAAAAAATGGAACCTCAAGGGTACCATAGGCACATTCTTAAAAGTAGGGGTAACATGGAAAATCTGACAAAATTAAGGGGTACCGCGGGAAATTTCCGTATCTTAATTATGATAAAAAAAAATTGAAGAAAAACAACGTACAAATATTAATGAAAAGTATTTGATCATATTATTAAATTTAAATATAACTATTAGATATAATGAGTAACAATTGTCCGTATTCGGTATTCGGGATTTGGTTGGATGTCGAACTAAGTGCAAAAAAGATGGTGTAATTCTGAGTATGTTATTTGTCCTACATTGAAAAACAATGCAGGTTTGATGAATATATACTACGTATAAATAGTAGAATTGTCCCACATCATAAAAATAATCTAAGTTTGGTGAATATATTACTTATAAATAGTAGAATTGTCCTTATATGATTATAAATAAGAGTTAACCCACGTATATATTAATCTTTTATTTTTTTTGACAGAGATATTTTAATAATAGGTAAACAAATCATTTGACATAGAATGTAAACATTAAACCCTTATAACTTTTTTTTTTGCACTATAAATAAGTTAATTACCCCGTTGCAACGCACGAGCATTAAAACTAGTAGAATAATAAATGAGTCGGGAAAGGAGATGGGCCGAGTAAATTGAAAGTGTAAATGGGCCAAGCTTGTGTAGTAGTTGTATAGCCCATGTAGAATAATAATAATAGTAGTAATCGTATTTCATAATTATAATAGTAATACTTGCCTTAAAGACGGATTTCCTAAATTGAAAAGGTATTAGCATAAATAAATTGTCTTATAAAAGGGAAAATAATACATCTAAATTATCATAATAAATCTGGAATTTGAAGAGAGAATTGGGGATCTCGGGAAACGTAACAAGAAACTCAAATCAACAATCGACTCAAGGTAATATTCTAAGACCGTCTTATGTATACACGTTTCCTTCCTTATAACTCGTAAACTAGACGACCGTATGACTAACTAAGACCATGACCGTGGACGTGGACCACCAGGGATTGACCAGACCCACCGTTGACCACCATTGACCGACGGGAGGAGGGTGTTTCAGACGGATTTTCGTGGGTGGTTATATGGTTGTTTAATTCGGATAAAACACGGGGTAACCTCTTTTGTGACTCGACTTAGACTCGAATATGGTATGGTTGGACTCGTGGTGGTAGGGCGAGTTTAGTGGTGGCTATAGGGTGGTCTGGGGTGGTGGTTTGCGTAGGTAGTGGCCGGAATTACGAGCTAGGGCATAATTGTCGTTTAAACACAATGGAACCATTTATTAGTCGTTGACTTGACCTGGGTTAGGGTTGGTTTGGTGTGGGTGGTGTAGTCGATCATGAGGGAGGTGTTGTGGTGGTTGTACGTGGTGGCTAGTGACGGTGGTGGTCGGAATAGCGAAAACAGGGGAGGATGTGTGTTGTGTCGCTGCTGCTGCTTTTGAGTCGTGTTTGGAGGTGGTTGCTTGGGTTGGTCTGGGATACTGCTGCACTATGGCTGGGGTGTCACGGTGGTGGCAAATGGTGGTAGTATTGGTGTTTGTGGCGTTGTAGGGTTGCGGTTGTTTAATTGTTGTTGGGGTCGTGTGTTATGGGGCTGGGGCGGTAGTAGGTTCCAAGCTAAGTGTTGGTTGTTGAAAGGACGTGTATGTCGTGAAGGGGTTGAGAGGTTAATGAGTATGTATGTGGTGGGGTCGTAAGGAGTTGTGTATATTGTGTCACGTGTGTTGGGTGATAAGTTCGATTTGTCTTTTCTTCTAATTTTTGTAGAGCGGGTTAAGAGTCGGGATTTTAGTCGGGTTTGTTCACGGGTTTTTAATTAGCGTGATTGTATAATTTATAAATAATGAAATGTAAATAATTATAATTAGTTTAATTATTGCTAGACGGGTTTATAAATATTAATTTACGTAAAAATATAATTAGCATAGTTAATGAATAATTATTTTAATTATGATATAATTAGTTGATTAGTAATTGTAATTATTACTTGTCTAGGTGACGGAGTTGTGAGAAGCTTTGTTAATTGGATTTCTATTTACTTGGATTGCTTTAATTGGATTTGCCGACGAGGTAGGAAACTACTCAATCGAATGTTATTCTTATTGTCTTATTCCTTGCTTGGCATATTGAGTTAAATGGCTTGGGTGTAGCTTAATTTATTATTCTTATGAGTATTTATATGTTGTGGAATTATTATTGTCTTGCTGGATTCTATTGTTGTTAGAGTGGACTGTGTGTTCAGGAGTATCCAGACTGTGTGTCTGAGGCGGGACTGTGTGTCCTGTGGATTGTATGTCCGGGAGTATGAATGTGTGTCTAGAAGTGGAGTATGACTGTGTGTCTAGAAGAGAAGTATGACTGTGTGTCTAGAAGTGGGTGTGTGACTGGAAGTTATGTGCCACGGTATGGGTGGACGAACTGATGATTGTGGAGCTTGTTTATGTAGCATCGTTAAAGCAAGTAGCTTTATATTATCCATTGTTTAATTTTCTACTCAACTTCGTGGTTGACCGTGTATTCGTGAACACCTGTGATGAACCATAATGGGGAGCAGATTTGACAGGTACTAAAGATTAGCCGACTTGGGAGCATTGGGACGTGAGCTCGACTTGGACCATAGTTGCTGTCTAGATCACTTAGTTGACTTATACAACTTTATTTATGTAATTTACGCTGCGTTGTATATTGTAATGTTAATGTTTAAATTTAATCGGTTGACAATGTAATAAAACCACTATTTCAGTTAAAGTTATTAAAGTACTTTGGTTTGTTTTAATTTGTATCATTTATCTCGGGCAACCGAGATGGTAACAGTCCTATTTATTGGGAATGTCTTGCTAAAGGCTCCTAAATAAATGGGGGTGTTACATATACGAAAATTTTGATAACAAATACACAAAGTATATAACTTCATAATGAAGATTTTTACACTTATTTCAAGAGGAAAAATATTTAGCCCGAATTGGCCTGAAAGCCCGCATAAGCCCGCATGGGCCGATAAAATAGGTCCGCACTTGTAGCCCGGCCCAGCCCGACCCACGCACTTGGGCTTAATTTAATGCTTGGGCCCGACCCATGACCACCTCTAGATGTAATGTAGAGATAGAAAGAGAAAAAGTAAAAAAGAGGGGAAATTTCTAGGGTTTGTAAATCGTAAAAATCATGGTAGCTGCAACATCAATTTCCCCTAATCGATCTTCATCACAAAAAAAAAAAAAACAAAATACAAGTAATAAAATTTGATCTTCTTTCCTCTAAAAGTTCGGAAGAGTTTCGAGTTTTAACAAGAAATTAAGGTCCTTCAAGTGCTGATGTGCGTAAAGAGAAGACTATGGTGTCCATTGTTGGAATTCCGCCTTTACCATTGGAACCTTTGGTTGAAGATGTGTCTGAGGAGGACTTGAGCAGTGACGCCCCAATCATTGAACCAACAATGGTACTTGAAGCTATTGAGGAGGGACCTGATTTGCTGCAATTCACGGAAGAAAAAGTTCAGGTAGAATTAAACTACTGGCGTAATTCTATCTGTTGCTTCATTTTGGGCGCAAACCCTTCATAGGAGATTGTGGAGGGGTTTATCCGCCGTCTATGGGTTAAATCATCATGTAGATAAATTGTCTTTCCTCCCTAATGGTGTTTTTTTTATGCGTTTTAAGACTAAGGCTGCAATGGATGCAGTGTTAAAGCAATGGCACTTTTTATTTGATAACAAGCCTCTAATTGTTAAACCTTGGTCACCAGACATTGATTTAGTTAAACATGAAGTACAATCTGTTCCTGTGCGGTTTAAATTACATAGACTCCCTTTGAAGTTTTGGGGAAATGGGATACCTCGTATTTTTGGACTCTTGGGTGAGTTTATTAAGTGTGATCAGCCAACTAATGAGAAAATAAGGATAGGTTATGCTCGTGTTATGATTGAATTAGTTTTTGGGAACCCCCTGCTTGATAAAGTGAAGTTTTTAGATGAACATGGTGAGGTGGTTGAAATAGATGTTGAGTATGAATGGAGGCCAGTGGTTTGTACTATATGTAAAGGGGTTGGACATGCTGCTGCTGAGTGCAGGAGAGCTAAAACGAAACCCACACAAGCACCATTCGTGTCTAAACCAGTCACTAAGGTATGAAGGCCTATAATTGTGGGGCAAGTATCAACTAGACAGAGTAAGGGCAAAGCAGCAGTCCCTAGTACTCCTGTAGTTGTGACTCATTCTGGTCCTTCTGTAGAAATCCAATTGAAGACCCCTATTGTGTGGCATAAAAATGGTGCATATTCCATGGGACCTACACCTATTCGACCTATTGTCAGGATGAGTAGGCAGGAGGTTATTGAGGGAGCTTGTAGCATTCATACTTTTGGGCAGCAAAGTTTTCTGGAAGCATTGAATAAAACTAATACACCCAAGGTAGGAGTTGGGACAAGTGGTAGTGATCCTCACCAAGGGGGAGGAGAATGTATAACCTTGGGTTTTGGAATGTAAGGGGCCTGAATAATCCTACTAAACAGAGACATGTGAAGTGGTTTATGCATATGAATAAAGTGGGTTTGTTTGGTCTCCTAGAGACAAAAGTAAAATCTTTGTCTCTAAATTGTCTTAATGGTGTTCTTATGGATGGTTGGAGTTTATCAACTAATAATAGATGGTATAAAGGAGGAAGGATCTGGATTTTATGGAACCCTTCCATTTTTCAAGTTGATGTTTTGGAGTATTCTGCTCAATGCATTAACATGAGAGTACTGGAAATAGCTCCAAATAAGAGTTTCTGTCTGTCAATAATGTCTGGTTTCAATGATTTAACTGGGAGGCAGGCCTTGTGTGAACAACTAGGTAATTTTGCATCTGTGGTTAGTGGCCCTTGGCTAGTGTGTGGAGATTTCAGTACTGTGCTGGCTCATTCTAAAAGAATAGGAGGGAATAGTACTGATGCTGAAATTGATGAGTTTCAAGCTTGTGTGGCTAAGTATGAGTTAATAGATAGCCCTGTTGTGGGGTCTTTGTTCACTTGGAACAATAAGCAAGACATTGCTACTAGGGTGTATAGTAGTCTAGATAGGGTGTTAATCAATGGGGAATGGAGTACTCAGATGCAGGAAATGTATGCTAATTTCTTGCTTGAGGGTGATTTTGATCACACTCCTTGCATCTTGATGAGTAGGAATCAACAACTACATCATAAGAAGCCATTCAAGTACTACAATATGTGGGGGAAGACTTCTTTTTACCTTACAACCTTAAGTAGCTGGTGGAATATGCCATTTCAAGGCACAAAAATGTTCTTCTAGTATCCAAACTCAAGCAATATTAAAGAGCAGATTCAGAGGTTATAATAAAGAGCATTTTTGTGATATTGAAAAGAGTACTATGCTAGCTCTGAAGAATATTAAATACATACAGACACAGATAACAACTAGTATAGGAGATATATACTGGCTAGATAAAGAGCAGGTTGCAGCTGTTGAATACAAGGAGCCGCGGGAAGCCCGTTCTCAATTTTTGAAGCAGAAAGCCAAAACTAGTTGGATTAAAGAAGAGGATTGTAATTCTTAGTATTTTCATGGTGTAATTAAGAGCCATTTTTTTAAGGAACCAGGTTTTATCTATTAAAGATATACATGGGAAGGTACATGATGATCCTCAGAATATTCAAGAAGCATTCCTACATTACTACAAGAACCTTTTGGGTGAAGAAATTCACACTGTCAAGGTGAATGCCAAAATCATTCAGAGAGGAGCTACCTATACTGTTAATCATTGCTCCTTGCTCCTTAAGCCTGTCACTAACGAGGAAATTAAGGCAGCTATTTTTTTCCATACCAGAGCATAAGGCTCCCGGCCTAGATGGTTTTTCAAGTGTCTTTTTTAAAGACTCTTGGAGTATCATTGGTGATGAGGTGTGTTGTGCAGTTAAGGATGTGTTCAGAACAGGAAAACTGCTTAAAAAGATAAATGCCACTATTCTTACACTAATTCCTAAGTGGTCACCCATGTGACTCAATTTAGATTCATTGTCTGCTGTAATGTGCTCTACAAGTGTGTATCCAAGCTCATCTATAATAGACTTGCTGAAGTATTACAATATGTGATCAGCTTGAACCAAGGGGGGTTCATCAAGGGTAGGAGTATTATTGAGAACATCCTAGTGTGTCAGGATCTTGTCAGGCTTTATAATAGGCAAGCTTGTTCATTGATACGTGCATTTAATATAGTCTTTTTAAGCCTTTTATGCACGCATTTCTATGCGATTCTCGTGGTTCTATGCTACGAAATGCCCCGAATATTCTACTTTGGTTTGTTTTGCTTTATTTGCAGGAATGGATCAGAAAGTAGTGGAATTGAGCCCTTTATTGTCCGTTTTGCCTGCATTTTAGGGGATGAGTGGGTTTAGAGCGGAGATGCTACTGTCTTGGGACGCGTGAAGTCATTTCGGAAGCTGAATCAAACAAGTCAATGCTGAAACTAACGACATAATGAGCTGGCCAAGTTAAAGTCCCTCGATCGAAAGCTTTTATTGCTCGATCGAGTACTTTGGAGGATAAGAAGACTCGATCGAATGCTTTTTGTGTTCGATCGAAATGTGTTATTTAGGGGTTCCTCGATCGAGCCCTTTTGTTACTCGATCGAGTGGTTTTTGCTGAATGTTACTGGATCGAAGCGTTTCAAAGTGTTCGATCGAGCAGCTGGACTTTGGACACGGGCTTTTCCTTTAATTTCATGTTTTAGGTTTTAATAATGGTCTCTCCTATAAATAGGAGAGACGTGATTAGGTTTGGGGGGATCTTTTTTTCTCTCTCTCTCATACACTCTTAAACACTGTTTTTCTCTCTTAATTGCTGCTACTTTATTCTTGCCTCTCTTTACTCCGGATCTTAACCTGTAATTCTCTCTTTACTCTCTTTAATTTGCAATGTTCTTTATTTCTTCATCTTTTGTTTTTGTTATGTTTATTCATAGCTAAATTCTCTTATGTTAGGATTAGGGGAGCCATGGTAGTAAAGTAACGATGTTATAAATAGGCTAGACGATTTATTTGTGAGAATCTGTCACCATAACAATATAACTGTAATCTGTTTAGTTGAGTGCACGCTTCTAAATAACTTTAATTTGGGTAACTTTACTCCTGGATCGAAAGATTGGAACGAACAAACCTGCTATGAATAGTAGACTACCTAATGAGGGCGAAAGTTAAGTTAGAAGTAGTTTAGGGTGGATAGCGGGCCGAAAGGACCTTTCCCTTGCCCTTCTCACAGTAGACTATCTAGGCTATTTATGACTGAGTTAGTAAACTGCCGTGGTGAACCGAAATCCTGACATACCTCTCTTTATCTGATCACATCTTAGCTTTTCTTGGTTTTATTGCTCTTTGCCTTACTTCTCTTGCCTTAATCATTTTTAGTTAGAAATCATTTAAAAACCCCCAATTGTGACTGTAGACAGACTAGAATTAACAAGTAGATAGTGACCGCCTCCCTGTGGAGATCGACCCTACTTACCGCTGACTTCTGTTAGTAGTACTTAGGTATTTATTTTTGGTACTAAACGACTGGTATCAAATTTTGGCGCCGTTGCTGGGGAGGCAACTATTTTATTTTCTTGTTTATTTTTGTCTGTCTTTAGCCTCAAGGGATTAATTCCTTGAGGCAGTTCTCATCGTTTTCTCTAGTGTTGTTTAGATAGGCCCTACAGGTCCTACCTAGACAGTTCTAGGTAAAAGATCATCAAAGGGAAGGCTTGAGTACCTTTGGTCTTCCACCTATGTTCCATCCTATGGCGCAACAAGTGGTTTACTGTGAGAGATGTGGTACTGCTGGGCACAATGCCGTTATTTGCTTGGCAGGGAACGACGAAGTCTATGCATTTAGGCAGCGTAGACAAGCTAGTCATTCCATTGCATATGTGCCGCCACACCCGTTTCAACAACGAGGCTATCAAAAGCCTCCATTTGTTTGGCCACTGCAACAACAAGCTACTCCTCTTGATAAACAGAAAGAAGAGATTGCTGAAGTGAAGTTTTTGATTAAGGCACTTGCACTGAAACTGCAAGAAGATGATAGATATAAGGAAGCTCAATTCAACGAGCTCGAGTCTCAAATAGCTCAGTTAGCTACTGAGATAAACTTTAGGCACGCAGAGAAGGTTTACGTTACCTACACCGAGAGTGGTCTTTCCCATGAAGGACCCGAGCTGCCTATCAATACTGATGATTTATATGACTCGGAATACGAAGATCTATCTAAAAACGAAGCATTATTTGAAGATTTCTGCACTGTACAGCAACAAACACTCGATCGAACTGGTTACACTGTTCGATCGAGTGGAATATCTGAGGAAGTGTTCGATCGAGCAGAAACTATCACTCGATCGAACTGTCTTTATGAGGAAGACCTCGATCGTGCAGATCTATATGTTCGATCGAGTGATATTCAAGAGGAAAGATTTCGATCGAGTTCCATATATACTCGATCGAACATAATGGCCACGGAGAGCATTGCTATGTCATTTGAGTTCATTTCGGATGACGATTTTGAAGAAGACAATGGTTATGGTGAATCCCCCATTTTCAAAGCCGAGCTGGATGCCTTGGAGGCTGCGATTTATGGGATAGAACCCACAGAGGAGAGGAATGATAAGGTAGCTGAGTCAGAGAACGCTTTTAGCACGGAAGAGGTAATACATTCTTTTATCAATGATTCCGACGTTAGGAGCAACCGACCTGAGGTAATTAAATATGATTTCATGATTATTGCTATGATTAATAGTAAATTACCTCATATGACTTATGCTTTGTATTTCAATACTCCACCCCCTCCAGTTGGACAAATAGGCTTATAAAGTTTCACCATATCTGTCATCGGAAATTTGTTAGGCTGAGATGGTACTTTAGATTTCTTTCATATGCCGCCTCTTTATTTTGGTGCTACTTATGCTCTTGTGTAGCACATGCGCAGATTTATGATCTAATGCTAAGGGCTTTGAGTTGCTTTAATCGTGACTAACGAGAGCAGCTGGATGAAGAAAAGATGGTCAAGCTGGGACCTGTCTGAAACTAGCGCTACCCGGGAGGCAACCCGGAGTTTAAATTTTTAGCTGTTTTACATTTCAGTTGTGTGTGTAATAATTGGTTTTTTTTAAACCATAGACTCTGCGGAACAATTTAGGCTTGGTTTTGGTCGTATTTGTGGTTGCTATTTGCGTCTTTTGCAGGTGTTTTACTGAACGCCTAGGAGTTCGCGCATCAGGGAGCTCTTGATCAAGCACTGTTCTACTCGATCGAGTACCTAACTCCCTCGATCGAATGATAATCTTCCTCGATCGAGCATCCACAGACTCGACCATTTCGATCGAGCATTTCCCTTTTCTCGATCGAGCAGTTCCACAGCCCATTTCACTCGATCGAGTAAGCCACTCTCTCGATCGAGTTGGCTTACTTGGATTCGCTTCCTGTGATGCTGATATGCAGCTATTCGCGACCTCCCATGTTGTTGGCTGGTTTGGGAGGTCCCTAATTCGTGTATTCTTGTGAGTTTTCCGCATCTCCACCCTCTCCTTTTTAGTTTGCATTTCCTTTCCCTATTTTTGAGTACAATGAGGGCATTGTACGGTTTGGTTTGGGGAGGTTATGCATCCATGTCTGTGTCTGCATGTTGTTTTTACTGCATTTATGTTGTCACGTTTAATTTCTGTATGTATTGCTTGTTTATTTTTTATAAAAATCAAAAATCTCATAAAAATTTAAATTTTTTGATAAAAATCGAAAAATTTCACGTTTATGTTAGCATATAGGTTGAGTTGGAACGGTGGATTTCTATGATGATATTGCACTATAATTTGTCCTTTTTACTTAAGCCTTGTTTAACTGTTATCTTATTAGCTTTGTCTTGTTGCATATCTACGAGTTTATGTTAAAATTCAGCTGAACAAATAGACTGACCTGATAATTTTGGCAAACTACTTATAAATTCTAAGGAACTAGAGCTTAATAAACTGGTGTCATTTATGACCAGTTTCATGTAGGATTGTGAGTAGTATACTCCTTGCATAACATGTTCATTAATTTGCACGTATATGAAATTCAATTACTTTTTGCCTACAGACATTCGGGTTAGTGGTTGGTGTCACATGCAGAGAGGTGCTTACAATTTCCTTTTCTTCCATTTTTACCCATAAACTCCACATTTAGCCAAATTTGCCCTTTTGACCCTTAACTACATCCAGATTTAGCCTGCCTTGTCAAGCTAGTTTAGTGTATGTTTTTGCGGTATTTTGTGTATTGATCCGAGTTTGGCTTGTAATTGATGATTTGGAGTTGGTAATTTATGGAGGAAGGAGGATGACATATATATAAAAAAAAAGGAATTAGAAAAAATGATAAATGATACAAAACGATCAAAAGAAAAAAGAAACCGAGAAAAGAAGAAAAAAAAGAAAAAAAAAGACGTTTGATTGTTGACGGTTTCACTCCTATGCTTTATCATTATCTATTGAGGAGTATGTTTGGTTCGGTTTGGTGAGTTTGAATGCCAAATCAGGGGCATTGTGCTTAATTTTGATGGATTAGAATTGGATATGTTCCATTTTGTTCTGTTTAGGTACTAGCTTGGCCGCCTATACCCTCACATTTCCAAAAATGTTTTGCCTTTTCTTATCCATTACCTCACTTTCCCATATTTTTGTAAGCCCTCGACTGTGACGGACCTTGTTTGGTTGAAATGTATGTGCACGGTAGCTAGAATTGTCTATCATATTAGCTGCAAGCATGTTTATGTGGGTCGTAGTTTAGGTGAGCGACTATATTTCTTTCTCTTTTACACTCATATGCTTACCCTTTGCTTCATGAGAGAGAAGTGACCCGTGAGAGTCCATCATTAAAGGTCTTGGAAGGTCGACGGTTCAGCTTTATTATAAACATTTTACAACTCGTTTGCATTTGACACGTTTAGCTATAAGTATTATTTTGCTTGCATTAAATTGGTTTAAGTGGGCATTTGTAGCTAGCTATGAGCTTTCTATTCCATTCCATTGGTTTAAGTGGGCATTTGTAGCTAGCTATGAGCTTTCTATTCCGTTTCATTAGTTTGCATTTAGTGTATTCGAGGACGAGTAAAGGTTTGGTTTGGGGAGTTTTGATACGTGCATTTTATATAGTCTTTTTAAGCCTTTTATGCACGTATTTCTATGCTACGAAATGCCCCGAATATTCTACTTTGGTTTGTTTTGCTTTATTTGCAGGAATGGATCAGAAAGTTGTGGAATTGAGCCCTTTATTGTCCGTTTTGCCTGCATTTTAGGGGATGAGTGGGTTTAGAGCGGAGATGCTACTGTCTTGGGACGCGTGAAGTCATTTCGGAAGCTGAATCAAACAAGTCAATGGTGAAACTAACGACATAATGAGCTGGCCAAGTTAAAGTCCCTCGATCGAAGGCTTTTATTGCTCGATCGAGTACTTTGGAGGATAAGAAGACTCGATCGAATATTTTTTGTGTTCGATCGAAATGTGTTATTTAGGGGTTCCTCGATCGAGCCCTTTTGTTACTCGATCGAGTGGTTTTTGCTGAATGTTACTGGATCGAAGCGTTTCAAAGTGTTCGATCGAGCAGCTGGACTTTGGACACCGGCTTTTCCTTTAATTTCATGTTTTAGGTTTTAATAATGGTCTCTCCTATAAATAGGAGAGACGTGATTAGGTTTGGGGGGATCTTTTTCTCTCTCTCTCTCTCTCTCTCTCTCTCTCATACACTCTTAAACACTGTTTTTCTCTCTTAATTGCTGCTACTTTATTCTTGCCTCTCTTTACTCCGGATCTTAACATGTAATTCTCTCTTTACTCTCTTTAATTTGCAATGTTCTTTATTTCTTCATCTTTTGTTTTTGTTATGTTTATTCATAGCTAAATTCTCTTATGTTAGGATTAGGGAAGCCATGGTAGTAAAGTAACGATGTTGTAACTAGTAAATAGGCTAGACGATTTATTTGTGAGAATCTTTCACCATAGCAATATAAGTGTAATATGTTTAGTTGAGTGCACGCATCTAAATAACTTTAATTTGGGTAACTTTGCTCCTGGATCGAAAGATTGGAACGAACAGACCTGCTATGAACAGTAGACTACCTAATGAGGGCGAAAGTTAAGTTAGTAGTAGTTTAGGGTGGATAGCGGACCGAAGGGACCCTTCCCTTGCCCTTCTCACAGTAGACTGTGTAGGCTATTTGTGACCGAGTTAGTAAACTGCCGTGGTGAACCGAAATCCTGACATACCTCTCTTTATCTGATCACATCTTAGCTTTTCTTGCTTTTATTGCTCTTTGCCTTACTTCTCTTGCCTTAATCACTTTTAGTTAGAAATCATTTAAAAACCCCCAATTGTGACTGTAGACAGACTATAATTAACAAGTAGATAGTGACCGCCTCCCTGTGGAGATCGACCCCACTTACCGCCGACTTCTGTTAGTAGTACTTAGGTATTTATTTTTGGTACTAAACGACTGGTATCATTCATCCAGATGTATGTTTAAAATGGACTTGATGAAGGCATATGATTCAGTGAGTTGGAGTTATTTAGGAGAACTTTTGACTGCTTTCAATTTTCCTATTCAGTTCAGAGATTTGGTGACGGAATGTGTGACTAGTGCTTCCTTTTCAATTGCCTTAAATGGTGAAACATTTGGATTTTTCCCTGGTAAGAGAGGCCTTAGGCAGGAGGATCCCATGTCACCTCAGGTATTTACTCTGAGTATGGAGTATTTGAGTAGAATATTGTAGTGTGCCACAAAGAAAATGCCATTCCAGTATCACCCCTTGTGCAAATATTTGAAGTTAACACATCTTATGTTTGCAGATGACTTAGTATTGTTTTGCAAGGGGAATGCTCACTCTATAATGCTTCTGTTGAGAGCGTACTCTGCATTTTCTGAGGCATCGGGCCTTAAAATGAATGCTCATAAGTCCCGTGCCTACTTTAATGGAGTAAATTCAAGTTTGAAGACAGATATTCTTTTTATTTCTGGGTTTATAGAAGGTAAGTTGCCTTTTAAGTACCCAGGAGTACCCTTCACAGCAGGTAGGCTAAGGAAGAAGGATTGTTCTGTGTTGATTGATAAAATTGTGGAAAGAATTAGATGTTTAGGAGCTAAGAAGTTGTCCTATAGTGGGAGACTTGTGTTAGTTTCTTCAGTTTTATCCACTATGCATAAATATTGGGTTGCTATGTTTGTGTTACCCAAAGGAGTGATTAAGAGGGTAGACGATATCTGCAGGAATTATCTGTGGGAAGGCAGTTTTGAGTATAGCAAAGCATCATCTGTTGGTTGGCAAAAAGTGTGTGTTCCAAAGAAGGAGGAGGGTTTAGGGCTAAAGGAAAGTCAGGTTTAGAATGTGGCAATGGTAGGGAAGCTAGTGTGGTGGATAGCTGGTTAACCAGATAGGCCATGGGTTCAATGGGTGAACCATGTATATTTAAAAAGGCTCTGCTTGATTTGAATATAACCCTTCCTCTGAGTATAGCTGGTATTGGAGGAAGATCTACAGTGTCATGGATGCTGTGATTGAGGGGTTTGTTGGTGGTCATTGGAGTCTCAGTTCTGGAGTGTATACAGTGAAGGGGTCTTATGAGTGGCTAAGAATGAAAAGAGATCAAGTGGACTGTCAAAGGGCTATCTGGTGTCCTTTGGCAGTACCAACGCACAGTTTTATTGCGTGGCTTATTGCACATAGAGCTCTGATGCTTAAGGATAAACTGTTGATTTTTCAAATCAGTACAAACTGTTAGGTGCCCCCTTAGGCTAGGGATGAGTAGGGTGCCCCTCACACCAAACTCTGGCCCTTTCAGGTTCGAACTGGGAACCCTGAGAGAATGTTTGAGAGTATGGGGTAGTTATGATAAGGTATATTGTATTTTAGAGGATATTTGATATAAATTTACTAACATTGCTGTAGGAAGAGATTACGGTAAGTGTTGTGAATGATTGTTGGCTTGACCATAAGATGATAATTGATATTGTTTAATGGATGAAATAAGGATTTGATGTTGAGTTGTTTTGATCATGAGCATGAATGTAATTGTGAATTGATATTGATTATGTGGTTGGATGTTGTGTTATAATAGTATCATGTCTAGTGATATGCGGTTATGTGAATCCTGAAACCATGTTATTTACAATATTATGAAATGATTAAACTTGTGAAAGGGATGCTTTTGAGTAGATGCTAGACGTGTGTGAAGTATGATGACCAAGTTGTGTTAATACAAGTATAGGAGGGTGTTAATAAAGGCTTATGACCTAGTAAAAAGGAATGTAAAAGCTGAACCTTATTTGTTAGATTTTACCCCCTATTTGATTTAATTGCCGTTTGATCTCTGTTTATCGTCTAAGGTCGAAATTTTTATGAGTGATAACCCAGTAAGTTAGATTTCCAATGCCATTGGTCTGATGTTTAAAAGTTTTACGGTTTGAGATAAATAAATATTTTAGTGGACAGTGGACAGAATGTTCCTGTAAAGTTAAGTTTTCTACAAACGATTTTGTAAAGTTTCTCATTTAATATGTACTTCAAATTTTTGCCTAATTTCAACTCCAGTGTTTAAAATATTCATATATGTTTTCAAATTGATAAGCCACGCTGCAAGATAATATTTTGACATTTAGTAGTGATTTTTACGAGTTGACCCAAGTTTTGGACAAATTGCTGATCGGTTTCTGTTTGGACCAACTGGATTGTAAAAATCTTTATAAAATGGTTGTTCGAGATTTGAATCGATTCTTTTTCTCATGTTTCGAAAACTTCCTATATTTTATGAAAAGTATAAAAACTCAAAGAGTAATGTAACAGTTATTTAATGGTGATTTTTGAAAGTTACAGCTTGACTTTGATTTCTGAAAATGCGAGTTTTACCAAAAGTTCAATATAAATGCTTTATCAGTTCTTAAACTACGATAGTCGAGATGTGGGAGTGACGATAGGGGAATCAAAGGAGGGGTAAGATAGGATACAGTTGACTAAACCTTGTTTTGATTGTGGGTACAAAGTGTTTTATAATGTTAGGCCATCTTTTTCGGGTAGAAACTTATGTTGTCTTGTTTTACTTTTTAGAACCATGCCTCCAAAGAGATCTACACCTACACCCTCTACCATGTTCTAAGAGGAGATTGACCGTTTGATATCTATGAATGAGGCTTTGACTGCGGCACTGAAGGCTAAAGGGTCAGTTCAGGATTCCGCAAAGATGAGTGCTAATATCGCAAGGCACAATCTGACGAAGTATGAAGGACTAGGTGAACCATGTTTACTTGGGGATTGGCATAGGGATTTTAACAACCTTTTTGAGTTGCTGAGCTGTCCTGCGGAGCTGCAAGTGGATAAAGCTGCTTACTATTTGAGGGGAAAAGCTGGTTTGTGGTGGAATCGTAGTAAGGAGGTCATAAGGGAAGCTTGGAGGGAGAGTGATGAATCTTTTATCACTTGGAAGGGTTTCAAGGAGACTATATGGGATGTGTTTGTACCATAACATATTAGGAGTAAGATGAGAGTTGAATTTAATTCTTTCAAGATAACTGATGAAATGACGGTGGAGAGCTACCACAATAGGTTTATGGAATTGGCAGAATATGTGTGATTTAAACTTGAGTGAGGAGATACTAGCATTAAGGTTTGAGAAGAGGTTGACAACAACTATTAAGAAGATGCTTGCAGCTGGACAGCCAAGTAGCATGGATGATGTTTATCAAAGAGTTGGGCATGCGGAGAGGATTTCTGGTATGTTACAAGAGGAGAAGAAGGTGAAGGGGGAAAAGAGGAAGACTGAGACATCAAGTGAGGGATCTGGGGGGATCAAGAAGCAATGAAGGGGGTAACCAAAGGAACTATCGAACTCCAGCACCAAGTGTTGGGAACAATGGGTATCTGGTCAATGGAGTACCCAGAGGAGCTACAACAATAGGCAAGGCATTGAGGGTGATCAGAGTAATAGTGAAAAGACATTTGGAACACCTAGTACAGTACAAGGGAATGGGGAGAAGGGTAACTAGTATTTATTGAGAGGATTACAGTTTTGTCATTTAAAAGTATTTAAATTGTTAGTAGTTTTAATAAAGAAGTAGTAGTTCCGAAACTTTGGGACGAAGTTTATTTTTAGGGGGGTAGGATCTGACACCTCATGTTTTGAGTTTATTTTAAATTTCGTGTTTTGACTTTATTTTGTGATGCATTTTGATAAGTTGATATAGCTTGATAATAATAGATGATTAATCATGTTACAATGATCATAAGCTGGAATGGTTAATTGTTTATAGAGGATTTTGTAGTGTTCCTGGGTGAACTTCGAAACGAAGTTCATTTTAAGCGGGGAAGACTGTAATACCCCGTAATTTCATAAGTATTTATATGAATAATTTATGTAATTCAAATAATTAATTAATGGCATTTATACTAGTAATTGTAATTAAGACGATAATTAAATAATAAAATAAATAAGCAAGTCGGAAATCGGACTTAAAGGCAACTGAGCTTTGGGCCATGTGCTATGTGTGTGTGTGGGCCGATTTTATTGGCCTAGTATGAGTGTTGGTCGGGAATTGTATCGGGATTGAATAATAATAATAACGGAAAATTCACGTGGTATCCCTGAGCTATGCCATTCTGCACGGGGCACCCAACTTTTTGAGTTTGTGCACAAAGTACTCTTGAGGTTTGATTTTCAAGCATGACGTGCCCTTTCTATCGTACTTAAAATTTTCAATTGAGCATAAATCATAGACTAGAAATCAGATTTCTGCAATTCTTTTTTTCAAATTGATTAACTTTTCGAGATCTATAATTTGACAAAACGGAAATGGTTATTCAGAAATTTAAGATCGAAGTTATGGTTGATTTGAGGTTTTCGTACAAAAACAAACCCGAAAAAACGTCAGTCGACATTTTCTCCCCTGAAATCATAGAGTATGATGAGATAATCATTTTAGAACAAAATTTGGTCGATTCTGAATGTCGGTCTTGGAGTAATGCTCAATTGAATTTTTTTATAGCGACAAAAAGGGTATGTTATGCATGAAAATCAAACATAAAGGGTATTATGTACATAAATTTAAAATATTGGGTACCATTTGCAAAGTGACAAAGTTTAGGGGTACCACATGAATTATCCGTAATAATAATAAACTGCCTTAAAGACGGATTTCCTAATTGAGAAGCACTGGCTTAACCTAACCTATATAAGAGAAAATAATACACCTATCTTATGATAATAAATCTGAAAACTCGAGGAGAGAATTGGGAGCTAGAGAAACGTGACAAGAGGCTAAGTCGATAATTACTACAAAGTAAGATCGAAACATAATTTAATCGCTTAAATTATAATTAGTATACACCGTATATTAAGACCACCGTATACCACCTTATAGACCACCATAGGACTCGTGACTTTGACCTAGGATGACCTTGGACCACCGTGACTCTGGTCTGACCCTTCCTTGACCGTTCTGGGGTGGTTATTGAGGCGTTTAAAGGTGTCGGGTCTGGTTGTAACGAGTTTAAAACAAGGGAATCGAACCCTAATTTGACCCACCAAGTGGACGTGTTTTGACCTGGTATGGTGGGGATGGAAGCTGGTGGTGGTGTCGACCATGGGGGAGGTGTCGTGGTGGTTGCAGGTGGTGGTTTGTGGCGGTGAAACATGGGAGGTGTCGTGATCGTCATAAGACGATCACTGTGACCATGATTGCGGCTGCACCGGGGAAAGGGGACCGCCCCTGGAGTCACCATGAGATAGTGGTGTCAATGGTGGTGGTCATAGGTGGTATTGGTGGCTATGGTGGTGTTGGCGAGGGGTTTTATATACGGTGGTGGGTGTTGTAGTGTTGTGGTTGATGTCGGGTAGGAGAGGAATTAGGGCGAGCTGTTGGGGGTTGTTGGAG